>NC_134700.1:182039845-182347345 GCF_043290135.1 Rhipicephalus microplus
TGTGTGTGTGTGTGTGTGTTTGTGTGTGCGTATACCGAGGGACTCGTTGCAGTCTTCTATTATGGGACCCTTGCCTGTATATTTTTCTGTACCCCGCATTTTAACGTGTAATGGAATAATAGGTGATTTCAAATATAGTTGGGGCATTCGTTGTGGTAGGCCACTTGTATTAAACTTTTTAAATGTCGCAGCTGGACTTTGCAGCACTGTGAGTGGCGAATCCCTCCAGTGACTGAAGCTGATCTTTAAGAAGATGCTTCAGTACTCTGTTGAAATATTGTGCGAATTAGAGAATCCTGAGCGTGTTTCGACCCTTAATGTATACCGGGGAGCGACAGAGCATGCGCAGCAACACGTCCACTGCGCTATGCTTCGCAGCGGAAGACACCGGCTTGGCCTTTGATTTCATGGCGTCACATTGTTCATGCCAGAATGGTAGTCGCTACTGTTACCCACACCTTAAACGTACTGCTTTCAAATTGAATTTTAGAGTTACAATCTGATCCACTTTCTCGTGTGACCAACAACATTTGGCCTTGTATAACTTGTTACAACGATAAGCTGAGATCGGCATATTACAAACGTACCAAATCACAATCGGTCATAAAAAACACATATTTTCATGGTGTCATCACCGTTCAAAAAATTGCTTGAAGCGCTGTATATCACAACTGCTATGAAAGATTGGATTGATTAATATATGGGGTTTAACGTCCCAATATCACAATACGGTTATGTGAGACGCCATAGTGGAGGACTTTAGAAATTCATACCACCTGGTGTTCTTTAACGTGCACCCAAATCTGAGCACACGACCCTACATTGTCGCCACTCCGAAAAAGTAGGCTGTCTTAAGAGCTACGCCCGACAGCTAACAACGAAGTAAAATCATTTCGTAATTATAGACAAAACCAGTGGTATATTTGAGGGTAGCAAACAAGTCAACAGCGTATTGTCCCATTACAACATGCACTGCACCCCTGAGCAATTGTTCTCGGGGGTTGCGTCAGTTTCCAAGAGCGTCAATTGCGGATTCTGTCTCAGGCGTGAAAAGGAGAAAGCTCTTGGTTGGTGTACGACTCTTTGTTTCCGGAACACATCCACATATCTTCGCTGATAACGCAAGTGTCCGCCGCAAAGTGTTGTAGGATATTATTGCAAGCTTCGCACCTCCCTCAAGATCATTTTATCTTTGTGCAATGCCTGCAAGGTGAGAATGATCTGACAAGAAGGCTTCGTTTATATTTATTGCATTACAAAATGGCCCCACCACCGGCAGCTGTATAGCAATATATGTACACACCTACCCATGCACTTACTCTATGTGTATACCAGTCGCTAAACACATAAAGTATCGATTATTTTTTAATATGGTTCTCGAAAACGGTGCTGAATTGAGACAAATACGTTGCTGTAAAAGCTTAACGACATGAATACAAAACAGGTATGGCCATCTGTTTTGAGCATGTGACGTACGAAGCAAGCAACAGCCATTTGACAGATTCAAGTAGGACGGAAACCACTTTCAGGGGTGCGGCCATGCTTTTGGGGACCCCACATGCGCAGTTCACTCCCACTTTTCCGAAATAGGGGAGGAATTCTGCGTATAGCGGTATTCTGGACAAATTGAAACGCTTTACTGCTCACTGTGCTGTTGGCGTGTGGTCACCGTCCTCTGTTCAAGAGTAGCGAAGTGAAAGAAGGGGAGGGATGAATTGGGGTGGTAAAAGGATACCCTCACCGTTCAGTCACTTTCCTAGCTTAAAATGTGTGAATGGGTTATGCTATATTTTTACTTTTGGAACTTAAAAAATGTGTCAGTGTTTTCTGGCTTTGTGTAGCAGAAATTGACCCCTAGTTCCGCTTGCCTTCACAGAGAAACGAAAAAAAAAGTGAAGACGGGAAAAGACAGCAGTGCTCACCATGAGAACAAACGCCACAGGTCCGGCGTAGCTCCATATCACCCCGTTGTTCCTCGAGAGCCAGCAGCTGGGCAAACAGACGTGAGAAAGCCCGATATGGGATTATTGTATATTTTTTCGTGCATGAGTAGCCTTGTTGAGTTGGCCTATCGGGCATGGCAAGAGGACCTTCGATGAAGATGAGCAGATGTTCGTTTGAAACATATAGCTCTTAGTATTTAAGGTCCAATTGAAAAAAAATATGACGGGAAGTTTCTATATACAGTTTTTTTGTTATATTAATGTCACGTGGCTGAAAAAAAAGTTACATGCCATATTTGTTCCATTCTTCTGTTTCTTCGTTGTGTCTCTTCTAAAACCTCTTCCAAGCCTCTTTAGTAAGCTTTCGAAGGACCATTTCGTACGCCTCTTCTCTAGAAAGCCGCAACTAAGCCCCTGCTGTTTCATTAGTAAGCCTTTTCTTCAATAAGCGCTCTAAAAAAAGTAGGCTGGCATTTTACTTTATGTGGGGTGGTGGCCAGACTGCTGATTTTCTCCCCTTGGCGCAGCTGTGTTTTCTTGCTAAATTACAATAAGTGCTAATACAGCCTGAATTCATTTCAACTTAGTTTTCTTGGGACTCTGGCCGTGCAACGCGCTCGTCATCGTATTTTTTTTTAGAATTCGTTGGAGTAGGTGAAATGCTCAAATCAAGTACAAATAAAGGCTTCTTTTTCCTTATTTTTTTTCCTTTGGGAGGAAGAAAGGGGGGATGGGAGTATGAAGAGGCGTTCAACGTGGTTTTGAAAATGGGCATATCAGTATGAATTCCACAATGGGTCTGTATTATGGCTGCATATCATTCTAAAATTTCTAAAGGAAAATATGTTTTCGTGCTTTTTTGATTCAGTCAGGAATGGAGTAGCACCAAAAGTTCGGCAATTTGGCAGTTGTTCCCGTCTGCTACTGATAAAAAGTTTACAGCATAAGATAAGACCATCGTTAGTCTTGTAAAAATATACCACCCCGTCTTCATGTTAAGGTAATATTTTTGTTAGTATTCGGCTCATGAATAGCCCAGCATCCTATCTATCGGATCGCGCTGATATATTCGCACTTTAGGTGATGTTGTTGGCCCTAAAACTCCTAAACGGAGTTTTAGAGCCAATAGAAGCTTTAGGAGTTTTAGAGCCAATGGGAATTCAAGAAGCTGATTGCAGGAGGGCTATTTGCATGAAACTTTTTCGCTCCCGGCTACATGGATTACGCTTGCGCAAAATACCGAACTTGCCAGAGGAGCATTTAATCCACGGTCCACGGAACTCCAACAACTACACATTCTGCTTTGTGATAAGGGGTCATTGTAGATATCTTGGCACGGAGGGTACTTCTGGCTATTTTAATTTTTATATTAGTGAAATAAATAAAAAATAAACAAATAAATATAAAACAGTGTCGAAGTGAAATATATATAGAGAGAGCAAATCATAGGAAACTTTGAAATGGTAAGAAGACTGCGTATTGTTTTCTCTACCCTAAACTCGGTAAAGGGGAGGGCGGAGCTCGTTCAATTGAGGCTTGTCGCATGCCCCTTTTACAATAATGTGCAAAAACTGGAGCCCTCGTGCGGTCATGTTCGACCTCTAAGCGCTCTGAAGCAATGGTTCCGTTTCCGTCGAGTGTGTCATGACCTTATAGGTAACCCTTGCCCTTAATACCATATTCCAAACGGAAAAGCGATGATGATCATCATGATGGGACGCTTTAACCTTCGGACTCATTTAGTTCATTATGGATGCGCTTCACACTATTCTAGTGAATCGCATTGATTTAGGGCTTGACCACCATCAGTCAAATTTTGTGACATCTCAGCCGTTGCCTTCATTAATGTGCTGCACGGGATGGCAGCGTAGGTGAATCATGATGTGCGTCACACCGAAGGCCATTAATCAAACATGGTTATCTAAGGCACGTTGCCGGGCTAGTTGGTTGAGATCAGTGCGCTATACCAGTGAAAATGATGAATCAGTATCTAGCAATCCTTCAGTAGTTAGAGATTTCAATCCCCGGTGTCTAACGTTCACGTTGCTGTACATTTGTAATCAGTAGTGTGGGTGTTAAGAATGGTAATCGGACTTGGCATCAGTTTTGGAGCGTCTCATCATCCATAACTTTTTATTTATTGATATTGACACCGGCGACTTTGTGTCTTTCGGAAGATCGTGTGCCATGATTTAGCGCACACAAGTATTGAGGATTCACTGACATCTGGCCGGTGTGATTTCACTTTCGATCATTCAGGCGTCCTCTTCAATCACGAGGCGGATGCTAAGCAGCATATTGCGAAAGCGCACTGCAAGCGCGTTCTTTTCAATCATACCCAAGGTCTCCGAACAAAGTTGTTTGTACTTCAAGTCGGCATGCCGTGAATAATGTTAACTGCAGTACGATGGGTATACTTGCTTTCGACCGCTGTGTGACGTGCAGAATTTACGAAAGTGCGAAAATATGTCATAAACAGTTACTCCGTTAGTTACTGAGCTCTTCTGAAGAGCACTCACAACAAAAGCACAATTTCTCTTGTAGTGCAACTGGATGGAATGCATGCGCAAGAAGAGAATATTATTCGTAGACCAACCCGCAAATAAAAGCGAAATGTTTCTTGCTCAAATAAAAGTATAATGACCATCATGGCGAAAGCGTTCTATGTCTGAATCACTGAAGCTCGCAACGTTGGGAAACATTTTGCTTTATATATCTGCCGAACTATCGCTCCAACCACCGCGTTGTTTACACGGCACGTCTATACCGGGTGGAATGGCGTTTCTTGTGCTATGAAGGGGCTATATATTATGGCCCATCCCACGAAAAAATATACAAAAGTAAAGCAACTGACAATAGTCAATTTATCTTCGGCAACAGCCTTTTCGAAAACAACTTCAACTTTGCTTTTTATTCACCAAAGTTTGTAAAAGTAAGTGGAGACAACCTCTGTTCAAGGATTTATGCGCAACCTAGAGTGTTAATGTCAAGAAGAAAATAGTGTTTCAAATGTCGTAGTTCGTCAGCGCCTTAAGTTTGCTTTCTTTACCGAGAAACTGCTACAGAGCAGGCGTAAAGCAAAAAGAATAATTATGTATGCATGTATGGGGGTACCTAGAAGATCCTATAGTGTAAAATATCCGATGCACTGTAGTGAAAGATGTTTGTGCAAATATAGTTCCTCGCATTTCGAAGTGCCTTGTATTCGTTGCAAGCACAGATGCAGAAAGGAATATTATTGAATGACGCGACCATGTAAAAGCCACTTCACATGACAAAAAACACAGCGATATGGAGGCTGCGAACTAGCTCGCCTCGTAAAACTGACCAATTGCTCTCGCCGCAATGGTCATCGGTGAGCAGCCGACATGTTCGAAGCCTCTTGTTGTATTTGCAGTGGCGGGGGAAGAGAATCATCAAACTTAATAGTAAAGAATTCGGCGGCTTTTTTGGTGAGTGTCTGGGCAACAGCCAGGAGTCGTTGTGTCCTACCTTGTGGGTGATGTTGAAATCTTTTGTGAAATCAAGTCTTATAATGGCTTTTTCATCATTTGCCTTTAACATTGGGTTTATGATTTCGTGTTTGATTTGCAACATCATATCTTGTGTGGAGAGCTGTGGCCGGAGACTGATCATCGTGTGAAAGGAGCAGTGACACCAAATTTCAAACTTGAGATGTGGCATGCACTCCATGACTTGGTAAGCATTAGTCTTTTTAGCGAAGTATGAAAGGCGTACGTTATGTATAACTTATTCTATTTCGAGAGCAAAGAGCGTCCAAAGGCTTAACGATGCGTTCCCGGCCGTGAGACATCGAGAATATTTTGACGTGTTCAGCGAGCTTCAAGGCCACGCCTCAAGTGCTGCGTGACAATGAGCGAGCAGCAATGACGTCGACAATTTTAGTGCTGTCATCATGGATTTAGGAAGTCTTCATGTGCGCGCACGGAGACGAGCGGACATGAAAGCTCCCTACATGGTTTCTACATGCGGTTCCGTCTGGTGACGGCGCCTGGCTGCCTAGCAACGGCTTCACTTGCTTCATGTTGCTTAGTCCTTATTCTTATGTGATTCTTAAAAAAGAAAAGAAGAGAAAAGTGAGCCCCGTGCTTCACAGTGCGACACCTCAAGAGTAGCTCACGAGGGATGGGGGTAAGGAGGGAATAAAAGGATAGTAATAAATGTATAGAGATAGAGAGAAGGGAGGAGAGAGCGTGGCGCAGGGACAGCGAACGACAGAAAACGACGGAAGTAATGAGGAGATAGGAAAGGTGGACACGGTCGCAGGAGTCCGAGGACGGGGCACCACTCGGCAAGAGCTCTTGTCGGCGCCAGGAGATAGCGTAGGGCGAGCCACTTGGCCAGAGCTGTGCTGTCGTTGGAAATCGCGGGGGCACAACCGGTTGGCGTTTGCAGTGCTAAATATTAGTGGGCTTTGCACCCGTTTTGAATCGGGTTCGATACTGGTCATACTAATCAATGTTACATATAATAATTCGTCTTTCTGTTGTATTATTAGTACTGAATCGCTACAAGGGGATTGATAAAAACGCGTCGACGCAAAACACGCCACATGCGTTGAGTTTATGTCGCTGCTTCTTAAATAAAGAGAGTGTTAACATCTTTGTATTTAATTTACCGTATACGAACCTCACGCGTTTCATCACCGTTCGAACACACGACGTTAAATATATTGTCCATGGTTTTACAGTTGCACTTTCCTACCCTGCTTTCGAAAGCCATCAAATGTGCGCATAAGAGCACTTTAAAATAATTTAGATTAAAAAGTGTTTTAAAAAAACAAAACACACGCGCTCTTCGCTCACGTTCATGAAATCATAACAATAGGGAGTTTTCGAATAGCGTACCACGAAGATTCGCGTTGAAGTCGCGGCCACTGTGCGTGCGTCTTAACACTAACCACCGTGGGTGTTTGAGGTCCAGCGGCAAAAAATCCGAAATAGCGTGCGGCCCGCAAGGCCCGCGAAGCTTCCTTGCGGTGGCAGGGAACAACCGCTATTGTAAAACTGATATGGCGCACATACGTAAACGTAACGCCTGCGACGCCCACTAACCTAGCCTTCGTTGTTCGAAAGCTCTTTGGTATCATAGCGCGTAAATCTTCCCATTACACTAACCGAAGTGCCACTTACGCGGTTTCACTCGGACTCAAGCTCATGGCCCGATCTCAGTCTGAGGGAGCCTGATTGAGTCGACTTGTGAATGACTTTGCCTACTATATGGCCACCATGCCATCGCAATGGCATCTTGTCAATTACGTATTGCCATACATGACGGGCAGAACATGTTACGCATATGAGGGTGTTTAGAAGACGTTTGCCATACACGAACATCATTTCACACAGCTTTGGGTGCCTACCGAGTTAAATGAAACTTCACAAACAGACAGACAGGCAGACAGACAGACAGACAGACAGATACATACATACATACATACATACATACATACATACATACATACATACATACATACATACATACATACATACATACATACATACATACATACATACATACATACATACATACATACATACATACATACATACATACATACATACATACATACATACATACATACATACATACATACATACATACATACATACATACATACATACATACATACATACATACAAAGATAGATAGATAGATAGATAGATTCAAAGCGCTTTCGCTTTGCCAAGATATTCTGATGAAGTAAAATCAGAACAAAGCAGAAGGATGAAGACACGTTGAGGCTCGACGTTTCTCAATAGTATAAATGTGTATTTTAACAATTGGGAAAAGTAATTGTGACTGCACGACAGCTGTTTGACCGGAACGTTATCGTAAGGACATACAACGTGCGTCAATGGTTTCGTTACTGTTTGTTTCGATGGGATTATCGTTAAGGAATCAATAGGTTTCGACGAGATGTTCCGGTTTACACAGAAGTGCGCATTAATTCTTCACAATTGAAACGGTAGCTTTGCAAATAAAGGAGACAGTAAAACTTACTGCAATACGTAACTGCTTTTTTCGTGTAAGCTGGCTACGTGAGTGGCAACGCATACGAAATGTATTTAGCTTTAGTAGCATCTTTCAACGACGGAAGAAGGCTTTAGGTATAGGGTGGACAAGTTAGTATACTTACTTGTTTTTTGTTCCATAGCTATTTGGTCGAACGCCTGCCGTGATAAGGACCACCAGGAGTGGCATGCCTGGCCAAATAAAAAAATGTCAGATGCTCAAATAAAAAAAAAGGATGTCTAGAATATCTTAAGCCTCGCACGAATGCAAATTATAAGAGGTGCGAGCTGCTCCTTGTCACGCGATGGAAGTTGTGAAGAGACAAGTGCTGGTGCGCCTAGTTAAGTAAAACACTCACGGATGCACAGACATGCAAGTACCCAAGAAATCAAGTAGTAGAAATAGTTACAGACTATAGAACAGATATACACTTATGCTTAAGAGGCCTGCCTTTGAGAAGAATGACAGATTAATCCGAATGATTCATAAGTTCACTATATGCGACCACGATTCCATTAAGCCTCGCGTTATGCAAGAACTGTTAGTTGCATGGTGGGTTTTTTAAATTACCCCTTCCCTTCACCCATTTTCTACAGCAGAGCTGTTATGGTGCAAGTTTGCCGTGTGTCGTTTATCAAAAATGAGGATTATCATGAACCAATACGCGCTTAATCAATCTGTACGGATGGTTAAGATAACTAACTGCAAGGTGCAGCCGCTGATCAGTGTTTAGCTCCTGTTTACATCACTGTCACTAGTAGTGGTACTTGCACAATGGCACGTACGCTCTATAGAATTTTCACAGCAGAGATGTTGTGGCGGAGGTTTGCCTTGTCGTAGATAGAAAGATTCGGAAAGAGAAAGGGAAAATACATTGAAATAAAAGGAGAAAGACTTTAGAAGTTGGAAGGTGAGAGAGAGAGACTAAACAGAGAGAGAGAAAGAAAGAAAGAGATTGAAATATAGAGAATATATTCATATGCAATAAAGAATGTAACCATACATAGTATAATAAATTTGTCGGTGGAAAAGAGACAAGTGAAAGGGTATAAGCCTAGCCAAGCCATAGCCAGCATCATGCCCACCAGCTGTGCTGTGACACAGCCTTGCGCGACTTAGTATGAGCTGCGCTAGTTTATTATTATTATTTTGCTCTTTAATCATTTGTTGTCTTTCTTTTTTTTGGCGCCAAAGGCAAGTTACCAAGATAAACTGAATATAAAACTTGTCTGGATTTTTTTCTTTCCAGTGCATGGTAGTGTCAATATCGCCACGTCAATCATCATCCCGAGAGCAGATATTTGTAATAATAGGCTCTCAATAAGCCTCGAATGTTATTTAACTGGCATTACAGGTGACATGATACATATTGATAGAAGCGCTTGAATGTCTGCAGCCTGTATATAGGCAAAAAGTTTTCAGCTAGATTTATCTGCAAGGTTGCGTTATTACTTGTACATTAGGGAAATAAAGCACCTCTGAACATGAGTTTAATGGGCTTAGAAGTTGAAATAACCATTTAAAGTTGCACGGGCATTGTAGAAATGCATTTTTCTTAGCTTACAATTAAGAAAGTTGTCGCATAGCACATGATAAGATACAGTAATGTATTTCCTAGTTTTAGCTTATTGAAATGAATAACATGAAATAGAACACGACCTAGTTTCAGGAGTATTATGTTTAAGACGCAGAAAACTTACATTTCATTTCTCCCAGTCTCATGAATCATACGAGGTATTCAGGACTGGTCACTGCTGTCATTTTTTTCTAACAAAGTGCCACAAGAGGTGAGCAAGATCACGGGCAGCCGTAAGCGCACCACAGAAACACATGGAGGTTCATAAAACTAAAGCACTAACATTATCTTGATAGTCTCAGTAGTTTTTGTGTGTCACTGATGTCATTCGTGCATTCTATTTTAGCACAAGGAACGAGTTCGTTAAAAGTTTTTGTAACAAGATTGGGTGGTACTAAACCCACTGTATTCACAGCAAGTGGTTTCCTTTTTTTGTTAACCTCACTTCTATTCTTTTTTTTATCACATTTCTATCTATTTATTGTTGGAACTACTTCGTGTGATTCGTCGGCGTGGGGAGCGAAATGACAGCCAGGTGCTTAGAAATGAAAATTCAGCGTCGTTCAGATAAATTAGAGTCTCAACGATGGGCGAAGTTCTCCGAGATTCTAGACCCACGAAAACCTTTATCACAAATATGACGCGTCGTGCAAGGCTTATGAGCACTTCCCGAACAGCGCTTTCCATTCAAAGCTCCGGTTATTTTGCAAAGGCGACGGAATATAGAAGTGGCTCAACACTTCTGCAGGAGTACTGCGGACCAATCGGCACGCGCAGAAGCCCTTGCGGCTTATTCCACACCACATTCATCCAACCCCCGCATGAACAGGCCTTTTAAAATTGAGGAGCTGGGGGCGGCTCTCGCTTCGTGCAATCGGTTTTCGTCTTCTGGTCCAGGTGGCATATCCTACCGCATGCTATGTAACCTCAATGGGTGGGCGCAGGAAGATTTGCTGGACGTGTTTTCAGCAACTCTTGGCGAGATGGCCAAGTGCCATAAGAGTGGAAAACAAGTCGCTTAGTTCCCCTTTTAAAACCTGGTAAGTCCCCACTAGAGCTCGCATCTTACCGCCCAATAGCACTCGCTAGCTTGTAGGAAAGCTGATAGTGAGAATATTTCTCGCCAGGATAGAGAAGTAGTTCCTGAAACGCTCCAGCGTATAACCGAATACTGTGGCTTGTTTTTGACACACTCGATGCTCCATCGACAGTGTTGTTGATCTGGTAACACATGTGCAACGCCAGAAAATGAGCCGATGGTTCTTCATTGCGCTATTCATGGATGCGAAAGAAGCATACGACAACGTTTCTCATTAGAAGCGTTGTCGTATGCTTGCAGCCATTTTTGACGCCCTTGAATTGGTTGGTCTTGGTGGACGACTGTAGCGCTGGATCTGTTGTTACCTGCAAATGAGATCATTCTTCGTGAAACTGATGATGGGCCAACTTCTTAGCACTACATACATCGTGGCGTTCCTCAAGGCGCCGTTCTAAGCCCCACATTATTAAACCTCGTATGTTCGGCCCTCTGGAAAGTATACAAAGTTCAGTTCACATATCCAATTATGCCGATGACATCTATGTTTGGGCACCAGGTGTAAACCGGCCTCAACTATCGTGCGAGACTCCAAAAAGCTGCAAACTTCATATCGACATACCTTAGGGAACTCAAAATTTCCCCTGAGAAATCTGTGTAAACCAATGGCGTAAACAAATGACGGCTAATGCCGTATTCATAAAAGAACAAAATATTTGCTACGTCAGGACGCACACATTCTTGGGCGTCATAATCGATGGAGACCTTTGCTGAAGCCCCCATGTGTGTGCTCTTAGCAACCGCCTGACAGCCATCTGACATCTTTTCAAGTTCCTCTGAGGGAAAAAGTGGGGTACATCGGTGCACACTGTGTTGAAATTATACCGGAATAGATTTCTAGGGTACCTGTGGCAGTTTACCGGTACTAACAAACACCTGCAATAGCAACATAAGTTTCATAGAAAGTGCTCAGAGCCAGGCAGTTTGTCTCTCACTACCACGTTGCGCGTCAATAGCAGTGACTATTGCCATTGCAAAAGACCATCTTGCCAGCACTCACGTAACCTTGCAGGTACTTAGAGCAGACACCGTGCTCGCACCCCACCACCTGGCTTCTCTTCTAGAAGACCGGCCGTGGGCCCCGATTCGCAAAATGATTCGGCTTATCGAGAGTGCCGTCCAACAGACTACACAGGTACTGAAAGACTCCTGACACCTCCTTGGTGCCTGGATCAACCTGAACCTCGTCTGACAGTGCCAGGTATTCGTAAGAAGGTGGACACCACGTCGCCAACTTTGAATCAGCTGTCACTACTGATGCTACACGAGGGATACGCAGACCACACTAAAATCTACGAAAATCAATCTAAAACTGCTGAGGGATTTGCAGGAGGTGTGAACTTCTCAGCAAAAGGCGAAATGTATAATTTTAAACCGTCTCATTGGACTACATTGACTGCAGTAAAGCTGGTGGCACTCCGCAGTGCGCTTCGGCGTATTCAACAGGAGTCACCACAAAAATGGGGCATATTGACCAACTCGAAGTCAGCCCTACATTGTCTATCGTCAGCTTTGCGTCGTGGTGTACAAGATAAAATAGTATTGGATGTAATCGAAATATATCAGCAATTAAAAGACGAAGGGCATAACATTATTTTCCAGTGGCTTCCAGGCCATCGTGGCCTCGACGGCAATGAACATGTCGATAGCTCTGCCACGAGGGCTCATAAATAGAAACCGGAACTTCAGGCACGCAAAAAAAACAATGTTTTAAGCGCCTATAATAGGTCCTGAAAACTGCCATTTAAATATAAATAGGTGTTGAAAACAGTCGTTTAGGCATGTATAGGCACAATTCATACATATGTCATAAATATGTCAAGGACAAATATTTACCTTCTAACACAGCAGGCCAATTCTGTGCTTTGGAAAAAGCTGAATTTATTTTTCCACCTGAACAATTAACAGGAAACAATAATTTGAAGAGGTTTAGGCAAAAGCTGAGGTAGTTTGACATTAAGAGAAAGGCTATGAAACAGTGACAACCCAGCATCATCTCAAGGTTTTCGGGCCAGAATTGTACTTGCTTTCAGTCATTATTTAGTTTAATGCGTAAAAAGAACGCTCGACGTCTACTGAAGTTAGTGAAGTGTACTTGTGGCCTAGCACTTTCAATGCTTTGATTGAACCTGGAATCGTTGAATCAGCACCACACGGAACTTTAGACGCTTTCTTTAGAACATGCAATCCGCGATTCTTTCAAAGGCAGATTTAAGCTTTAAGGCAACCTTGTCAGCGACCGGTCTATTGGAGATGGGGTGAACCTTTTCTGTCCGTCTGAAAAAAAAAAAAACTGGGTATCTTTAAGCTTTTCTTTAAGGCGTTGAACGCGATTGCGACATCCGGTCCCTGGAGCGTACTTCACTTGCTTATTGCCTACATTGTTGTATGATTTTACTCGAAAAATTTAAACTGTGGATGACTACACATGTAAGCGATAAAGTTGAAAGTGGCTTTTGTCAGAGAAGGTTTCGCATAGGGCTGCATTCTGTGTAATGGGTGAATGCGAGTTTGTTATATGCGAGTTCACATATGCGGATATAAAAATAACAAAATGAGTCTATGTGCCCGTGGAACGACCACAAAATACGTGTTATTTGCGTAGATTCAAAAGTTATTTAAATAAATTGGCTGTTGCATAAACAATGTTGGGAGCTTTATGCCTATGCACACTCAGAGTGAGCATCAAATTCAAAATATTGTTGACCTTTCCAATGTCTTCTTCCCTGCTTTCCACATGGGCCGTTTCTCGATCGGCGGATTAGCGCGGTGATCCACTAATTCATTGCCTGACAAGGACACTTTACAGCTTCTTTTTATTCCGCATTGCTTGGTAGACTGCCGACAGCAGCTGTTATGAAGAACATAAATGCGAACGAAACTTACGTGTAGGGTGTAGGCGGCAGCGCTCGCCTAGATTAGTTTTGGCTGATTCGAGTACATTCCATCCACACTGTACTCTAACCTCCCAAACACAGCATCGAACGCGTTATTCGAAGATCGTAGGTTCGATTCCTGCTCACGGCACCAAAAAACACCCCGCCGCGGTGGTCTAATGGCTATACTCGGTTGCTGACCCGCAGATCGCGGGCTCTAATCTCGACTGCGGCGGCTGCATTTTTGATGGAGGCGGAAATGTTGTAGGCCCGTGTGCTCAGATTTGGGTGCACGTTAAAGAACCACAGGTGGTCGAAATCTCCGGAGCCCTCCACTATACGGCGTCTCTCATAATCATATGGTGGTTTTGGGACGTTAAACCCCACATATCAATCAATCAATCCCAAACGCAACCGCTGAGCTGCACTACTCTCGAACCTAGCGACGGGGATCTTCAAGGCGCAGGGGGTACACAAAAATTAGCTTCTCCTCTCTTCACTACAGTAGACTCTAGCCACGCTAACGCAACCGCTGAGCTGCACTACTCTCGAACCTAGCGGCTGGGATCTTCAAGGAGCAGGGGGTACATTAGCGTTAGCCTCTCCTCACTTCGCTACAGTACACTCTAGCCGCGCTCACGCAACCGCTAAGCTGCACTACTCTTGAACTTAGTGACAGGGATTTTCAAAGAGCAGGGCGTACACTAGCGTTAGCCTCTCCTCACTTCGCTACAGTTCACTCTAGCCACGCTCACGCAACCGCCATGAAGCACTACTCTCGAACCTAGCGACGGGGATCTTCAAAGAGCAGGGGGTACGCTAGCATTAGCCTCGACTCACTTCGCTACAGCACACTCTAGCCACGCTCACGCAACCGCTGAGCTGCACTACTCTCAAACTTAGCGACGGTGATCTTCAAGGACCAGGGGGTACACTAGCGTTAGCCTCTCCTCACTTCGCTACAGTCCACTCTAGCCACGCTCACGCAACCGCCATGAAGCACTTCTCTCGAACCTAGCAACGGGGATCTTCAAGGAACAGGGGTACACTAGCGTTAGCCTCTCCGCACTTCGCTACAATAAACTCTAGCCATGCTCACGCAACCGCCATGCTGCACTACTCTCGAACCTAGCGACAGGGATCTTCAAGGACCGGGGGGTACACTAGCGTTAGCCTCTCCTCACTTCAGTACAGTACACTCTAGCCACGCTCACGCAACCGCCATGCTGCACTACTCTCGAACCTAGTGACGGGGATCTTCAAAGAGCAGGGGGTACACTAGCGTTAGCCTCTCCTCAATTCGCTACAGTACACTCTAGCCACGCTCACGCAACCGCTGAGCTGCACTACTCTCGAACCTAGCGACAGGGATCTTCAAGGACCGGGGGGTACACTAGCGTTAGCCTCTCCTCACTTCAGTACAGTACACTCTAGCCACGCTCACGCAACCGCCATGCTGCACTACTCTCGAACCTAGTGACGGGGATCTTCAAAGAGCAGGGGGTACACTAGCGTTAGCCTCTCCTCACTTCTCTACAGTACACTCTAGCCACGCTCACTCAACCGCTGAGCTGCACTACTCTTGAACTTAGTGACGGGGATCTTCAAAGAGCAGGGGGTACACTAGCGTTAGCCTCTCCTCACTTCGCTACAATACACTCTAGCCATGCTCACGCAACCGCCATGCTGCACTAGTCTCGAACCTAGCGACAGGGATCTTCAAGGACCGGGGGGTACACTAGCGTTAGCCTCTCCTCACTTCAGTACAGTACACTCTAGCCACGCTCACGCAACCGCCATGCTGCACTACTCTCGAACCTAGTGACGGGGATCTTCAAAGAGCAGGGGGTACACTAGCGTTAGCCTCTCCTCACTTCTCTACAGTACACTCTAGCCACGCTCACTCAACCGCTGAGCTGCACTACTCTTGAACTTAGTGACGGGGATCTTCAAAGAGCAGGGGGTACACTAGCGTTAGCCTCTCCTCACTTCGCTACAATACACTCTAGCCATGCTCACGCAACCGCCATGCTGCACTACTCTCGAACCTAGCGACAGGGATCTTCAAGGACCGGGGGGTACACTAGCGTTAGCCTCTCCTCACTTCAGTACAGTACACTCTAGCCACGCTCACGCAACCGCCATGCTGCACTACTCTCGAACCTAGTGACGGGGATCTTCAAAGAGCAGGGGGTACACTAGCGTTAGCCTCTCCTCACTTCTCTACAGTACACTCTAGCCACGCTCACTCAATCGCTGAGCTGCACTACTCTTGAACTTAGTGACGGGGATCTTCAAAGAGCAGGGGGTACACTAGCGTTAGCCTCTCCTCACTTCGCTACAATACACTCTAGCCATGCTCACGCAACCGCCATGCTGCACTACTCTCGAACCTAGCGACAGGGATCTTCAAGGACCGGGGGGTACACTAGCGTTAGCCTCTCCTCACTTCAGTACAGTACACTCTAGCCACGCTCACGCAACCGCCATGCTGCACTACTCTCGAACCTAGTGACGGGGATCTTCAAAGAGCAGGGGGTACACTAGCGTTAGCCTCTCCTCACTTCTCTACAGTACACTCTAGCCACGCTCACTCAACCGCTGAGCTGCACTACTCTTGAACTTAGTGACGGGGATCTTCAAAGAGCAGGGGGTACACTAGCGTTAGCCTCTCCTCACTTCGCTACAATACACTCTAGCCATGCTCACGCAACCGCCATGCTGCACTACTCTCGAACCTAGCGACAGGGATCTTCAAGGACCGGGGGGTACAATAGCGTTAGCATCTCCTCACTTCGCTACAGTTCACTCTAGCCACGCTCACGCAACCTCCATGAAGCACTACTCTCGAACCTAGCGACGGGGATCTTCAAAGAGCAGGGGGTAAACTAGCATTAGCCTCTCCTCACTTCGCTACAATACACTCTAGCCACGCTCACGCAACCGCTGAGTTGCATTACTCTCGAACTTAGCGACAGTGATCTTCAAGGAGCAGGGGGTACACTAGCGTTAGCCTCTCCTCACTTTGCTACAGTTCACTCTAGCCACGCTCACGCAACCGCCATGCTGCACTACTCTCGAACCTAGCGACGGGGATCTTCAAGGACCGGGGAGTACACTAGCGTTAGCCTCTCCTCCCTTCAGTACAGTACACTCTAGCCACGCTCACGCAACCGCCACGCTGTACTACTCTCGAACCTAGTGACGGGGATCTTCAAAGAGCAGGGGGTACAGTAGCGTTAGCCTCTCCTCACTTCTCTACAGTACACTCTAGCCACGCTTACTCAACCGCTGAGCTGCACTACTCTTGAACTGAGTGACGGGGATCTTCAAAGAGCAGGGGGTACACTAGCATTAGCCTCTCCTCAATTCGCTACAGTACACTCTAGCCTCGCTCACGCAACCGCTGAGCTGCAATACTCTCGAACCTAGCGATGGGGATCTTCAAAGAGCGAGGGGTACACTAGCGTTAGCCTCTCCTCACTTCGCTACAGTTCACTCTAGCCACGCTCACGCAACTGCCATGAAGCACTACTCTCGAACCTAGCAACAAGGATATTCAAGGAGCAGGGGGTACACTAGCGTTAGCCTCTCCTCACTTCGCTACAATACGCTCTAGCCATGCTCACGCAACCGCCATGCTGCACTACTCTCGAACCTAGCGACGGGGATCTTCAAGGACCGGGGGGTACACAAGCGTTAGCCTCTCCTCACTTCGCTACAGTACACTCTAGCCACGCTCACGCAACCGCGATGCTGCACTATTCTCGAACCTAGCGACGGTGATCTTCAAAGAGCAGGGGGTACACTAGCGTTATCCTCTCCTCACTTCGCTACAGTACACTCTAGCCACGCTCGCGCAACCGCCATGCTGCACTACTCTCGAACCAAGCGATGGAAGTTTTTTAGGGGGAGGGGGGAGTGGCGCTAGTGCTATAAATGCTAGCCTCACTTTGCCTCGCTGAAGTACAAGCCCCACTTACGCAAAGGCACGTTTAGAGTGCGGCGTTATCACAGCGTCGGCAAACGTCACATTCGTCGTAGCGCACAGGCCAAGTGTTGTTATGCATTGGCTGAGGAAGTGCGTCGACTTATCATCTGCTTTCGCCTACATGACAGCGTATGCGCGTCCACCTTACGTCGAACCATAATCGCACCTTACAAGAAGCTAAAAACATGAAGAAAAACAAACAACTAGCGCTATATGTACGTGTTGTCTTTAATATAACCACACCAAGGGCTTCTTGTTTTTCTCCATATGAACAGCTCATTTAGGCAGAACAATTACTCGACGTTAAAAGGGCATTTGAGGCGCTGAGAAACTGATATAGGCACGAATTTAAATATAGGCACTTAAATGGAAAATAAATGTGTGAGTAAAATGTTTGCCATTACTTAGTTTGTGTTTATATATTGGATAGGCTCGAAATGGACTCCAGAAAAAAATAGGTTCTTTGCCTAAAGTTTCGGTATTTACTCATAAAAGTTGGGTACAGGAATCAATTCCGTTATCAAATATTGATGCAGCATCAAGGATTCGCTCACTCACACGTGATATAACAGACTCGATCTGGTAGAAAACCGGTTTTCTGCATACCCGCCTACGCCGTTTGGATCCGTCACTTCATGTTCAAATTCAACCCGCACTATCACGATCCGAAACAACCGTCCTCTGCTGATTGTGGCTTGGAGTGCGATTCACGAACGGTTACGCTTATAGAATGGATGACCGCGCTGCGTGTGATCACTGTGTTAGTGAGGAAACCATTGCCCACGTCCTTCGCGACTGCCCCCATTATAGCTCTCAAAGAGCAGAGCTTTCGGAAACATTAGCATGGCTCGATGTATGACCAGCCGCTTTAGGAGCAGTTAATTTCGGAGTGCCGGAGCATTCGACCTTCCAACCAGAAAGCGACGAAGGTGCTGCTGATGTTTTTGCGCTCCAGTGGACTCACAAAACGACTGTGACACTCCCATGCTTGTGTGTGTGCGCGCGTTTTATTTGTTTAGCCATTCCTCTTTCCCTTCCTGCATTTCTATCTCATTTCCCTTTCCCCAGTGCAGGATAGCAAAATGGAAAATTTCTTTTGGTTAACCTCCCTGTCTTTCACTCTGTTCTCTCTCTCGCACGCAAAAGCCCAGATATTATTAGTAAAAAGATTAGTAGTTGCACAGTGGTATTTTTTAGTTATCTTTTCTGCCTTTTTTTTTCATATCCCTTTCTTGCGTCCCATGCTGTGTGAAAGCGGAAGTGAGATGATTTGAACCCCAAAAATCAACCTATTTGTTTGTTCATCAACAAAGGTATCTGGGTGGGTCATTTCATGTTACTTTACTTGTGGTATGAAGAGCGCGCCTATCAACGTCCTGTATCGCTGTGTGTAGAGAATCTGCCCCATTTCTAGTGCAAAAAGCTTTCGGTCGATGCCAGTTTGTCTTAAAAGCCGAAGTCTAAACGTATTGCACTTCCGGAATGCAATTCATTCGTTTCAGGACAAAGGCGCCTAGTGGACCACTTCTACGTCAATGACCAACACTGCGAAAAAGTATGCGATGCCCTCGTCTAGCATTTCTCGCCTGAAGTGTCGACTTGGCAAATAAGGAACGACAGGTTAAAGGGACACGTTCAATGACACAAACAGACTGAACGACCTACGCTTCGCATGCTTTAGTTTTTGTCCCATTAGTTTTTATTCTTTCCCATGTTGCCATAATGACAAGCATTTGTTAGAGCCGCGCTAACTTTGACAAACACTGCATCTCAAGATGCTTTTTGTTTTCACGTTTTGTGCAAGTGCTCATGGCAAAAAAAAAGAGTTAGCAATGCTATACATAGCACATGTGGAAATTCATTGAGGACCATATACGTCGAGTAAACAGAAACAACGTGCATTCATTGTTGAAACACTGCTTCTCAGCTTTGAAACACCAACGAACGATGCTTCTTCTTTTGCCCAACAAGCCATTTTAAAGACTACTTGTTAGTATCTCTCGTCAGATCTTAACTTTCATAAGCGAAGAATGAATCAATGTTCAAACTGAAATGCATTGACGTACTTTAACCAGCAGATGTATGATTTTTACCTGCACTGCCATTCAGTGTTGCCAACTTCTGCTACTATGTGTGATAACTAAAGGTCGAAAATGTGTGCCGTATGCGGTTACCTTGTATATAATTGAACAAGTTGCTTCAACCTTAGGATGCACATTGGGTGGACATCCTCGCGCGTTATAATGAAGATAGATGGCGTAGAAAAATGTTTAATTTTGTTCATGATGACTTCACTGAGCGTTCTTAAAGATGAAGAAAAAAGGAAACATAGCACTTCACTAAAGTGAAATTAGTAAGCGAATTAACAATGTCCTGAAGCTCTATTAGGAATAACTCATGTATTGTGCGGGTATAAATAGGCATCAGGAAAGCCATACATCACCATGGCTGCATCTTCGAACGTTTCAGTAGAGATGAGGGAGCCAAATAAGTTTTTTATCAATTGCTACATTCTAAAGCATGGTGGGTGGCTCGGTCAAAAATGTTCCTCCACGATCTGTGATGTAACTGCACTTAGTGAGTGGTACATGAACGTGGTTCAAACCAATTTTATACAGAAGAGCTCTTGGGCCTTTTTTAAACTGATGTTGTTCGTTTGTTTACTCCATGCTTGTTGTGTTTTTTTGTTTTTTGTGAAGTTATCGAATATTTATAAGCTAAGTGAGTTGTTACCCAATATCATGATTGTAATTACCTGTATTAATCAGGAAGCGGGTATACAATGGCCACCATTTTCTGGCTATAAAAGTTCCGCTTTCAGCACCTTTTTAGAAACATTATCTATTCATCATTGTTAATATGCAGCTTACATATTCAGCTGAAGCGCTTATTCAGGGCACTTTCAGAAGTTGTAATGTGGATTGTTTCTGAAATTACAAAGAAGATTAAGGAAACCCTGAAATATTTCTTGATAACGTTTATAAACCAACTGAACCGGTAGCATAAGCGGAATGTGTCAATATGAGGGCAATATAAGCTCTTCAAGGAGAGTGCGCCGTTTATTGTACGGGCTAGCAGCGGCGCCGCTACAGCGAGCTTTCAATCGCTTCTGCCTATGATATGGACATGTGTTGTCTAATCGGATGGTAAAAGCAGCGCTGCAAAGCTGAAAACGCGAAGAACATGGACAACGCTGACAAAGCGGTCCGATCTTCCTGAGAGCCCTTTTAAAGTCACGGGTAGTTTATCGTTCTTGCACAGACGGTTCATTGTGGAAGGTGAAGCTTGGCACCGTTGTACAGTGAAGAAGTTGAGGAAAAAGTACGCGACATGGGAGCAGGGTAGTCATAAACCACCCGTGGCGTCATTTACACAAGGTGCTTCACTGGGTCACTTGCCTTCGTGATGGAACCCCTATGCAAAAATGCATTTCTTGACTGCCATTCTCCTTTTCCTCTATTCCTTTTTCTTCTCTCTCTTATCTATCATTCTACCTTCTTACGTGTATGGTAGCCAACCGAGCTTAGCGTGGTTAAGCTCCCCGTCTTTCACCTTTATTTCTCTCTCTCTTGACTATGATTAACTTCCCTCCTTGCTGCAGCGGCTGCATTTTCGATGAAGGCGGAGATGCTGTAGGCCCGTGTGCTCAGATTTTGGTGCATGTTTAAGAACCCGATGTGGTGGAAATTACCGGAGCCCTCCACTACGGCATCTCTCATAATTATATGGTGCTTTTGGCACGTTAAACTTCACATATTAATAAATCATCAGTTAGGATTAACTCCCATTCAAAACTCATGCAAATCAACAAATGGTGATCAGTTCAACTCTATATTTTATTGGGTTCGATGGAGATCGATATTGAACTTTGCAACACTTTCATTATGGTTCGAGTGCATCATGGCTCATAATGGTTGAATTTTGGTTCAAAGGCTACACCCTAGTCGTAGCCTAAGCACCAGCAATGCTTCGAAAACCGTTGGAGGGACCCTTTAGCGTCTATGCAAAGGAGCTGTCAATAATTGTATACATGACTTGCCGTAGCCGAAAATATAGTAGCGCAGGTAGCGTTTCCTCCATGTGTCAAACACCGTAATTAGGATGAAGGTGATGTGGAAGCCTTCCAGGAGAATCCACGAGAAGGCGGCCAAAAAGAAATAGTGAAGCAGCCCGGCCACGGTGGCACATAGAGTCTACGCACAAAGTTGTGGTGGCAAGCCAGCAGTTGGTCGTTGGGATGAGGGATGGAAAAAGAGAAAGAGAGAAAAACAAAGAAAAGACCAACGTCAGAAGGCGTGTTGAGTTGAAGAAGGCTTTATTCAAGTACATCACTTTGTTACAAGGACATCGAAAGAAAGTTACATTGCACGAAGGGCTCCATGTCACCACTCGACATGTATGCATTGTACACAACATGCAAATAGCATTCTCGTCAGTTCACGCGGGCGCTACTGCTTACGTTTCTACGCGACGAATTCTCATATAATGAACTGACTCTGCAACACGTTAAAACATGGCACACCAGAATATAATGATCTCAAAAGTAAAAATAAAGAAACATATGTTCAGCTGCTAAACCTCAAGGATCCACAAAGCTGTGATTTGACACAAGAAGCGAATATAGGGCTCATTCAGGAAGTATTATTAGATGCCAAAACTTTTTTTCTCGAACATGCAGTGGATGTAAATGTGTTTCGAATGGAAGCCTCAGGTATACGAAACATTATAGACTACATGGAATATATAAGTACACGGTGAATAAGAGTTATCGCAACTATATATAGTCTTTAAAAAATGACGTAGCTGGTGTAATGACTGAATTATTCCAGGTCACAGAAGCACGCATGCAAGGACATTCGTACAGTGAATCAAATTGGTACAGATGTGCTTCTTATGGCTGCTTTTGGTTGCCTCGCGCACAAAAAAGACCGGCAAGCTTTCTTGCTGAATATTGAGGTGGCTTCAAGTAGCCCGCTTCTACGAGCACAACAAGAGTCGAAAAAGCGTAGATCAATTCGTTGCAGATGGTGGCAATCTCTACCTTGTGCTTGGTTTGGTCAATGCCGAACATGAGGACAACTTCCGCTACCAGAAGACAGATACAAAGGTTCAGGTGAATTGACGTACGAGTGTTGCGTAAGGACCTGGAAAGAGTGAAAAGAGGAAAAAAGATTGTTGTATGGGAGCGTTCACTCTAGCTTCGAATAGCAGTGAAGATATAGTGCTATAGGTACTGTAATGAAACATCAAAGGCTGGATGGATTACAATGATTGTGCCCTGTAGGTGACATGCACTTGCCCCCAAAACTATAGGATAATGTCGAAATAATTTTTTGTCAAGAAATAAAAAAAAACGTAAGTAGTGCTTGTATTGTCAGGAAAATGTGGGCAAAATGAACTTGGCATGTGCTTGCCGGAAATACAAGTTTCTTTCTCTCTCTCTTTCTTTCTTTTTTTCTTTCACATCGCACAATGCTCCCTTCAAACGGGGAATCGAACCTTCATTCATGAGCCTAGGAGGGCCGCAGTTGCTACAGGCAACAAAGACGGCCATGCGTTCATATCCGGGCGACGTAAAATAACTGATTTTGAGAAGAGTTGAGGTTGTCATATCAGAAGCGGCTGATCACTGACAAGCCAGTGAGCAAGGGAGCATAAATTATTAGAAAACTGAGCTTACAAATACGCATGTACTCACTGCACCTTAGACTGCCTCGATTCTGTGCGACGTTGCCACCGAAACTTTTGGTTATAAAAGCTTCCCCTGCCCCGCCATGGCGGCCTATTGGCTTAGGTAAAGTGAAATGTGGGATTGAGCTAGTTGGTAATACATTATTTAACTTCTCAGCGCAAAAACTTCTGACAAGTAACACAAGATACGAGGACGACCGCAGACTTTTAACTAAATTTATTACTACTACGAGCACATATATAAGTGTTTCATATATATGTTTTGTGTATTTTGTTTTATGTGTTTTCTGGTTTCTGCTCAAGCAAGTGATCTTATCCTCTTTTTTTGAACATATATATGGCCGTCGTAGTAGTAATAAATTTAGTTGAAAGTCTGCGCTCATCCACGTCTCTTGTGTTACTTGTCGGAAGTTTTTGCGCTGAGAAGTTCAATAATGGCTTAGGTACTCAGCTGCTGACCCGCCGGTCACGGATTTGAATCGCTGCTGCGGCGGCTGCAATTCCGGTAGAGGTGGAAATGTTGTAGGCCCGTGTGCTCAAATTTTGGTGCACGTTAAAGAACCCAAGGTGGTCTAAATTTCCGGAGCCCTCCACTACAGCGTCTGTCATAATCATATGCTACTGTTGGGACATTAAACCCCACATATCTATCAATAAATAGAAGCTTCGCTTAACGTACCATGAAGCATGGTCTATCTGCCTTCTTGTATCATGTGAAGCACGATTGATTATTGTACGTTGTGCGTTGTGTTCGGCAATGAGCAGAAATGCTATAACACCCTAATCATGGCGCCATCACCTTCTGTACCTATTATATACAAGCCAGATTAGGATTTTGTCTTGCAAAACTAGATGCAGCTCTGTGCCGCCATGCGTTCATTTTCTTTTTTTTTCTGTGGCTGAGTAAAAGCTGATTCAGACGTTCATGAAAGAAGCATGGTTTTTGCAAAGCGTATTCGCACAGCAAAGCCAGTAATTGCCACCCTAGGTGGCAAGATAGGCTTCATTATAGAACAATAGCCAGCACAGTTTTTTTACCTTTTCAGAGCAGTCGGAGGGCAGACATCAACAACTTTGCAGAATAGCGGGAAGTGATAAAGCGATCAGTTTTCATAACTAGTGGAGTTTTATCTTCGAAGCGTGCTGAAAATGCGGTCAGTAGTTGCAGTGGACAGACAGTACAGAGTGGCTATTATCCCAGCTGCCGAACCACTTGTTCTTGTTTTATATTGCTTTGTTTGTCAAGCTACACTTCGATGTTCGTGCAAGAAAAGATCGGTTAAGGAGATAAAAAGATTCTTCGTTCATTTTCTATTCAAGAAAAAAAATTTGAATACAGGCCCTGCGTTATTAACTCAAATACAAGTGCACCCGGAGGTGGCTCATCACAAGGCAAACTTACTGAGCGGTAAGGCGAAAAAGCATCAACGCAGTAGGTACAATGAAGGAACCGATACATGAATTGAAAATTTGCTCTACAGGATGTTAGGTGCGTCAGAGTTTTATTTCGGGCTATCTGCGATTATACAAAAAGCCTAGGAAACGAAAAGACCTTCAAATAATCCTTTTTGGAATGTTTACTGTCAATATGTCACAATCTGATGGTTCGACTCTTTCACCGTTCGATAAATATGATGAGCGTGCTTTGTTGAGCACTCAAGCCGTGCGCATTGTAATCGGCCAGCCCATTGTAACAAGCCCAATCGGAATGCTTCATGGTTGCTCTCTAGCAGCGAATATTTGTGCCCGTCCACGTCACGCTGGTAGCAACTGTGCCACTTTAAATGTAGTTTGTGAACTCTGATTGACTTATATGTGGGGTTTAACATCCCAAAACCATCATATACTTATGAGAGGCACCGTAGTGGAGGGCTCTTGAAATTTTGACCACCGGGGTTTCTTTAACGTGCACCCAAATCTGACCCCACGTGCCTACAGCATACCTGGCTCCATCGGAAATGCAGCTGCCGCGGCCGGGATTCGATCCCGCAAGCTGAGGGTAACCAGCAAAGTACCTTAGCCCCCTTAGCCACTTAGCTAGTGGACTTCGGTCAAAGCATTCCGAAAACCCTATTCATTAAGTGTGTTGCAGTTGCTCATAACCTTACCACGTGGTAACTTGGTTGGTGCTCGGGTTCCTAAAAGTAACTGTTGAGTGAGGAAATAAACATGTGTGCACTTCTGAATTACGCCGCAGTTTCAACGAATTCGAAACGTGAATTTCGAGAGATTGTTTCTTTGCTTGACACAAAATCATTGAAAACCAGGGGGTAATGGGGCCATTTTCGTACTGTATTAAGCCTTTTGTAGTAACTGTGATGTAGATGTGAAGAAAGTAAAGTGAACGAAAAAACAACTTTTCGCCGGCCGGGACCGGACCTACATTTTCGCAAGGGTGCCATGCTTTAGTATAAGAGCCGCAGTTCGTCACTTCACCTTCTTATGCCTAATAACTTTGTGTAGTAACCGCAATAGTGCGAACCTAGGATCTTTACTACAGCTACGCGAGACATTCTCGACCAAGAACTTCAAATGAGAAATCGCCAAAGATTGCGCCAATGACTTTTTTGCAATCACTGGTGAAGAAGTATCGCAGTGTTAATATGTGACATACCTGAAGCAGCCGAACACAGTGACGCAGAGGCATAGGCAAAGAACAGACGCACTGCAACCTGTCCAGGTAATGATCCTCAGGGGCAGGGTCGACCGCTCGTCTCTCGGCAACGCTCCATGCAGGTCCATAAGCACGGCGAAGTTGGACAGGTGCTGGCAGAAGCAGACCACGTGGGTGCCGTTACGTCTCCCAACCTGGCATCCGTCAGGGCTCCATTCACTGTACGTGTTGCAAAGTAAAAAAAAAACACAGCAGCATCGATAACGCGATATAAGAATCACGAAAGAATCATTATGTCGCTATTTTGCAAGCAGAAATAGCGCCAAATCTTTTCGTAATGTAATCAAAAGATAAAAAAATCTGGTCTGGTCATGAATGCTCATAGTCGGATGTAGAAGAAAGGTGCCGGCCAAATGTAAAAAAAAAATGAGACCAAAGACGTTTCCGCTCACATACGGAGGCTCTGACTTTCTTAAATGTGACCCGATTGCACAGTGCAAATTGAAGGAAGACAGAGGCGAGGGCACAAAACAGGCAATATATGTTATGCCCTTTTACGCTATACCCATTGAATTTGTACTGGTGCATTCATGTCGTTATTACATCATCAACTCGGCCTAGGCACTGCTATATCAAGTTACGTAATTATGCTGTGTAGATTATTGTTGGATGTCACATTTACCAATGCGTACGCGTTCCACATAGGAATAGCTGACACTGCTGCATGTGACCATTGTGGCAGTGATGAAACAACTTGGCACATTCTGCATGAATGCTCACAATACTGCTCGCAGAGACAGTCACTCTGCAATGCACTGTAGACAAACTGGACAACCAGACTCTTTCGGAAGAAAGAATCCTGTGCTACCGACAGGACTTTATGTCGCAGAAGGCTGTGAAGGCGCTCTTGCGCTTCTTGCGTTCAACCGGCCTGTCAAAACGACTGTCATCGGAACTCGCTGCATGTGTGTGTATGTGAATTTTTTATAATTTATTTTATATCTCTCTATCTCCGTCCTCTTTCCCACCCTTATTTCCCCACCCCTGTACAGGGTAGCAAACCAGTTTTTCTAGGTTAATCTCCTTGTCTCTTCCTTCTATTTATTTCTCTACTCTTTTGATATATTGTATTCCGCTTGCAACGAAATAATTATGTGACCAGTGAGGATTGCTCATACAAGCAGAGCTGACTTGTAGTCCCATGTAGCTAGTTGTTGAAGAAACGGACTTGTGAACAGTCACATACGTAGCCTAATTGGCTGTGTATCACTTATGCAAGCTGGAAGCAGCCGCAAGAACATTTTCGTCCATTGAGCGCAGTACTACTACTTACCTACGGCTTATCGATATCAACGATGACTATAAGGTGATCGCACTTATGATGCTGTACTCAAAAGTAAATAATAGAAAAAAGAGAGAAAGGTCGCACATGTGGTGCCGAGCCTGGCGGAATTCTGCGGAGCTAGGCAGTGTTCTTTGTTTGTATTGTGTTTTCTCTTTCTTTCCTATACTCTCTTCCTTTTGGATCTCCCAATTTTTTCTTTTCTTCTCTTTATTTCTCTTTTTTCTATTGTTTATTTCATTTTTCAGCTTTCTCTCTCCTTCTATTTCTCACTCGCTCCTCCTTACTTTTCTATTTTTATTCGCCGTTTCACTTACAGTGCTCCGCGCTTAACATCATCCTCGAGGCGTTCAAAGAAGAAAAGCAGCAATACTTTAAAAGGGCGAAAGCGTGCGCTCAATATGCTGCATATGGCTAAGCTATATGTGGCTTTGCCTGGGTTAAAATCATCATCAAAGCGCTCGAAGAACAAGAAGAAGTAGACGTGTTTGGTGGGCATCTCAAACAAGTGGCTCTTGGGCCGCATGTGGCTCCCGGACACTTGTTTAGTGGCCCTTCCCGCCCGTCACGGTCTTCATCCCGTTCATGAGCTGCAAAGCCGCACTTGGTCTCAATCGTTGTCATCTTCACGCCCCCCATGCGGCCAAACTTGCTCTAAAGCATTACAGCGGAACAAAAAATCACGGCGATTTCACGGAGTGAATGACGATTGGGGGGGGGGGGGGGGGGAGAAGCAGTGGGATCGTTCGGCGTTTCCCTAAATCACCCGTGTCATTGCCGCATGTAAATTAGTGTCAAAGTGATGTCAAGTTATTCAGAATGGTTTATTGGTCACAACTTGCATGTTTTGGTAAGTTGTGAATTTCATTTCACCTTCATTATTAGAGCTTTTTGATATCAGATCTAGCCGGAAGTTGGCAAATACGAGATCTGGGCACGCTCCCCTGGTGGTTTTTGGTTGTTTCCAGTCGTACGAACTGCATCGTAGAGCATATCGAGACGTCATATGCTGCACAAACCTCGTTGTTTGTGATCATTATTGTTATCAGTGTCATTGTCGTTGTCATGGCGTATAGCGGGTACCTTGCATGTGCTGCGTCAAGAAGGCAGAAGGAGAATGTGTGGTCTAGAACGCGGTTGTTCTTTATCGTTATCAGTGTCATCGACATCGTCATAATGTGTAGTGGTTACCTTTCATGGGCTGTGCCGTGATCGCAGAAAGAGAATGTGGGGCATGAAACGCTCTGGTTCATCATCATCAGTGCCATCACCATCTTCATGGTGTATAGCGGGTACCTTGCATGTGCTGCGCCACGAAGGCAGAAGGTGAATGTGTGGTCTAGAACGCGGTTGTTCTTTATCGTCATCAGTGTCGTCGACATCGTCATAACGTGTGGTGGGTACCTTGCATGTGTTGTGGCATGATGTAAGAAAGAGAATGCTTGCTTCACAACGCGCTTGTTCATCATCGTCATCAGCGACATCGTCATCAGGGTCGACGGCGGACATGGCACGACCCTCAAGAGCTTTGCCCGAAAAACAGTGTTTCAGAATCAGCGTCCTGGTTGCAGTGATTAGAAGGTCAGTTTCCATGTTTCTCGAAACATTGCATCGAGTCCCCGTCAGAAGTGAGCCATATAAAAAACGTGACAAAAATCTGCTTCTAAGTGGCACCGTTTACTAACGTTTTCTTCAAATTCGAAATTACAACCCCACCCCCACATCTCCGACATTATATGCTGTCCCGGCCCTCACGGGATGAAGTTTTGTGACTGTGGCTCGCTAACTGAGGTGTGTGTGAGACCAATGCTTCATATGCGCTTTTACCTGCGTTACGCCAAGTGATGGCGACAGCATACGATCACAGTATGCGACATCCTGGCCACCTAATGCGCTCAGAACTTAAAAACACTTAAATCAAGTGTTACGCCTGCACCTCATCCTTTTTCCAATGACAAGTGTGTGCTTTTAGGAGCGAGCGAACAAGGAGAAAACTGCAACAACTCCAAACGCAGAACGCCGGGCCACAACGACAGAGATAAGAGCGCTATTAGGATCGAGTGTTGTGTTTGCAGCAATTTGCGCAATATTCCAGAAAGCGTACGGGGTAGGAAAGCCGCCGTCCGATAAAGCTTACCGGAGAGGAAATGAGCACTTGAGTATACTTGAGTACCTCTAGCTGAGTACTGACTACACAGTAGGCTGCTGGAATATCGCTTATCTCTAGTTTGAGGGTATTTCTTAATTCAGATTGGGCGTTAAGTTTGCCTTCAGTAAGGTAGCCTTTAGTAAGAAAGATATGTGTTGAATGAATTCTCGCTTTTTTTTTAAGACTAAAGGAGATAATCAGAAAGGAAGAAGATAAGAGATTGCTACTGCATTCGTACTATATACCAAGAGTATTGACAGCTTGAAGGCCGATCTCGTATAAATGTCTTTCCCGCTCTATCGGCACAAGTTTCAAGATTTTAGCCTTGGAGATGTCTAAAAAATATTGTGCAAACGTAATACGCTTTTTCAATGTCACTGTATATTGGCCTTGATCGCGGAATAGGAATTATGTGAAGAATGCAGAATTAAGGAAGAACTCTAAGACAGCTCAACGAAGTAGTGAAAGCACAACTTCTTACCATTGTGCAGAACACCTAAATAGATCTCCAAGCATCCGTGCTTTCAGTAGTTTTTCGCAGAATCATCGGGAGAATTTGATTAAAGTACTGCAGTGCAGGCTAATATAAACACTCACGAATAGGCGTTATACGTGCAGAAGCTGCATGGTCAGCGTATTTCGAGGCGCTAAGAACCGCATTTAAAAAGAAGGACGCAGTATATATATATCTTCGCCATTACGTGCGAGATGTTCTGGCTTTTACTCGCTCATGACTGACTTGCTTGCAGCAGCGATGAAAAAGATTTTACGCGTACTTGATGAGAGTGTCCCAGAAGACGCATGTGGGGTTCTCTGCGTCGGGGTGCAGCATGGGCAGAGCCAGTTCGACGTGCGCGCCCAGCACCAAGCCCGGCGCCTCACTGCCCACTCTGATGCTGATGGCCGGAGAGTTCAGTTCCTGCTTAGGATCTCCTATGTCTGCCCTGCAACCACGTCATTATATAAAAGCACCATGGGACAATTGGTCGAAAATTTAGGCTAGATTCACTAAGTTTATAGATGCGAAAGCATATGTGGCTGTTTACAGCTTAAAACTAAAGCTGGCTTTTGATGAAAATAAATATTTGTTGGAGAATTTTATTTATGCCCGCAAGCCAAATAAGCGTTGACAAAGAAACAAGCACCTCTCACACTGACTTTCAATTCGATTTTAAGAAGCATCCAAATAACTTCAGTGGTTTCAAAAGTATATACAAATACAATTATTGCAATTACGAATTACTCTTCTGAGGGGGCTGTTCAACACAGTAAAAGCTTTCTCTTTAGTAAAATATTTTTATGAAGCTTCTGCCGCATAAAAATTTGTGAAGACACACAGCAGGCGTAAATTTGTTTCATTCGCGCAAAGGCAATTTTCGCAAGCACCGTTCCGTCACGTACAAAGAAACCGCACCCAAAAAGCAAAATGTGGCCGGTGGTATGGTAAAAGTGCCTTCTTCAGCGAGAAGCAAATGTGTGTGGCCTCAAATTTTGCTTGGTATACCACGCGTATTAATTATATATCTTTCGTCTCATCTTTGTCGGGGCGAAATGATGTTGCCTAGCTTGTCAACGGTGATGGATGATTCTCCTTCGAATGCATGGAATGCAAAACAGGTGGTGGTATTGTTATGACGCGTTCTAGGATTGGAGGCGAAAGTTAATGAAGTAGACAGTACGGGTTTTTCAATCAACGTGTCATACATTCTTCATCCATTTTCCAACCATCGATTATTATAGAACTACTGTGGTCACAACCGTCTCATTGGCAACAGGCATGTAGGTGTTTAAAATAGCTTTGGAAACGAGTTTGAACAGACATACGAATAATGAAAATGTACACATTATCAGAAGAAGATTTCTCTAACAAGTTTGTCTACAAAGCCGGCACTGCACACGTTCTTTCACAATTTTTTTTGTGTTCCTTCTCAATCGAAAGCAAATATTACATTTTTTTATATTAAAATTAGAAAAGTTCTAGTAGCCGCTGTTTCTGTGTACATGTATTGTCTGTATGATCATTTTTTGATCCTTCACAGCTATCCTGTACATTCTGTATCGGAGCAGTCACTAGCCGTTTTAGGCTATAGGCCCAAATAATCATTGTACTTTCATTATTCTGTTCATGAAAAATAAAGTTCGATTTATTTATTTATTTATATATTTATACTAATACGTTTACACTTATTACAAGTGTTTTATCTGTTATTCAGAAAAAAAAATACGTTATCTAACCCGCGCCAGTGTTTTCAGCGCTTCTGTATGTGGTATCCTTGTTACGCTTACATGATTGTGCTATGCAAACTTGCAAAGTAGCATCTGTTGAAAGAAATAGGCTAACTGTAACAAACGAAAGGGCGAACGTCTTTCCCGTAAATTAACACTAGTTTTCTTTTTCGTACGCTCTTGCGACGCCAGCAAGGCCAGTGTGGTTACAAAACGTAGTCTTAATTTTCTTGACAAAGCTATTTTCCTTGTCTATTAACTTGGCGTGACTCATGCGATCACTTGTGAGGTCACCACATTCGTGCAGAAATTGATTTCAAAAACACATAGATGAAGTTTCGAAATCTATCCCAGGATCTGCCAATTTCCATATGTGGTAGTTCATGACAAATATTCATTTTATTCAAACCATACTGTTCAAGAGCGAATATCTAGTAGTTCCGTTCCATTTCTCGCTTTTAATTTGACGTTTTGTTATGTCTTCTGTACCTTGTATCGACGTTTTTTGCCGTGTTTTCTGCCTATATTGAGCCAGGCTGCACCTTCACCCTTTGCCACTAGAGTGTCTCAATGTGGAGGCGCGCGCACGTCGAAGCACTCTCTTTGCCACAGAAGCGGCTATTCTGTTTCTTCCACTTCTGTGTGTTGTGTGATGATGCCATTGTGTTGCCATAAGTTAGTCGGATCGAACAGCTAAACCATTGAATGACATGATTTCCGCGACTAAGTATTTTTTCTCACGGCGATGCTTTTCCGAAATGAAGTTTAGTCTCCCTAATCCAACCTCTAAGAAGCCTAGCGAACAGACCCACTGAGTAGCAAATGGGCTGACAATCTATTGAGCTACTTCCATGACACTTGTTGCGCAGCATTGTTAGATTGCTACTTCTCCAAGTTAGGCGGCTACCGTTGGAGACTTCACTGAGTTCATTTTCTTTCTCACCTCGACAGAACGGCGTGTAACATTTGTTAACCAACCATTCCGTTCCAACTTCTCTGCGCAGTCTTACTGTAAATCTTTAAGCGTCATTGAACGGCTGCTTAGCCGAAGGCCGAATCTCGCTCAAGTGTAGCCGCCGTCGTATCATTTTAGCTTCTACTGTCTAACTTTACCTCCGCAAGTGACGTGCTTTACCCAGCGGCATATATTTACTCAGTTCAGGGACAGTCTGACAAACGTAGCGAGATGTTAGGTACTTGCCGAGACGTCCGACAGTAGCTACACAATTGCAAACTTGAAAGAGAAAGTCAGTGAGGGAATGAATATGGGTCAATGTCGAGGAACGACAACTGGGTTCTCAGAAACGTTAGTCGGGAAGTTAGGCCGGCTGTCACAGCGAATTCGGGACATTTAGTGGAACCCATCGAAGTCCAAGGAGAAACATCGACAGGCGTGCTTCTAACAAGCGGCGTACGCAGCCGCGGTGGTGGTGCGTCTTTCAATCTTACGGTCAAACTCGGAGACACCCTGCTGATGTCCCTGAGAGCCTCATATACCCAGGGCCACCCACGCGAGTAGGTACATACACCAAGCGGCGCCAGCGGAACACACAAAGCTGGGACAGCCGTCCCGCTGTTTCTGGGAAAACACCGATCGAGCGCGCCCTGGTGGCCTCGCTCTCACCCGTCGTCGAGGAGGAGCTTGTCGAGCCGCGGGAACTCGGTAAACACGATGACGACGTCGGCTGCACCGTCTTCGCCAGCGGGGCCGAGCGGTGAATCTTCTTCGGCGCCGCTCGAGTTGCGGGCGATGCGGAGTTGCGCCGTGCTGTACGATCGGTTGGATGTGTTACCGGGCGCGGGCAGGAGCATCGTCTGATTGGCGATGTGTGTCGTCGTGCTTGAGATTATGTTCATCTCTGCGTGTGAAGGAAGCGAAGTTCACTAAGGCGGACAACTGGACTGGTTGGTAGGGTTGCACACTTAATGGGACACTAAAGTAAAACAATAAATTAGTTTACGCTGCTAAGTTATATTCTTAGGTGTTTAGCATTGTTCATTCCGCCACCGTAGGCTCACTAACAGTTGACGAAATCGTCAAAAGTCTTACTTACAAAATTTCCACCAAAATGTTCGTTCGTGAGATCACGGATTTCAAAGTATGTAGGCCACATTGGCTCTACGAAATTATCTGAAACTGCTTATTTTTTGGGTCTATGGTTCTCTCAAACGACGATGCACTTTCTTTTGACCGATTAGAAGCGCCTTATAGCACAATAGACACGATCAATATCTATGATGGCATGGCGTCTGGCGCGGTAACTTCAAAGGGGCGCCGGCAGCTACCTTTTCTTTTCGAGCGTTTTATCGCTTGTGAAATATCCTCTCTGAGCAAACGTCGTCTTTTCGGAATCGTGAAGCAGCAATTCGCTAGTGTGAGAGAACTTATTTTTCTCGTAAGCGTACCATTCACTAACGGCGCGTGTGTGAGAGAGGAAAAAGTAGGAAGGAAGAATAACAACACGATGCAAGCGCTGACTAACAACTGAAACATTTTTACCACAAAATCATGCTTAAGTAACATTGATTACATAACGAGTGTAAAGGAAGGTTCAATTTGAAAATAAACTTAAGAAAATAGCAAACGCATTAACTGTCTTCGCCAGCTAACACAACAAATACTTCCGAAAACTTCAGTTATTTTAGTTCGCGAATATTTCATTGCCTTGTTAGTTTAACCATTCTAATCGGACTATCCTGCAAACAGGATGCGCGGCCGATGTCATTGAAACATTATGTTGCGCAATATATGTTACGGTTGACTGTCAGATCTGGACCAGCGCTCTTTTTCCTTTTTACTTCTCGTTTTATTTATTTTTTGCGCTCTTGACTAAGTAACAAAAAAGACGCAAAAGTCAAATAAGTTTTTCGGAAATGTAAATATTCCTTTGAATATATTGGATGCACGAAGTGTAGTTTGACGTGCCACTATTCGATTATACTAATCAGACAACCACATATTCTACGACTACGGAGAAATACATGGGTGAAAATCCCCAGCTTGCTTCGTGCTATCGTGCATTTGAAAGTACAATGAGGATTCAGTGAGGTCCTTCCCCTTGATTTACGTTTGCATGCAGGAATATTTTGCTCTTCGAAGTTGGTCTGAAGCCAAGCAAGCACTGCTGGCGTAAAGCAAGGCGCCACGAAGAATACACTGTGTGGCACGTTACTGCAGACTCGTGGAAGTGCTTTTCGTAAGCAGTACGGGAAAATTTCATGTAGATTCACCGAGACACTGAAGTCGGCTCTCGGCTCGACGACACTCGTGTTTATAGCTGGCCTAAAAGGGGTCGCACGTAAGTGCTCACAAATTGGGCATGTTCTCGCGATAATCTCGCATGGCGCAAAACACCGGGTGAGAGCTAATTAAATCACGTTAACCTGGCTAAAAACGAAGAAGGTTGCTGCAGTCATGCGACGATTCCCGCACAACGACCCCCTGCTCTTTTCGAGCCTTCATCTTAGTGTTCCTTAACACTCGGAGCTTACGACCGCTCAGACTCTTTATTCGGTTTATTTTGGCCGTCTGTATCTCTCACGGTGATAATTTACTTTGACTGCGTAACTATCTAAGCCCGTTCAATTCACTTGTTTATTCTGAACTAAACTAAAAAAAATCCCTCCCTTTTTCTACTTTATTGATTTTCTTAATTACTTTTCTTTTTCGTTTTGAAAATAGCTATTTCTTATCCTTTTTGTGTTTTGAGGAAGACGCATATTTTGTACTCACGCACTATGAAATGTATGAGTTCAGAAACTAGAGAATGATATGGCACCGCAGGAACTTGTATTATTAGTAATATTTTTCTTACCTTTTTCTTGCCTCTATCTGTCGCTATTTGTGGACGGAATGTGCGCGCAAGTTTTATCTCTTCATTTGAGCTAACGTGTGGTAGTGTTATGGCGTTATTTTGTTTTTTGCTTCTGTCATGTATTGCCACAGGATACATGTTATGCGAATCAAATATAATTAAATTGTATAGATTTTAACATTATTGTTCTAAATAGGAGGCAAGGTAAACTAAGATAACGCCAGTGACACACCTGCTCACCTGTGCGAGATGCATTCTACTGCCAGAGCGGAAGAAAGGTGGGTGTTTCTTATTTCCACACACTATGTATGTTTTCTATGCCTCCATGACTCCGTCGGGGGTTTCTTTGCACCACCATTGTCAGCAAGTGGGGCGATAACATTGCACTTACGGAAGTTGATAAAAGCGAGAATCTTTTGTTCACTGCTGGCAGCACTGAGGATTATTCCGGCGACATCCATGATCAGCAATAGAGTCGTGGCACAGCTGTGGCGCGTTTGCTGTGAAACAAAAAAAAAGCGAACAGTTATATATGGTCATGGGGTCTCCTGAAGGATCATCTCTTCCCTCTGAACTTTTGTACATGGTGCACAACATAGGAAATAATTTATTTTTTATACTATGAGTAAACTTATGCTCACTACTGTATTGTTCAATTATTGCAGACGCTTTCTTCACCAAGCGGTCATCATGCAAACAACGACTATGTGCAAATTAGCCAGCAATACGTTCTGAACAAAAGCCGACTTAAGAAAGTTTTAAAAAATTTGTGATGATTAGATGTTGAAACAGTGCATGCATGCAGAATTATTTGAAGTGATAACACACAGTAATGGAGATCATCTTAAATGCCTGGGAATCACCACATAACTTTCACACCTCTTTCAGTCATATCCGAATGACTTTCTTTGATATTGTGTTAGCTTGAATGCAAACCTCTCCAAATATTGTGAGCAATACTACACTTAGTGACTGGTATTCTGGGAAACACGAAGACGGCATTCTAATTCAGGCTTTGCCGACGTTCTTACATCTATGCTGTATTGAATATCTGGCCGCAGTGCACGAACGTAACGTGAAGCTGAAATATATTATCTTGGTACTGCAAGACACCGCCAAATAAAGCATTTCGTAACCTCTCATGCGCTTGCGACGTTTGAAAACAAATGCAAACAAGTTGGCTGTATGATTGAAGTAACTTCACATCACGGTAGCATATCGTTTAAATATTTAACCAACCACACTATTGGCAATACTAGTTTATGGTTGCTGTTACTAACTCCCAAGAACTGAGATGTTACTGTTTCAATTTGTTTTTCGTATTTGTATTTGTATCTATTTTATTTTTTGGAATACAAGAAAAAGGAAACAAAGGAAAGAGGCATTTCATACGCCTGACAAAGGCGTCTGCACCTGTAGTTAGTGAGATTCACATTTCTTGCAGATACAACAAACAATAAAATTTTTCGACATATCATGTACCACATGAGTGCTAAAAATGGAATACTTCAATAGAAAAATCAAGCAACACAATATGCACTTAAGACGATGCAGATACACAAGTCTTACACATAAAAAAAGAAAAAAAGTAACTCGGAACTCAAGTGAATGTGTCAATGCCCCATCCATGCCATTCATCTTTATATATATATATATATATATATATATATATATATATATATATATATATATATATATATATATATATATATATATATATATATATATATATATATATATATATATATATATATATATATATATATATATATAGTGACGACAGTAGCTTTTAAGAGTCGGTGCAAATTCTTATCCATCAATAACCTCATAGAAAAAGAAAACACAAACATGGAACCGAACGCTGTTATCTACAGGGTCATTTCCGGCCGTTTCCTCATGAGCGTTGCTACGCGACGAGATTCTAGGTGCACGAGTATCGTGGCTTCAATAAACGTTGTCTAAAATTGCGTGTTTTTTGTTCTCAAATAAGCTGACATCTGTATATCATAAGGCTTCCCTAGTCATTAGTAGCAATAAACTAAATACCACGTTTGCAAGCGGGTATATAAAGCCTAGCTTGCATTCTTATATGACAGTATACGGGCTTATAAGTACGCGTATATAGCATATACTAGACGCACTCTGAATTCATATACCACAGCATACAGTCTTAATTAGCCAATACACGTTTTTATGGACCCATATATGGCAGTACGCACAATTATTCACGTCTGTATATTGACATTCATATCGTCGCACGCGGCCGTAAATTAGGCATTGAGATGCCGTATGTCGACATTTCGTAGAGGACTTTATAAGGTGTGCACTCGCGTCTAATATTTGAGCGCGCTTATCAACGACGTTATGGGACGCACCGCGGGCACCTCGTTCCATGGCTTGTCGCGGCTGAGCAGTGCGTCGACCGTGGAGGCCGTGAGACCGCCTACGCGCAGCGCCTGCGCGGCGCTGGCGATGCGTCCTGGGTAGTTGTCCCCAGTGTCGCTTCTCGCCACGCCCATGTCCAGAAGGTCGACGATGGCCACCAGATCGCCGCCGACCTCGAGCGAGTTGTTGCCCACGAAATCGCTCACCGTCTCGATGATGTCGGCCAAGTACTTCTGCTGTGCAGAGGCGGCACTGACTGGGTAAAACACTGCGGAGAAGCTTTTTTTTTTTGCGAGTGAGGCTGCTCAAAGCATTGGAATCTGTTTATTTGCGAGCTCGCTTTGGCAGAGTTTATCAACTTAATGATGTGGTGGGGTGACCCTAGCCAAGGCGTCGGCATAAGTGCCATGATGTGGGCGTAGCAGTAGTAGGCCATTAATCGGCGGGTTGGATGAGTGAGAGATAGAAAAAGAAAGAGGTTGAAGACAAAAAGTTTCACTAAGTTAACAATGTTCTTTGTAACTTGCTATGCGCGGCGAAATATCGTAAGAGGCATAAAGTGTAACAACGAGAACGAAAACATCAAGAAAATGTTTAGATTATTTTTATTATTATTATTATTATTATTATTATTATTATTATTATTATTATTATTATTATTGTTATTATTATTATTATTATTATTATTATTGTTGTTGTTATTATTATTATTATTATTATTATTATTATTATTATTTCTACAAGCTGCTACAAATACCGAAACTTACATAAAAAAGGAAATAAGCAAAAAACCCATAAAGCGGCCTCTCTCTGGCATTAGTAAAAAGACAGCGCATACAAAACGAGGTTAAAAAAACTAATAATGCGAGAATTTGATCCGACGGCTCCTAGTATGCCATAGGCCAGGCATTTACACAAGAAAAAAAAATGATGCATTTACTGTTTCAATGTGGTGGCTCACTGATAACCTCCTTACCAATGCCTGGCACGTGCTTTTCACCTTCCGATGTACGAGCGCAGAAGTGCTCGAATCGGTAATTAGACGCTTAAATGTATTTTAATGCAGGCGGATAACGTTTGCCGCTGGAGCGAAAAGAAGAAAGATTATGGACCAACAAAATGCTGATGAAATTGAAAGGAATTTTTTCACTCGATGTTTACCATCGAGTGCAAATTGTCGGTATCGAGTAGCAGGGAAATCCTGAACAACTTGCCTTCGAGCTTGCTGTGATCTGTAAAAAGAAACAGAGCAGAGCCAATTTAGCTTATTACTGCTGGCTGCAAAGTAAGCTCGATTGCGTGCCCTACCTGACTCTTCAGCAACAGTACTGAAGGCTGCACGCACTGTGCCGTGTTCGGGCTCTGAGTCTTCCAGTATCCCCTGGAGTTGCAGCACCACGTCATAATGCCTGTAAACGCAAGTAGTAGGCGTTGAGAAAGTTGTTGAGGTGTACCAGTGAGATAGAGAGAGAATAAGAATAGAAGAAAGGCAGGGAAGTGAGCCAGAGCTGAGTCCAGTAGGCTACCTGCACTGGGTAAGGGGGAAGGAAAGTTATAGAGCAGAAGAGAAAACACGCTTTAACAGTTACCCGTTCAACATCACAAACAACGAATCAGACCAGCGTGCCCGATAATACGTAACAAAGCTTTCGTTGCCTTTCAGAACTGTGATTGGCTGCCCCATGGTCCCAAAACCTTCTCGACCGGGAAATCGCTTCCATCCTGTCGATGTAGAACAACGCGCAGTTTAAGCCTCTCGTATGCGTATGTCGGGAAATAACACAAAAGGTGTTCCACTGCCTCATCGACGGCACAGTTATTGTATTCTGCGTTCTTGGCCATCCCAATCTTAAATGAGTAGGCGTTGGGGGTACCAGTGGGAATATACTCAGCCATGAGGGTATATAGAACGGCTTGAAGAAATGAAAGAAAATGTGCAAGAAGGACGTTTCTGACCCAATTGGATTGTGCAAATGATTAAAATCAGTGCTTTTTGTAACCGGTCAATGGGCTTCTGACTGTTGCACAGAATTTGTTACATATTTGGCAAAATATGGGAAGGTAGGTTACATTAAAGCTAGCTATCTACACATCATGACAATAATTTTTATAATTTACACAAAAACACGAAAAATAAGAATGACGACATAAGATGATGCCGACAACAACAACAACAATATCAAATGAAACCAAGGTGGTGCCCGAATTTCTGCAAAGGAGGCAAATTAATACAATCAAGCTTCCTTCTTTGCAAAGTTTTCGGTGCCACTTTGGCCTCTTTTGTTGTTGTTGTTGTTGTTGTTGTTGTTGTCGTCGTCGTCGTCATTGTAAGTTTTATTTATTTACAGAGTGCCTGCAACGCCGTAGTGGCATTACTGCAGGGGGGGGGGGGGGGGGAGGTGTATACATACATGGTCCAATATGGTTACTAACATTTCTGCGGTAGTGACACTTTAAGCATTGTGCAAAATAAAACAACATATAATAAATACAAAAATAAATAAAGAAAATGGTTTAGTACAGTATGACACGTGGCAAACAGGTACTAAAAGTGAATAGGCATGCCACAAGGTCAGAATAATGAAAAATAAGCGCTGTTTTCACTCAAGTTTACGATATCTTTGGGAAGTCCATTCCAGTCTCTAACTTTTTTTAAAAAAGAAGGAGTATGTTTTGCTTCAAGATACGTGTTCAAGTTTCACTCAACTGCTAAGGAGTAGCCGGCGCCATAATGGTGTGCCAACATCTCTCTATATATCATATCAATAAAAAAAAAGTTGGCGAAAGTTGGGGTTTCGAATGCGTATTCTCGTGTTTTATGAGTGCGTTGGCAACTTGTGGAACGATGTGTTGGTGCTATTAGGTATTCTGATTTCTCGATTCCTGTTAGGGTACAGTATATACTATGCAGAAGTTCTAGTCAATGTTTCCGTCTTCTATATTCTAGAGATTCCCAGCCTAATGAGGCCTTTATTTTTGGTATACTAGCAAATGGGTTGTAATTTTTGCTGACGAAATGGGCTGCCTGGTTTTGAATTTTTTCTACTGTTTCTGCTAGATACTTTTGAGCCGGGTCCCAAATAACACAAGCATATTCAAGTATCGACCTTAAATGCAGAAAGTAGAGAGTTTGCTTTACCTCTTTTGATTGATATTGATTGGTAAGTGCCATATGATTATGAGAGACGCCGTAGTGTAGGGCTCCGGAAATTTCGACCACCTGGGGTTCATTAACGTGCACCCAAATCTGAGCACACGGGCCTACAACATTTCCACCTCCATCGGAAATGCAGCCGCCGAAGCCGGGATTCGAACCCGCGACCTGCGCTTTACCTTTGTTAGTATCACAATGAAAGTTTCTGCCAATAAAAAAACAGCATTATCTACTAGCATTTAGGATCATTTTAAGGCACTCAGATACTTTTTAACTGCCTTTTCATCAATACTGTATGTGCGCTGGATTTCTGAAATGTTTTTTGCAAACCTGACATGGTTACACTTTTGAGATATTTAAGCACATATTCCACGTGGAGCGCCAACGTGTTACTGTGTCTAAGTCATCTTGTAATATTTCAGTGTCTGCAATTGAAGTGATGTGACGGTAGATGACGCAATCATCTGCGGATATTTTAATGCTAGATGTTATGTTATCTGCTATATCATTTGTGTTATCTGCTATATCAACTAAGAGTAATAGCGGACCCAGAACGCTACATTGTGGCACGCCTGAAATCACTTTTACATATGAAGACATTTTAGAATTTATGACAACGCACTGTTTACAACCACTAATATAATTCCGGAGCCAGCTATGTAGCTTGGCATTAATATTCAATGAAGCAAGTTTAAGTTTTAGCAGATTATGCACGACCGTATCAAATGCTTTGCGAAAATGGAGAAACAATGCATCGACAATGTTTATTACGATCAAGCGCAATCACTCTTTCGTGCTGAAATTCAGTAAGTTGGGTCACGCATGAACGACCCTGGTGAAATTCATGCTGGTAGTGAGTGAAAAAACAGGTAGATTCGAGATATTTGAACAATGCGCTATATATAACGTGTTCCAACAATTTGCGACAGGATGACATGAAGGATATGAGACGAGAGTTTTGTACTTGTTTTTTTCGTCCTGCCTTGTGCACAGAAACCACATTTGCTGTTTTCCCATCCCCTGGAACCACGCCGGTGTCTAGAGACAACTTGTACATTATGCATAAATATTGTGCAATAATAACATGACATTTTCTAAGTATACATGAGGTAATATACCGTCAGACCCCGTAGCCTTAGAGGTGTCCAGAGTATACGCAGGAGGCTATCCAAACCAGTTTTGTTGATTTCAATTTCCGCCATTTCATTACCAATATTTTTAAAAGATAATATTGGTGAATGTTCAGTCCTTGTTGAAAACACTGACTGAAAGTAGGCGTTAAATGCTTAAGCTTTTTCCAAGTCATCTGTTTTATTTTTTTCCTCCGTTAATAGGTCAGGGATACCTGTGTCATCTTTTCTGTTGTTCTATACTTCCAAAAGAATTTTGGATTGCACTTCAGATCTGTGTTTAGCTTGTCAAAGAAGACCAATTTTGCCTGTTTCAATTTTATCTTAAGCTCTTTGTTTACACTTTTGATCTTTGTGTCATTTACTTCTGTTTTGTTTTTAAGCAACTTTAAGTGGGCATTAGCTGCTTTTCTAACACGTTCGCGTATCTCCGAGTTGAACCAGAGTTTGTGTCTCTTTCTGCATCTTAGACACCTCTGAGGTACGTGCATATTCACCAGCTCTGTAATCTTGTCACGGAAAACTTGCCCCAATTCATCTATGCCACGTGACTCCGATATGCATGAAAAAGTGGGATAATACAAGACCTGCGCTTCAGAAATGGCTCCAAAGTCCCTTCTGTCGTACATGAAAACAGTGCGAGGGGGTTGCTTACGCGCAGGTAATCTAGAAACGTTTAATTCCGCAACAACAGAACTATGATCACTAATTCCTGGAAATACATTTGTGTGAACAATAAAACTTTCAATATTGCTTAGAAAAAGATCTAGTGATGCGTTAAACCGTGTTCGTTCGTTCACATATTGCTGTAGTCCGTAGAAGCGCATGAGTTTTGAAAAGGCACAACATTTCCGAGTCTTCTGTGGGTTTTCACAGTCGTTGTTGTTAGTTGTTGTTGTGCTGCGCAGCGCTACGTGGTCAGTAAGCCGGGATTATAATCAGGAAAAAATGTGCACATGTGTTAATACATTTTGAAAGAAAGGCAGATCCAGTGTGAGGTCAACCTTATGTACTCACATCGTACCGATCGTGACAAATGTAAGCTATCCGTTATATAGTGATAGCTATCCACTCTTGTAGCATCGTAAAAAACAACAGCAAATGTGCCTCACTACACATACGCCTCAGGGCGACGAATGCTTCGCACACTGCTACTGGCGCACACTGCTACTGGTTTCTCAGGAAAATACACATACATTGTTTTTGTTAGCCACCGTCGAGGTGCTCTCGTAAACACATCAAGCCTTTTGCAGATGTGGCCGGTACTATGCGGTCATGAAAGCGCATATAGCAATAATTACGGGGGTTTAGCATTCCACAAAACATGATATGATTATAAGAGATGCCGTAGTGAAGGGCTCCGAAAGTTTCATCATTTGCAGTAATTAACGAGCACCTAAGTCGTAGCACAGGGGTCTCAATCATTTTTTAGTGCATCTAAAATGTTGCAGCCACCCCCACGATTGAATCCCGCGAACTGCAGGTCAGCACTCGAGCACCGTCACGCCTATACCACCGTGGCGGGTTTGTCTTTTAAAAGCATGTTGATAGTATTAGTTCTAGCTCCAACGATATGTCTGCCACTTGGCTGCAGTAAAGTAAACAGCTGTGCTTTTGGTGTCATATTACAGAAAATATAATTATAGCACTGAGAGAAAAAGAAAAAAGTTCGGCAGATCCCACGTACCTGAGAATCAACATTATGCGAAGCACGCGGAGGGACGGTGACCATGTTGCAATTTTTTATTGAGCGACATGCCAAGAAATGGCGCTAAATATATATACAAATGTTGCACGCACGTATATACGTTGAAGGGTTGCCGATCTTTACATGATGATTTTATGATTGAGTGATATGGAGGTTTAACGTCCTAAAACCACCAAATGATTATGAGAGACGCCGTAGTGGAGAGCTCCTGAAATTTCGATCACCTGGGGTTCTTTAACATGCACCAAAATCTGAGCACACGGGCCTACAACATTTCCGCCTCCATCGAAAACGCAGCCGCCGCAGCCGGGATTCGATCCCGCGACCTGCGGATCAGCAGCCGAGTACCTAAGCCACTAGACCACCGCGGCGGGCCACACAGATGTTTACATAACCAGTTGTTTGCTTTTGCACAACGATGCCAACTGGAACATGCATATTGGCAGCACCAGAAGCTGATACAAAGCGCTGATGCTTGTGAGGATGCTGACCCTGGACACTGTTACACAAATCAACTTCAGCGCATGGCAATTAAACGCAATTCACGTTAAACCGGCGTGACGGTTGTAGAAAGGAGTACATATGTAATGTCTATAAAATTGGGTAGGCAGCACTGCGACCGCTATTGACGCTTCACGAAGATTAGCGCCTCTTTGAGAAGTAGCTCCGAGACATGGCGTAGCTTTGTGATAAAATGCTTCATTTTCAAGCAGAATGCTTGTGTTCGATTCCAGCTGGGACCCTGACATTTATTCTTTGCATTCGTTGAGGCGACGCCACCGATATCATGCGTTTCCTTAGGCTCGCGCGTTAAAATTGTCCATGTGTGTTCTCGTCGTTCCTGGGTAGATACTAAGTGTCAATCACCTGTGGCACATACCCACATACCAGCGGCACATACCCGCCCATGGGTATGTGCCATTGTCTGGCGAGAAGTGTTTGACGACTTATGCGACGGGATTGTGGCATTATTCATGTGTTGAACAGTGCGTCTTTTTCGTGAAACCATATTACGTTCCCATGCTAAATTTGGTTCACGCCAAGTTAAAGTGGTGTCCACGAGATCACCCAAACGTAAGCGGCTAGATAGATAGATACGCTCAAAGTCGCTGAAGTTCGCCAAGAAACGCTTCGCATTGAAAAGTCAAAGACAGTAATGGAAAAGAAAGAAAACCGCAGAGAGGATAGTCCTGGCCATGATTCCAATCAGTGAGCATAACCATCACCTGATAGGAAACAAATCGGCGTGGCACAAAGAGAGCCAGTTCGTACACGTTCGGAATTTAACGTTTGCTGTCGAAGTAACCGAAGGTCATGGACTCTTGTTGCTTTTATGGAGTGAAGGGACCGTTTAAAAGACTGGTCTATAGAAAAGACCTCACTTTTTAAAACGCTTATTCTGTTTTTTCGTGTAGAGCTATAAGGATCGCGAAGCGCCGTCACATCGGTGCGCGATATCAGACGATCTGCCGTATTAACTACAGGTACGCCCATTAACATCCAAGCATGAAGCGGGTAAGGGTGAGGTTCTTGACCCTAACTCGATCTCGTATGACGATGTTTCCTGCTGTTCTTATCTCATACCTGTTGAGGCACTCGGCCCACGTCCCTGCACTTGAATTGTGGCTTTAATCCATGCTACTACTTTGCGATAAACAGTATTTCAATAAATAGAAGATGACAGACATCAAGTGCCATCTCGGCTTCTTGATTACAAGTTACCTTGCAAGCGTGGACCAAGCGAATTTCTGGGACACCCCTTTCTCCCAATCGAGTGTATTATACTTTTGTATGTATGTTATCAGTTCAATAAAATACTAATAATTTTGGTTTCTTTAAACACCTTTTATCGTGCGTGCGTGCGTTCATAGTGATCATATGTTTGACCCTAGGAACATTGCCCACCGCGGTGGTCTGCTAAGGTACTCGGCTGCTCACCCGAAGGTCGTGGGTTCGAATTCCGGCTGCGGCGGCTGCATTTTCAATGGAGGCCAAAATGCAGTAGGCCCGTGTGCTCAGATTTGTGCTCAGAATCATTAATCATCCAGATTGATGATTGATATGTTCGGTTTAACATTCCAAAACCACCATATGATTATGAGAGATGCCGTTAGAGAGGACACGGGAAATTTTGACCTCCCGGGGTTCTTGAACGAGCACACAAATCTGAGCACACGGGTCTACTGCATTTTCGCCTCCATCGAAAATGCAGCCACTGCAGCCGAGATTTGATCGCGCGGCCTACGAGTCAGCGGTCGAGTACCTTAGCCACCAGACCACCGCGGCGGGGCGATATCAATCAATCAGTCCTAGGAACATTTATTACATAAATGACTGATCGATCCTTCAATTGATTGATTTGTTCATTTGTTTAATAGGGAAATAAAAAAGTGTACGATGGTGATTTTTTTAAATCAATAGGTACTTGGTAAAAACATCACGAGGACGCTTATCACGTCAGAGGAGAAGAGTAGCCGCCACCAAACATCGACCGTAAGGTCTTATTTAATGCATATAGGTAATGAAATTACCAGACAAAGCTAACTCTGGTTAGTTTATCTGCATCGAGGATATTTAAAGAAGATAATGCGGCGTTTGTAACCACAGATACTCTGCACAATACCAGCCCATGTTATCCAACACAGGTGAACATGGGAGAGCATGCACGAAATTTCAGTCAATATACCGCCTCCAATATATGTCAATGCTAAAATTACCCTTCAAAAACTCTCACAATTAGCTAGCACTAGGAACCCGTAACAAACCTTTTGTGGTCATTAATCCAACTCAGTAATAAAAGACACGAGTCTACATCACTCACCATCCAGTCACAGTTAGTCAGTACTATGAAGGGCTGGCAGTATACAGGTAAATACGATAGCCCAGGAAACTAGCTTTTGTCGTTCACTCATTGCCATTCCCCAATCGCAGGCAGGTGGAGGGTGCACGGTGATTTGCTCACGCACGGAATTGGTTTCTTTTGGAAATCTTCGAAGTACGTTCAACAACCATTCACTTCAGAATCTCGAGTATGCGTCTACGCAGGTGTCGGTTCCGTCCACGCAGAGCGCTTACCAACGTTCCAGTTGGGGCAGTCCATCTCGGCGCACTTGTCCGGTGGCGTCGCTGGCCATGTGATTCCCCGGTATACAGTCTCTTCACACTTGTCCATATCCGGTAGATCTCGCCTTTTCTGCAGCTCAGTATCGATCAAGTCTGCGGTCCATTAATAGGAAGGACCGCTGTTAATAACAGGCAGGATGCTATAATCGCGGGATGCTTAGCTGAGCTTACACTAATCTGAATTTACGAAAACAGTACCTCCGTAGTTGGTGAACAAGTACTGAACGTATGGCGCACCGGTTTGTGTTGGGCGAATTGAAAGTAATCCCTTTTGTTAAGCATGAACACATCCAATATTAAGGGGTTTTTCTGTTTGCAGCTTGTCTATGTCATCTTCCTGTATATCTGATATACGAGCGTTCGACAATTTTTCTTGTCCATATCAGACCCTTTTATTCTCAACCCCTCCGTCAGCTTTGTATAGCTGGCTAGTGTATGCTGGAGAAAAAGTGGCAAACGGAGCAAAGCAATGCAGAAGGCAAAACGCACTGAGAAAGCGCACCATGTAAGACAAAAGGATTTGTTTCCAACTATAGGAGGAAATGAATTTTATAGGTGGAAATAAGTCATTTTTCTCTTACATGTTGCGCTTTCTCAGTGCATTTTACCTTCTGCATTGCTTTGCTCCGTATGCCTTTTTTCTCCAGCACAAAGTAGCCAGCTGATTTATGCACTGCGCAATCCCTGCTTTTTCCAGCTTAAACGCCGCAAATTTGCACGAAGGAAGTTGTCATATGAATATATACATCGTCAATTCTCTGTGCGTGTTGTATGCTTGAATACTTACGCGTTCCACGAAACAGCGCCCAGACTTCAGAGGCTTTCTGCATGACTGCGCGCCGACGCCGGCTCTTGCCTTCGGGTGCAGGTGCAAGTACCAGCTTCTGCTCCTTAAGTAGCATGTTTAGGCGTTTCTGGAAGGCGTCTTCAGGTTCTGATGCAGTACTTGTAGCCGGCGGTGAGACTGTTGTGTTGCCATGTGCAACGTCCGGCGATGGTGCTGTTTCAGCCGGGCTCTCAGTCAGCCTTGCCGTTGTAATCGAGGAGGTGGTGTGGCATTCTAGTTCCGAACCTGAAAATTTTTTTTCTTAGGTGGAATTTAATTTTCCTATAAACAAAAATGGGGCAATGAGCAAAGCAAACTGAACTGTTTCTTGTTTTCTAGAACACTTCATAGCAGGAGAATTCTGTGATATAAAGGAAATGTTATTATGTTGTCGTAATAGTGTGTATTGCGAGCAGTTCGTTAGAAAACGCACTCTATATTCAGTGAACACGCACTTAGAAGGGTAAGCACCACTTTTCGGGCAATGATAATTGAGGGCATAGTCCTCGATTCGGTTGAGGTGAAAATGCTGTTGGCCTTTGTGCTCATACTTGGTTGCACGTTAAGAAACACATGCCAGTCGAAATTACCGAAGCCCTCCATTACATAATCATACGGTGGTTTTGGGACGTCAAACCGTACATATCAACCAATCAATAAATCAATCATAGCACGGTCCTCAATATTCGAATCGGAATCTTAGTGGGTCAAGTGCACCAGCAACTTGCTAATTGTACATTTATTATATTATGTAATTATCAGAAAATTTTCAGAATTTAAAGAATAAGTTTAGAGTTTGGTGAGCCAGAAAATGATTATTATAAACGATGTATGTAGTATCGGATGTCTCCAATACAAATCAGGACCACATGAAGTTCTTTAGCATTCTCGTATGCACCGCGGTGGTCAAAAGTTACCAGGCCTCTATATCGTGTGCATTTTTTCAGTGGTGTAAGACGCAAGTATTCTTCAATCATGAGCAAAACACGTGTCAATCGCAAAGCCACAGATGATGTCCAAAATCACGAGAGGGCACTGCCATTAGAGTTCATGGGATAGTGGCTAGGGAACTTTTGACTACTGCTGCAGATGTTCGTGGCGTCGTCATTATATACTTCAATATACTTTGCACGTGTACGAGAGACGGCTAACTGCTCTTCTATTGTTGAGTACTAAATGCTCTAAATTGTTACACGCTTTTTTTAAACGCACGAGAATTCACAACACTATTCAATTTGCGCCCACAGCCTCATTTGATGACACTTTTTATATTATGCTTGGCAACTACATTTGAAAGCATTTGTACTTAGTAAACTAATTCGCGTATTACTAATATTGTTTGAATACATTTCACGCTTAAAAGACAGTGAAAACGAGAAATTTGTGAGGAAGTAGAACTTTCCAGCTGGTCTATATTCTGAAGGATTCTACTTTTCAGGTAAATGTACAATGTAGATGCACAGTATTCCTCGACTGCGTTCCACAACACGTAATATTTCATTCCAATTTTGGCATATCGATCCCCGCTCCTCTCACACAAATAAAATGCTTGCTATGCAATAACAATGCTGACAGGCACTCGTCCCTTCGCAACAGCTGAATGCACAGCGGCTCACCAGGTGTGACGACTAATAACGACAAGGTAGATTATTACTGGCTTCATATTCTCAGGGCATATTGCTAAAGTCAAACCTGCTTCTGCGAAATATGGGTTATCTTTGCACAATAGGTGGCCAGCGACTAGGCTGCGATAACGTTTACTTCATAAGTGTCAGCGACCACAAATCAACCACTGCAGCATGGACTGTTATATCAACAGGGAACCGTCGACAGCAGCAATGTGTAACTGCAAGTAGTTTATCACCAACGTCCGCTACATATGGTTCACATGCGTATATAATCCAGCCGATAGCTGATATACTGCAGGACATGATGCTTCGGGTATTGCTGGCCAGGTGGGCGTATTTCCGCCGAGTTACTGCAGACGTGTGCGGGAGAGGTCAAAGTTCGAAATCTGCTTACCTCCATCTGCAAATCTAGTTATGTGCACTTGCACAACCGTTTCATGCAACATTTCATATGGTTATATTATAACCGCTCGAAGTTAGCAGGTTTTATCTGAGTTAAAGCTCTAAGCTTTTGAGTCCACACATGACGAATGTACGTACTCTTAGGCGTAGGTTCCCAATGTGTTGTGTGTGTCTGTGTGAGATGGAAGGGGCAGTGAGGAGAGAACAGCGCTTAACTTTCCACTAATCCTGAGGTAGTCAAAGTGAATCTAGCATTTTTACGTCCAGAATTTTCGAAGTTTGTGCAAGGTACGTTGTCATAAATGCTGGTTGCGGCTATAGCAAGACGAACCTCCCCACGCTTTTCACATTTCAATTGTGAGTCAGTTTGGGGCTGTGTAACTGACTCTTCTGTCCACTCTTAGTGTTTGCGTGGTACGACACGCAAGTCTACGAGCACTCAAGTACTATTTTTTCGTAGCTGCGAGACTCTTTGACTGGAGGGTCGTACACATAGTGTCGTACGCTAGTCCAGCTAGCTTATTATATGCAAGCGCTGACGTAAACTAGGAAGATCACTGCTGTTGCTACCTAAGCGGATGGATATACGAATGCAAAAAAAAGGAAGATACAAACAAGCAGGGTACTTGTGTGTTGAGGAGCATTAGTTCGGATTTACTTCTCCCCTGGGAATACGTAAGGGCCATAGGTATATTATTTGAAAGAAGGGAATTTCGGAGACCTTGTTTCTTTGACACAGCCTTAATGCAATTCAGCTGATAATGAAACCAAAGAAGGTATATGAAACTTTAAATGTACTGCTTTAGCTATATCCTGATAACTCTACTTTAGATTCGAAAAAGTAATGTAGTAAAAAAAGACAACTTGCCACTGGCAACCCGCCACCTTCATCCGCTTCCCTTTTTTCCCGTGTATACCACAATTAAACACAACTAAACTTAAAACAGTACGATGAACTTTCTCTATACTTTCCTTGGTTTCATTATCTACTCGTCTTCAATAAGGTACTTGCATTAAAGAAAACTATGTGCGGTCAGCCAATACTCTTGATATTATGTCAGTTGGACATCCGCACAAGATCTTGAGCAAGATAACTTTTCTGTAAATTGTACACGTGGAAACGTCACCCTGAAAGGCGCCGTGACTGATCATGTTCGTTGGGAGAAGATAGGGGCCATGCAAGATAGTTACAGAAACGTTCCGCTTTTAGGCTTAAATTTTGTTTTATCAACAATAGGGCCTAGTTTCGCTTTATGGGGCTTCGAATGCCCAGATCACTAGGACGCGGCGACACGACACCGGGACACGTGATAAAAACGAGATGTCATCTCAAGTGTCATCCAATCGAACATGCGCGCAAGCGGATGCTATATCGACACATGCTGCGGTGAAGACCAAGGCAGTGAAATCATGATTTGCCATTCCATAACGAACTAGCGCAAGCAAAAGTTTGAAAATGGATGTTCATTGTATTTTGTGGCAATCAAGATTAAGGCGCAATCAAAAAGAAATCAGAAATGGCACAACGAGCGTGAACCAAAGTTGTCCTTATACAGCTAATCGAAACTGTAGCGCCTGCATTTTGGTGGATACAATTTGCAGCTGCTCCCTCCTAGGTATAATAAAGCGCGCTATAAAGACGTGCTGGAATTCAAAGTTAATCCGGGAGTCTCCATTACAGTCAGCCTCGAGTGACAGGGGTCTTGAGCTCCTGCGGTTATTTTTAGTGTCCTTGCATGTGCTGCGCAAGCAGTTACAGGAATACTAGTTCTTTTCCACTCTCCCTGTCATCTGCTGGTCACAGACGATGGCAGAAAAATTGCGGCCTTAGAAGGGCCCCTGGAGCATGGACACTTTTAAGACTGACTGCCATTCTGAGCACGTGCGCCAGACAACCTTTACTCTCGCTGTTCTACAGGTGTGGTGTATGAACCCACCCGAACCACAGGGAAGTTCTATGTGGAACAAACAAGCAAATGCGTCAATGATCACAGGAGAAAACATACGAATAACTTAACAAATGATTTTGCGGTGCACCTTTAGGCGCATGTCAAAACCTGCCCTTGTGAGCCGAGATTCCACAATGTAAGGACCCTCGGCGGAATTGAAGATATAACTACGCGTAAACTTTTCGGCGCATTCTTCTTGAAAGATAACAATATTGATGTTCTCAGTCAATTCTCCATTTCATTGTTTGAGGCGGAACAATGATTTTTAAATACATGATTTAAAGATACTTTGTGAAGGTGTTACCATGTTTTTGTCACCATCCACCGGAAAGTATCATAGAGAAGAACGCGATATCCTGAATGTGCGAGCCGCTTAGGTATCCTTCATAATTTTGTGTTTTGTGCACGTAAAAACACCTGACATATATTTAGAAGACTAGCATCTTTCAGCGCAACAAAACTCTATTATCCGCCGAGAGTGCTAACAGGAATTGGAAGGTAATAAATACGACTAGAATGTAGAGGAGGCTCCAAAATCTTTAGCAGCAGAAGAGCAGGAAGGCATGTTAAATAACGCTTAAAGCATTACGTTGAAGAAGGCTCTAACACGCTCTTAATATTGCTGCAGACTAACTATATGCAGTCCTAATTCAGCGTTTCGAATAAGTTAACTGAGCTGAAAGACTCGCTATATCCGTCAAGCGATCGTTAATACCAACAATTGCTGGGTGCTGAAACAGCGTGAGGATGATCTCTTGAAAGGAGATCACTAAAAGATTGTGTGGGTTCACACAGACGAGGTACAGATACACCGGAGTTATGCGTGGTGACGCAAGCCGGAATATTAAAACTGTCGAAGTCGATTTTGAAAAAAATCAGGTTGTCTGTTTCTGTTGGGGCCAAGCGTGAATGTAGGAAGAGTGGGGATCCTTCCTTGTTTCTTTTTATTTTTTGTTTTTCTGACTTTCTCTCCTGGCTACTATGTTTCTTGTATCTACGTTTTGAAGCACTTTTATATCTCTTTATATTTATCTCTTTCTTTCTATTTCTTTCTCTCTTAATATGTTTTTCTCTTTCTCACTCTTTGCCCCGCCGCGGTGATCTAGTGGCTAAGGTACTCGGCTGCTGAACCGCAGGTCGCGGCTTCGATTCCCGGCTGCGGCGGCTGCATTTCCGGTGGAGGCGTAAATGTTGTAGGCCCGTGTGCTCAGATTTGGGCGCACGTTAAAGAACCCCAGGTGGTCGAGATTTCCGGAGCCCTCCACTACGGCGTCTCTCATAATCATATGGTGGTTTCGGGACGTTAAACCCCACAAATCAATCAAATCTTTCTCACTCTTTCCCTCTTTGCTCTCTCTCTAGCATCGTTTGTTAGTGCCTCTTTCTTGCTATTGCCTTCTGTTTCTTTTTCTATCTTGCTATGAGTTTTTTTCTATCAATTTTTGTGTCTGTCGCATTGTTTTTTACTCTGTATTACTCTGTATTACTCTGTATTACTCTGTATTTCTATCTCTTCATGTATATATTCTCTTCATTTTTCTCTATTTTTCTTTTATTCTTTATTCTATCCCTCTCTTTCATGTTCTTCACGCACTCCAATCCTCTCAGCACAGTTTTCGCTTATGCTCGCACCTAAGGCACCTGCTCAATAACTGTGGTGCATCTGAGGAGTTTTGTACGGTGGCGCACAAATTACCAGTAGCTTAAACAGCTTCGCTGTTTTATAAATGGTGTAGCACTTGAAACACTCAATGCCTCGGTGCCTTATGACATCCACTTATTAATTGAGATGCGATCAGAAATTGTCCGTGGATCTTCAAGTACAGTGGTTTAACCTGCACATGATTAATGGTCATGCTTGTCTTTGTAGATAATGTAGCTTTCTAAGTTGTCATCTTTCATTAGCGTAAAGTGTTGTAAAGCTAATTACTGGATAAGGCTGCGCATGCTCTTCAATACCAATCGTTACTTTCCCATGATGACCTTGTCTATGTACACGTCCAGCAGCTCTCTTGGTCGAAGGCCTGTCCGGAGGTGGTATGTCTTCGCCATGTTTCCTCAAACGATGTTCGACAGTGATTATCGCATAAATGCAGTTGAAACTTTTTTAGTTGATACATTTTCACGCGATGCTACAAGACATGAACAATAAGGTCCTGAAGGCTTTTATGCTTTATGCTTACATATAGACCCAAATTTTCAATTCTTTTGGTATCACTACTGTAGTCTTCAGAAGTGCCGAACTGTCATTTCGGTAATAATTTTTGTGAATTGTGGAATTACACCCACACGAAGGGGTAGATTTGAAACACGCTTGGAAATTCCGATTATTCAACTCACAGTTCTGCGCCGTTTGTGTCGCCCTGAGCAAGCCTGCAAGCCAGAGCAATCGTTGCCAATGGGCCTTCATGTCGACCGTTGGCCAGTCTGCCGCTGGAGCGTCGTCGTCTTTGGGGTTACCAGCTGTTTTTCGACGCCGTATAAGTACTGCGCCCATGTTTGCCAACTCATTAGTTTGGTGCAGCCAGCACCTGTTACGATGAACTCTACCTTCACTGATAAGCGGCCTCAGTGAACAAGCCTCTCGTGTCCGCTGCATACAGCGACAGCATAAAGTGCTCTCCACTCGCGAACTGAGTCCGCTGCAATTAGACACTCGAGAATGTCGACAAGCTCTGTTTTCCTGTTTGTGCGGGAAAAACAGATGCAACTAAAGACGTAGGTGACAGCCCACGCGGTGGTATTGGTATTCCGCTACTTACCCGAAAGGCGTGGTTTTGATCCCTCCCGTGGTGGTCGCATTACAATGGAGCCTACCTCCCACGTACTGTTCAATTTTAGTGCATGTCAAGGAACCTTTGGAGGTGAAAATTATCTGGAGCCTTTCGCTATGGCGCCTCTCACAGTGTCGGCTTTGCTTTGTGACGTTAAACCTCATAAACCAGCCAACATGTAGTTGTCATGCAGTAGCTAAGCCTTTCGCGTGTATTCTCAGTCAGTGTGTGATTCTGTTGCATGCTCACGTTGTTATCGGTATGCCCCTCCCCCCACCCTGCCTTGGTTTCCAAATGAAACTGCCAGTATTGAAAATAAATTCCGCACCAGAAAGTAACGTTCCTTTGATTCGGGCATCTCACCCGCTATATATATACAAAATTACCCTGCCACTTGAACATGAGTCTTGCAGTAACAGTATAAAACTTCATTGACAGTATACCCAAATACCCCCCGTTGCCGCAGGGAACAAAATGTATGACCAATGATTACGATACTGCCTAATGAAAATTATAAGTTCAGCTGTTATTGTGTTTTGATTTTGCGATAAGTTTAAATAAACAATTAGAGAGAGACATGTAATTATGCAAAGTAGCACGCCACTATTTATTCTTCACAAGTCTCTCACTAGGGAATAAACGTCTGCCTGTCCCTTATTGTAATGAAGGAGACTCTGTGATTGGAGATATGTTCAGCTTGCATACCATTTCCTGGTTTTCAAAGACGAGGTCCTTGCAACTGTTTCGCCAGGCCATAGCAGCAGTGGAATGGTTCACGGTGGAAAGAAATGGGATGTTCTTATGGAATGGGATGATCTTATGCATAAGTTGCAGAAAGATCTTGTTTGTATTTATTAGTCACGCACACCTAACGTTGGTGTAGGTCGATGTCCGGGCTAATGCGGAGTGCAGGAAGTGCACGAAGTTTTTGGTAGGTGTGGTGGGAGAAAAGCACACAGCCTCTACCAGCAAACCGTTGTCCTGATTTACGGCATACAGTTCACCAACTTCATCTGAGGTACGAAATATTTCGATGGGTGCTGCAGAGATACCCGCAAGTAAGAAGATAGCCACTCCCCCCGCTCTGTACTGGTCTCTGCGAGCGCCAGAAACAGTACTGGCAGTATACGACTTCGATATGTTGTTTCAAATCCATACATATTTCAGAGAGGTAAAGTACAGAGTAATGCTCATGAATGGGATTGTGATGTATGACTTAGGGGTGAGCGGCAAGGAAGCGAACATAGATAAGAAGTGTGGCTGCTCACTCATAGTGTAGCCCTTGGAAGTTTAGAGTTCCTGAGAATGCAACCGACGAAATTCATCAGCTAGCGTTATGTCCGGGCTGGGTTTTCCGAAGCAGCTAGGATCTGAAGGTATTGTCTACATTAGTGAGACAATGTTGCCTGTTGATATCTGTAGCATGACTCAGTGCTAACTACACCATTCCTTTCATTTGCTTGCCTAATTTATGCGGCGCATGCTTTCGTTTTCATTGGTCTATTGCACATGCTATACACGGCATTGATGCTTGCCGAATTTCCGTGGTACGCACTCGTTTGCGCAGTTACGCCACTGGCGGCGATGTCGCTTAGTGCAGGAATGGGTACATAAAGTTGTGCTCTAAAACTACCGTGGCTAAGCTTGTCGGCGATATCGCTTAGTGCAGGAACGGGTACATAAAGTTGTGCTCTAAAAATACCTTGGCTAAGCTTGTTCATTGGTTAAGGGGGAAGGGAGTTTCTTGATATATTCCAATTCAGTCTACCTAGGAAATAATTTTCGCACAGGCCCACAGAAAGTTTAGTGCTGCATTATTGGCATCCTAAAATACACATCCCCCAATCTGGCTACTCTGCTAACAAAAAACAACAGTCAGAATCAATAATGCCTGTTGCTAACAAACATACTTTATTCAACTAGTGACAATTCATGAAAATTGGTGCGCTCTGGCATTCCCAAAATCTTTTTTTCTGTGCACAACAGTACATGGTCGCGTGATATCCATTTTCCAGTGTTTCCTATAGTTCAGTGACGCTAAACACACTTCAGAGCTAGTAGTGTGCTAGTTTATCGGTGAAATCTTTTCTGAAAGCCTTTTTTTTTGGCATCTTGTTGGGATTGCATCGGAATAGGAGCAACGTTAGAATATATACGTACGGTTGAATCCCAGTTTCAGCTGTTATATGGTACAGTAAATACCACGAGGAAGAGAGTGAGCTTTTTGCGGGCACCATAATGCGAACATGACTCGGGAAGAAGTGCACGGGGAAGTGTATCGTTCTGTCTTCGTGATTCCAACATTGCGCACGCTCTTACTGTGAAAGAAGAAAAGGATCAAAAATAACAATAAAAACAAGCATCTACACAGTAATCAAGGCACAAGCCCGCTTGCTTAAAACTGGTCGGTGCCAGATTTAAGAACACCCAAAAATATTTTACTTACATAAGCAGAATGCAATAGTGCGTACTATAGGGGAAACCCACGCCGAGGGAGGCGCTGCAGAGCCGGGCGCTGTAAGGTCCCTAGATGAAACAAATTTCCAAGGTAGCGACACCCTCCCTTTTCCTCCTCGCCTATTTGCCTGAAGCGCCCCCTAGAAGGTTTAAAACTTTCATCCAAAAGCGAATGTTTGGGTTCTGTTGCTACGGTGAATAGATGTAAATGAAACAAAATGGAACAAAATAAGACGTAGAATAAACAGTTACCTTTATGAACATAAACGGCACAACACAAGAGCAAGCGGGATGTGCGTTACTCAACCGGCAACGTTGGGCAGTTCTATACTTTACACCACTAGCCATCTCGCCTCGCGTAGTACAGTTTAGTTCCACGGCCACGGTATTTCGTCCAGTTCTAACTAGTCCACTTTTCCGATTGTGTTTTGTTCGTGCTGTGACACAGTGAACGTGCTTCTTGCTGGATCCTGTGAGTGGCCACAGGGCGTGACGTTGTGACGATTGATTACAACCGGCTTGTGCACAGGCAAGAAAAAAAACTACGACCAGACTGGTACGAACACTCGTCCAGCAGCACTGCGATGACTTTTTTTTTAAATGTGTCCATTTGGACAATTCTGATGCCATGTGATTCTGATGCGGTGCTGGGAACTTCCTGAAAAGTGAGAGTTCTACTGGTGAGGTGTCTCGAAGCAGCGCGTTTCGGCTCAAGCGGGAACTGGTCAAGAGTGAAATGTTTCTGAAGGTGCGTTGATTACAACCTACAGCTGTTCTGTATACGTGCATACCCACATGTATTTGTACCAATTGGCATGCACTAGACACGCATTAGACGTGCGCCTGGCGTTTCAATAAAAACCGACAAGTGAACTCGCTTCGCAGATCCGCGTCGACATACGTTGACGGAGTTTCACGAAAGCATTCGTGTGAAATGGTTCATGGTTGCACTTAATGGTGCGCTTCATCTCGGAAAGCACGAGGTAAGTTGAAGAGAGCGAAACCATTTTCTGTTGTTTACGGCAACGCAGCATTGCTGAAAAACGCAGATGTTGCATTGAACGAGCATGGCGAAACAATCTTGGTTGACTTAGCGCACACCGAAACCCTCCTCCTCTTCAGTTTATGTTCTGGCTACGATTTTGTCTTTGGTCACGGCGAGAATTCGGCTGGAGCCATATGCGCATGCGTACTCGTTTTGAACCTTTTGCATAATAATAAATAACACCACCAGCCATTTGCAAGACCACGTGCAAGTAATGCACCAATTACAGACGCGGATGGCAGAGAAAAAGAGGAGTTCTCGAGAGAGTGAGGAGGACGGCTCGAGAACAATGAGTGACGCTACCTTCCTTCATCTAGGGACCTTAGGGCGCTGTCAGTCAATGTGGGGTGAAAATTGGTTACTCGAGTGTTAATCTCCTCCGCTGTCCTCTTTAACCTGCCTTGAAAACGCGTTGCTTTGCTCGCACGCTGCACGCGTTCTGGAAGTGTTTTTTGAAAGTTTCGCGTCGCGCGCGGTTATGATTTATACGCTTCTGTCCGCGTTTAATAGGATTGCCGCAATTGAGGATTTTTTTCGTGCAGCAATTTGGTAAAATGGCAGCGTCTGCTCAGTCATGTAGCCGATGCGAAGCAAGTTGTAGCAGACGACGCCGTCCTCGTCAGAGCGAAGTGCTTTTCGCAAGTGAAAGACGACGCTGTTTACGACGTGGAGTTAGAGGTGAATACAACTTTCTGTACGTTCATATTTATATACCTGTTTTATTTGGTTTGCTGTGTGCACTATGCACTATGCTTGTTACTGGATGCATGGGTAAGGCCGCTTCTCGTGCTTTAGGTTAAGCGGTTCCTGCGGTGTGACTGCTATTAGTTGGGATACCTTAATTTACTAGCACCCATCCAAGTTATCGTGCGGTATATACACAGCACTTCAAAAGTAAGTGGTCTATTTGGGGCTTCTTTCTGACCCACAACAAAAATTGACATCTCAGTCGCGTGTCCTTCCTTGCATTATCACCGTTCTCATCGCAGGTACTTTGAGTTCACGAACAGCGTGCGTACCACCATGATGAGCGCCCAGCTTTCAGAGAAACTTTTTTTGTGTGTGTTCAATCTGGGGGGGGGGGGGGAAGAGCACATTGCTATAAAGACATTTTATCTTGGTCACTATGGAAAATGCACCGAGTTGTACGGGCTGCACGTGCACACTTCGTAACAACTAGTTCACTGTATCTGCCAATGAACGTGCAACAACGGCTAATGCATTTTGTCTTGTTTTCGTAGTTGTCGTGGTCCTGCCCATTCAAGAGGAAGCTTCGCATCTCCAGCGGCAAATGTAGTTGCATCGCTGGCGTCTCTAGCGATTCTAAATCACTTGAAAGCGCGTCATAGACATCGAAGAAAACAGAATTCTTTTCATCTGGCATTGCTTGATCATCTTGAGCAACACCTTGTGGCACAGCCTGCTCCACGAAATTTTGTGCTGCTCTGGCTGCCTTCACAGAATGACGCTTCCACCTAAGCAAAATAAGATTGTGGCAGAGATTAGATCGTGCCGTTCACAACAACGTTTATACGTGGGAGTTTTTTTCTATTCAGATATTGTATGGTTATCAACATTGAGCATATCTGTAGTGCGCCAGATAATAATAATTTTTTATCATCTTCAAGTATAATATGTACAAGAAGTCTGAAAATAAGTATACGTTTAAGGGTTTTCCGTGATCCTGTTAGTAACGCCTTACGTTGACAAAATAAAACAAGTGCTGCATATTAAATCAAAACCTGTGAAAACATATACAATGCCAAATGCTCCATTAAAGAAACTAACAATTGTGTCCATTTGTGTACACAGAAACATTTCATACAAGAACTTCACGGAGATAGCTACGTATTAAAATTAATTGATTAAAAATTTTGCATTGTGTGTTGCTTGAATCATTTTTACTTTGTATAAAAACTACCAAAAAAGCAATGGACTTTTTTCGGCGCACTGCTTTAATACGTTCCTGTCGTCTGCTTTTTTCATGCCATCTGTTTGGGAATCGGTAGGATTTCACTGGTGGAGTCAACCCCTTCGTGTTTGCATGGCTATTGTGACAGTTGACGATGCAGCAATAGTTCCTCCTTTCTGTTGGGGTGACATCGCGGAACGAGGAGCGTTTCACGGGCAGCGCGCGCTTTGCAAATGCACGGAAGCCAAAGGGAGCGGAAGGGTCGCTACACGCTACTAGTGCGCGCTTTTTCTGGCAGGGGAAGGGCAAGCGCTGGCGTCGGCGGGCAAACTTGAGCGGGTCTCTCCTATTGTTGTATAAACTAGAAGCTGCGAATGCAGTCGTTTGCCAACGGTAAACGTTGCGAAAAAAAAAAAAAATCTCGACACGCAGCATCACGGCACCGTCTGGCTTTCTCACAGCGAGAATAGTTCACAAAAGAGAACCAGAATCCGCTTTGCCATCGAAATGACTTGTCTGCACGGAAGATCGACGTGAAACAATTTGCAAACACCTCTGAGCATGTGGTAACCTCGATGACGACGAATCTGACGGAGAACGAGCTATTTGCCGATGTTCGTTTGTTTAAAAGCTGTTTTTCAGCTTTTATACCATGGTATGTCCAGAATCTCTTTAATTGTGGAAGTAAGTATGTATTGTATTCCATTGTATTGTACAGTATTGTTGATTGATTGATATGTGGGGTGTAACGTTCGAAAACCCCCATATGATTATGAGAGACGCCGTAGTGGAGGGCTCCGGAAATTTCGACCACCTGGGGTTCTTTGACGTGCACCCAAATCTGAGCACACGGGCCTACAACATTCCCGCCTCCATCGGAAATGCAGCCGCCGCAGCCGGGATTTGAACCCGCGACCTGCGGGTCAGCAGCTGAGTACCTTAGCCACTAGACCACCGCGGAGGGGCTATTGTGCAGCATTGTATTATCTGTATTGTATTGTATTGCATTGTACTGTATTGTATTGTATAACAGCCTCACCACAACACATTCAATAGCGGAGCAATGGGAAGAGCTGCTAACCAGCGGCAACCTGGAGCGTCAGCTTAGTTGACTCACCGGGCATAGCATCAGGCGCAAGGAAAGCCCTATACTGAGCATCCCACCGCAAGCTAAGAATTTCCAACAAGGCGGAGCGCTTCCGCGGCAGTACTACTACAAATGAGTAAGTTTACCGCCACCCAACTATGGCTTGATTGATAATCAGGGCCATGTTTGACTCGTAATGCAGCCGAAATTTCCCTCCACACAAATACACCGTGAAGTCCACTAAAACATACCAAGCATGTCATTGCAAAATTATGAAGCCAGACCACAATCTCGTAAATACAGAACGCCAATGAATAACCTCCAAATATCTGAACTTTGTAGAGAGAGTAACAACATAGTCGTTTAGGAGCACTGCTTCAGCACGAGCCCTGTCGTCATCGTATGTATACATTCTATGATGCCACGACGCAGATTAGCAATTGCGGAACCATTCTTATTCTCACCTGGCCAGATTGATCGGTGACAAGTGGAAAACGATATGGTAGGCTGTGGGGGCATAAATATGCTATCTCAAAAAACAGCATGGGGTCCTAAAACGTGCGTGTGTCCGTAATGTGCGAATTAATGATCCTAAGTTCACGGGTGGGCATTATGAATTTTGATACCGGTTATTCAAAACGACGAAACGTTCTCGTCATATTGAAAACTGGTATCACTCAGTCCGAGCGTAGAGAAGAATGAAGCCCGAACCAGTGGTAGGCGTACAGGACTCTAGCCGTTATATCGGGATGTTTGTACACAACTGCAGACGTCATGGACCATTGCTGGTTTCAAAGCATTATAATGCTTATACCCTATAGGGTATTTATAATACCCTATAGGGTATTAAAAATTCTCAGTAACGCCTATAGCCCATGCTCACGCCTGCGTATTAGACAAAAAAAAAACGATGAAAGAAGACAACACACAGTCTAAGGGCATGCTCCTCCTCATTTAAGAAATGCTGAGTATGTCGGGTTGACCGGCAATGTCGATAGACGTGCTTTGTGAAAAGCAAACAAAAACTGCCACCATATCTGCATGTTACACTGCAAATGTGGAAAGTCTTGCGTCTGGAGAAAGTGAACAAAACGTTTAATTGATGTTCTGCGCAAAAAAAAAATCAGTGAATGGTATTCTAGAGGCGCTGCGTTACAGTGCCCCGAGCGTGCAGCGGAGGCGAACGAGCGCATCGTCACGTCACACGTGGGACATCAGCGCTATCTAGCAGTTATCTTGGAAAAAGAAGCGCGCGCGCTCGGAGATGATAAGGTGTAGAACGCAAGGTGACGGGTAGGTACCACTACCGTGTCGTTTTAGCAAAGCGTTGGAAACGCTGGCCTTTTCGTGCAAGTGTTGCATAGTCAGCACAACGTGATAAACGCTACGGTCCTTAGAATTTCTTATGTATGCCTTTTCTAGTAAGAGACACACATACAGAATATTGACATGTTGTTATGGGGCCTCAGATATGGGCAATAATTGCTTTTTAATTGACAATCGCACATGTATGAACGCTGAATCTTGAGCAATATTGGTGGGCGCTGCGGATGGAATAGGCCGTTTTGAGTATAGTTTGGCCTCTTTGGTGCCGTTTCGGGTACCGTTACGGGCGGACAAGCAGACAGACAGACAGACAGACAGACAGACAGACAGACAGACAGACAGACAGACAGACAGACAGACAGACCAAAAATTTTGCGTCGAAGGTCCCCAAGAAAGACTATCGTCTTTAAAAATTGGTGAAACTTGCACTAAGCCTTGCAAGGCTTGGAAGAGCGAAATTGGACGATCGTCATGACTACTTTGATTGACTACTCTAGATGACCTTAGCTAGGTAATGTATGTTTTTAACTCTGATTCTACGTCGTTGCTAGGTTTTACCTCTGTGATGTTATAAGTTTTTCTGCGTTCAATCTCAGTGCAGAGTGCTTCGAGTTAAACCGAAGGCAGTCACAGACATGACGTGCATGTGACTGGCTTTGAGAGGCAGAACACGGCGCTGACACCGAAATTTAAGGCCCGTCACATATCTGCGGAAGCGTCATCGTTGGCGTATGCGTTCCATCGCTTCGGGGTCTTTTCGCAGCCGCTGTTGTATTTCCCGTTGCTAACATTCTCTCGTTGTGCGTACTCGGGGCCTTCGGCTCACCGCCGTCACTTCACAGTCATTTTTTGCTGAGCTAACTATTCATTATAAGGGACCAGGCGTGAATTGTGGGATTTACCCAATTTCAATAGCACATAGACGTTTATAATGAGGATGATAGTTTTCTGATACGTCACACAGTGGTCTCTCACAGAGGATGATAGTTTTCTGATACGTCACACAGTGGTCTCTCACAGAAGTGATTCTCTCACAGAACGCTTGTGCCCGTGTCTCAGTGTTTTCAATTTGTTTTCCTCGAAATCCTGGGAGCTGCCGCTCCCTCCTTTGCGGTGATGCTTCAGGACACACCTGAGAATGTTCCAGGCGTGCAACCGTCGCGCCGGACTTCGTCATCCAGGAAGCGTAGCAACGCGTCCAGCGACACCGACAGTGAGGCAACCGATTTGTTTTCGGATGGCTTTGAGTCATCGGATGATGACTTCACGGTCGTCATGAATCGATCTACAAAACGAAGACTGCTGCGAACGGCATCGTCGGCAAGTGTTTCCACCGTTAAGACTGCACCACAGCGGTGGCCGCACACCATGCTGTTTATGCCCGAAGACCCTGCATCTAACTTGCGACTCCTCAACAGGCAAGTTCTTTCTGTGCTTCTCGAGGAAACCGCGCCGAATGAGATCAAAGACGTGAGGATCAATGCACGAAAGAATGTCCTTGCTGTAGACGTTATGCACCGTAGCGCACTGCAAAGCCTTCGGCACATAACAGAAATCGGCAACGTGAAAGTTCGGCCAATGGTCGCTACAGGTTGTAATGGCAGTGTTGGCGTCATTTATGATGTGGATCTTTCCATCTCAGCTAATGACCTGCCAATACTAATAAAGCCAGCGACTGAAGGCACCCGCATTACGCACATTACCAGACTCGGCAACTCACGCTGCTTGAGGCTTGTGTTCGAGGGAGACAGCCTTCCCTCGTATGTCAAAGTTGGCCATGTTCGCCACTCAGTGCGTCCTTACATACCGAAGCCACTGCAATGCTACAAGTGCTTCAAGATGGGACACGTAAAAGGTGTCTGTGAGAACAAACTTGTGTGTCCGCGGTGCGCTGAGTCTCACTCAAAAGACGCCTGCAGTGCCACCATACTACGATGTCCAAACTGCCACGGCGCTCATGAGGCCTCATCCAAAGATTGCCCGCGGGTGCGAAACGAGCACGCGGTACTCAGGCGTATGGTGCGTGACAATTCAACACACAAGGAAGCTGCCGCTACACTACGCCGACGACGGCGTCGTGGGCGAAGACCATCACGGAAAAACGCCTCTACCGATAGAGAGATGTCATCCTTTATCAAAGAGGCTGACTCACGAACACCGAGCTCACTGAAGACGGATACTGCCAAACAGAAGAAAGGGACAGCAGTCGCGCCTTCCGAACAGTGGCCCTCTCTTCCACGACGTCAACCTACTTCGGAGCTGCATCAAATCCCGCCGCCCTCGACGACCCCTCAAACCAGTGATGCGATGAATGAAGATCAAGTGATAAGCTTGCTGCAATCGCTGATGAGTACCATGCGTGTCCTACTGAGTAATATGAAGACTTCTGCTGCGCAGACCGCACTGCATGTGCTGGACACCCTGAGTCCGGTGCTTGCAGCTCTAAGGTAGAACCATGGCCAGCGAGGCACCGTCGTTTCGAGCGGAAGTCAAGAATGCATCTGTCTTTCAGTGGAACGCCAGAGGACTGAAGTCGCGCATGTCTGACTTTAGACAATTTGTATTTGTGAACCGCTTCCCCATTATTGTGATTTGTGAACCCAACCTATGTGCTTCAATCAAGCTGTCAGGATATGAGTGCTTTATGTCCTCCACTCACAGAGACTGCAGCAAAGTTATTGTATTCATGCGCCATGACCTCACTTACGTTCACCACAGAGTCTCGCCTGATGAAGGTAATCAGTATGTGTGCCTTACTGTGAAGAAGGATAAGGTTGCTTTCACGATTATCGGAGCTTACTTATCTCCATCAAGCCGCCTTGACTGCGAGCGCTTACGCGGTATTCTGACATCGACTCCAAGGCCATGGGTGATCACTGGCGACTTCAATGCCCACCATTTCCTATGGGGAAGCTCCAGGGACAACTCTAGAGGAAGAAAATTGGTGTCCTTAGCCTAGGAGTACGAACTCTGCGTTTGTAACGATGGAAGCCCTACATATTTACGCGGATCAGCCTATAGCAGCTGCCTGGACCTTACATTGGTTTCTCGCTCACTTATCAGGAAAGTGCACTGGTTTTCGGATCTGGAAACGCGGGGCAGCGACCATATACCAACTTACCTGTGTATAGAAGGTCTCACCAGCTCCAAGTCCTCAAGAGGCCTCAAGTACACCGATTGGCCGAAATTCAAAATGTTAATGGAAGACTGCTGTACCGACGGCTCATCATATAACCTAGAGGACTCGATAAAGGATGTCCTGCAGAATACCACGCATACACATTTGACTAGTCACAAGCGCACCGATTTCGACATCGAGCTTGAGAAACTTCGCGCAATACGCCGTCGTGCAGAACGAAGGTACCGACGGACAAAGTGCATGGATGATTTGAGGCTGGCTAGACGCATTCAAAAGAAAATGCAGCGGCACATGGATAAACTGGCTAGGCGACGTTGGACATCCTTTTGCGAGTCGTTGGATCCACGAAAGCCCCTATCACTGATATGGCGAACTGTCCGGGGTCTTAGCACAACCTTGGGTCAGCGACACCCGTTTACATCTCTGGCACTTCACCTTCGATGCAGAGAGATTGACGTCGCAGAATCTTTCTGTAGAAGAATTGCCGGTGATTCCAATTTCACAGTATCAAGAACGGGAACTTTTGACAACCCACCACCCTCACGTGATCCCCGTATGGAATGCCAGTTTTCTATGGATGAGCTAGAGGCGGCACTGGCTCTGTGCAGACGTTCTTCAGCACCCGGTCCTGACGGCATTACCTATCGTGCCCTTTGTAAACTTGGAGACGAAGCTCGGAAGGCACTCTTACGCCTATACAACGACTCCTGGCAGACTGGTACTGTTCCCCAGGCATGGAAGTCAAGTCGCCTCATTCCACTTCTAAAGGCTGGTAAATCTCCTTTGGATATTGCCTCATACCGTCCTATCGCACTTGCCAGTTGTGTGGGAAAAACGATGGAACGAATGATTCTAACACGAATGGAGTGGTATTTAGAGCACTACGAAATCTATCCAGTATCCATGACCGGATTCAGGCGCGGCCATTCATCAATCGACAACGTTGTTGATCTGGTGACATATGTTCAACACCAGAAAGCCTGTAAGAGACTGTGCGCCGCCCTGTTTCTAGACGTTAAGGGGGCTTACGACAATGTCACCCATGAAGCCATCCTTAGTGCTTTGGAAACAGTAGGTCTTGGTGGCAAGATATATATGTGGGTGTACAGCTACTTACAGCTGAGATCATTTTACGTGATGACAGCGAATGGCCCAACACCTGATTATTACAGCAGCCGAGGAGTTCCTCAGGAAGGAGTGCTAAGCCCTACCCTTTTCAACCTAACTCTCATTGGTCTAGTCGAGCAGCTACCTAGCACTGTAGAACTTTCTGTCTATGCTGATGACATCTGCATTTGGACATCAGGTGTGACAAGGCCTCAGCTTCGCGCCCGCCTTCAGAAGGCTGCTACAACGGCGTCATGCTATCTTCGTAAACAAGGCCTCGAGGTGTCCTGCGGAAAGTGTGCAGTGGTAGCGTTCACGCGGAAACCAATGTCTGCTTACAGTATATCGATTAATGAAGAATACATATCGTTCAGCAGAAGCCACAGGTTCTTGGGAGTCATAATAGATAGAAACCTGTCGTGGACTCCACACGTGAACTATGTGAAGAAGCGGCTGATCGCAACATGCCACATGCTCAAATTCCTTGCAGGAAAAAATTGGGGAGTGCCCATATCATCCATGCTACAACTGTACAGGGTGCTGTTTATCGGATTCTTACGGTACAGCTTACCTGCAATGTCTAACACCGGCAAGACCAACCTGCGCGCAATTCAGAGCATTCAAGCCCAAGCACTTAAGATATGCCTTGGAATACCCCGCAGTGCTTCAACGGCTGAAACCATTGCCATCGCTCAAGATCACTCGATAAATACGCATATTATTACCGAGACAATGCGCATGCACCTCAGGCATTATGCCAGGACCCCTTCTCACCACCTGGCGAGTCTAGCTGCTGAAAGGCCCCGCACGACATACGGCACTATTGTCTCCAAGCATCGTTCATCGTTTGCTGAGACATACGCACCTGCATCAAAGCCACTGCTTCCTCCTTGGAGCTTGAGCCGGCCGCGAGTTCACTTAACGATTCCAGGAATGAGGAGAAAATCGGACTTACCGACACATGCCCTGAAACAACTGAGTCTATCCCTACTGGAAGAAAACTACAGTAACCACGTGCACATTTACACGGATGGCTCTACTACGCCGTCTAGTTCAGGTGGAGCAGTGGTTATACCATCACAAGGGATAACTCGGTGTTTTAAGACTTCACATGTGACGAGTTCGACGACGGCAGAACTCGAGGCTCTGCGCAATGCACTGGAACACATCAATTCAGAAGAAAGACCAGGTAAATGGGCTGTGTTTTCTGACTCAAAACCAGCGTTACAGTGCCTGATGTCAGTTCTCCGACGCGGATGCCACGACCAGTTGACCTACCAAACCGTGAAACTACACCACCTGTTAATACAAAAAGGCCATGACATCGTCTTTCAGTGGTTACCTGGGCATAGTGGTATAGGCGGCAATGATTCTGCAGATCATGCTGCTCGCACGTCACATAAAGAAGGGAACAGTGTTTCGATACCGCTTTCAAGAGCGGATGCAGCGAGGCAGATTCGTCAACTGGCCCGCAGTCTCACACTGACCGAGTGGAACACACCAAGCATACGACGTACACGACTGCACGAGCTCGACCCATCACTACAACTCCGGCCTCCACCCGGCCTACATCGACGTGAAGCTTCGGTTCTCTATCGCCTTTGGCTGGGAGTTGCTTTCACGAAAGCATATACCACGTTAATCAGAATTACTGACAGTGCGGCGTGCGATGTTTGCGGCACCGACGAAAATATCGAACACCTGCTGTGTCATTGTCCTCGATTTGCCTCAGAGAGACAAGTACTTGCCAACGCAATGCGGCGACTGGATGATCGGCCTCTTTCTGTGCAGGTGCTATTACAGCAACGTACACATGCCTCGACAGCCCACAAGGCAGTGAAAGCCCTGCTGCGTTTCCTGAGAAAGACAGGCATGTGTGAACGCCTCTGACATGCGGTAGATTTCTACACGCTGCAGTGAAATTACTGTCAGTCTCTCCCCCACCCCCTTTTTCCCCTCTCTTCCCTCTTTCTCGTCTTTCTTGTCCCCTTCCTTTATCCCCCAGTGTAGGGTAGCCAACCGGATGTCTTTCTGGTTAACCTCCCTGCCTTCTCCCTTTTTGTTGCTTCCTCCTCCACACAGTGGTCAATACACGTTTGAAGACAATAGTTTTCTTCTTCCTTTCTAATAGACCAGTAGTCTCTCTGTTGGCACTTCCTGTTGATCATAATATCAAGTAACAAAGGCGTTCCGTGAACTAGTACCTGCGGATTTGAGAAAAGTCTGATTAGTTTGGGTGCCTGGACATAGAGGCTTATTTCTAAGTGAAATTCCTTAGCTAAGTCGCCAATGAGTGGACCGATTCTACCACAATTTCTGTCATCCGCTCATGTGACTGCCGCTCGAATCCCCAGACGTGTGCTTATACAAGTTTTAGAGGTACAGCACCGACAAACTCTACCGAATAACGCCGTTTGTTATACCCTGGTGAAGAGCCTTTTGCAAAACTTGCAAACACGAAGTAGCGCTATCACAAGGCTCTGTTGCCGGGTACCAAATCTAAATTTCTACAAACACATGTCTGCTCAGGCACCTTCGCCGCTCTGCGCGTTCGGTGGTGAATTGGAAACAATAGCTCATTTTTTTCTGACCTGCAGCTGGTTTAACACAATACGAAAAACCTTTTTAGAAATACCTTTACGAGGTATTGGTATGAATGTATCAGTGCCTGTCACGTTGTTTTTTGCAGCTTCCATTTGTGGGTTCTCCAGTGCGACAGCATGCGCGGCCGTCCGGGACTATAATTATTAAACAAATAGGATGACTAATTAATCTGTAATATTATTCTTACGTGTGTACAACTGTCACAGGTCCCGTTAATTGGGGAGGTGATCGCCGGGCTAATTCCAAGGACCAAAGTATTGGCCCCCCAAACTGCACCACGATAGCGTGGACAATTTAGAAGTGGTCCTATTTGGCGCGCCGGCGGACGCCGGCTGTAATCCAAAGAACAAGTCATAGCCGAGAGTGGATAAACAAAACAAAATTATATTCTCAAATATGGCAGATGAAACGATACACAAACATGCACACTCTACAATAGCTGAATACGATATGCCAACAATAAAACAGCATACTACACTGCACAGTACGATCACTGCACAGTACTATACTGCACAGTACGATCAGCTTCACTCGAAACAACGGACACAAACAACAACACGCACTACAATGCAATCACATGCATCGAACAATCAAGACATTTAAAGACTAAAGAGTCCGAAAACTTATTCAGCCCAAAGTCCTTGGAACAAAGTCTGAATGATACTCTTCCAAGAATCACTCACTCAATGTCCAGCGCTGTTGTCGTTCCACAGCCCCCGAAGTTTCTCTTCCAGGAAAACTCGCGTCTTCAATTGGCCGCTCTCAAAGCACCAACTTCTTCGCCGGTAACACGTCGGCTTCCCACGCACAGCTGTTGCAACGCGCCTTCGCTCTGTGGCGGTAGGCACACTCTTCTGCTTGTAGCTCGAGTCTTCACCCCTCAGGGGGAAATCCTCTTCCTCTCCTCCTTTATCACTGAGGACAAAAGGCTTCACCCACACGGCGGAAAGACCCTACGCACACTACCGCAACATTCTTTCTTCTCCTGATCTCCCTTCTCCGCTGCTCGCTTAAATACCCTTCGCGCTAGATTCCAGAAAATTCTACTCGTTTCATCGGCGCGATGCACAGCCAAGGCTGGGGAAAGAGCGAGACGTTTTGAGGGCCGTCCGTGACACGTGACTCAACTCTGCATCACCACGCCCTTTTCCTTCGAGAAGCTTCCAGGGCTTGCTCGGCAGCCGATGTGAGGAGGTTGGTCAGCGAAACCACGCTTCCGAGGGGGAGAAACGGCGCGCCCGGGGTGTCTTCGGATGCTTTTCTTCTTTATCGTTGACCTTGAGGCGTCTCTCAGCGCTTGGTATTGTTACTGTCGCTAGAATTCGGCGTCGCGCTCTTTTTCGGAGCGCTCGTTTGTGACAACAACATTATATACGTATAAAATTAGAGTTTTGCTTTAATTTAAGAACACACTCCTTTCTTTATTTAAATAAATATATGCATTATATCAAGTGGCACGATTTCCTAGCTCATCGGTAATATTTCTATCATGAAATCTTCATTATTTTAAAGCTGCACCATATTTTATAAAACCACTCAATTCTTGGCCAATCCCCCGCAGTGGTATGCCCCATGGGCAATAAGTCAACAAGAACAATAATAGTAGTGAGACGTTAACCTAAGCTGTGGCACATACCCGTTTTTGATGATGATAGTATTTTATTAGGCTAAACAGTGGCACATACCTGTTTATGACAATGATAGTTTTCTGATAGGTCACACAGTCGCACATACTCGTTTGATGACGACAGTTTTCTTCATTTTTAGTGGATCACTAGGGAGATGTTAACTCAATCACTGTGCACACACCCGTTTATGATTATCGTAGTTTTGTGATAGGCCATACCATGGCGCATAACCATTTAGCTGAAAGGCCGCGCAAATAAGGCCTAGATTAAACATTTTCGCTTATAAAATTTATAAGACATATCAATCTGTGAATGTGAATGACCAGTGAAACTGCAGAAGCACACGTAACGGAGGTGACGAATTGTTCATAAAATGTACAGAAAGGCACAACACCTCTTTATTGGGGGCGAAGCTCCTTATGGCGTGGATTGTGCGTTCCTCGTTGTAGTGCGCAACCACTGGTGGCACATACCCGAAAGATCGGTCCTTAGAATGTCCGCTGGATGGCGGCACTTTTATATGATGAATACATCATAAAAAGATGTGAGATGGCTGTATTTGGAGTGTTCACTAGATATATGGACGGACGGATGATTGGACGTAGAGATGGACAGATGGACTGACGGACAGACAGACAGACAGACAGACAGACAGACAGACAGACAGACGGACAGGGGGCGGACGGACGGATGCTCAGACAGACAGACGAACGAACGAACAGATGGAAGAACGGACGTATGAACGGACGCATGGATGGACTCACCGATGGTCACTCGAATGAACGGACACACGAATGAACGCAAGGACGGACGGAATCAAGAACGAATGGACGGACGGAAGCACGGAGGGACTGATGAACGCTTCGCCCCAACAATCATCATGCATTCTGTGGAGGAGGAGGAGAAAAACTTTATTTATCCCAAGAGGGAAAGGTACGATGGTGGAGTGTCAGAGGAGCCTACCCAGCGTAGGTCTCCGCTACCCTCTTGGCCCAATCCAAGATCTGGTCCTGGACCTCGGGCGCCAAGCTGCACATAGCAGCCTCCCACTGCTCCTCACTATTATTGTGTAGAGAATTGGGTGGTGGGTTTTGAGTACACCCCCACATGATATAATCTAGGTTAGCTCTTTGTTGACAGAAAATGCACAAAGGGGAGGGGTACATCGCAGGGTGTATAAGATGGCGAAAAGATGGGGTAGGAAACGTACGAGTCTGTAACTGGTGCCATAGTATTTCATGGTAGCGCGAAGCTCCATGATGTAAGGGGGGGGGGGGTATATAGTGCGCTGTAGGTGGTAGTGATTTGTTATATCGTGGAAGGTCAAAAGACGATCTCTCGCGCTGAAAAGGACGCGTGGTCTAAGGCGCCATCAGTGGTCTGTGCTCGGCCGGTCATTCCTCGAGCAAAGGTATGAGCCGCCTCATTGCCACTCAACCCCGCATGCGCGGGCGTCCATATGAGAGCAACGTATTGCGAGGGAGGATGTTTCTTAAGAATTGAAAGGACAGTTGATGAGATGCGACCTGCGCTGAAGTTGCGTATGGCAGTTTTTGAGTCACTTACAATCATAGTGATAATGGGGATGGATAGACCTAAAGCGTTGGCAGCCTCCTCTGCCTCCTCCGAAGAGTTGACAGTGACGGATGCCGTTGTGAGCGCCTTGTCGTTATAGTCGACAGCAGAGATGGCATAGGATGAGGAGGATGGGTATTCTGCCGCATTGACATAGAGCATGTCATTGGCTACATGCAATTTTTCTGAAGAGCTTTTGCTCTTTGTATCCGGCGCTTAGTATGATATGTTGGATGCATGTTTTTAGGAAGGGGCGGTATGAGTAATTGTTTGTGTATGTTTTGGGGAATGTTGTATTTAGCATTGGTGAGTGAGGTGAAGTTAATTCGTGTAGACGATAAAAATGTGGCGACCTGCGCTAGTGGTCGCGAGTCTTGCGTATTGAGCTGTTAAATGGGCTTCACGGATTTCACATAGGGTATTTATGACTCCTGTCTGGTGAAGTAGTGCATTAGAGGTATTGATTGCAATGCCTAGTGCGTCTTTGTAAACTCTGCGGAGGAGGGTGTTGACCGATTCCTCCTCTGCTGATTCAAGGTGAAACTATAGAAGGGTATATGTGATTTTACTATTCACAAAAGCTTGTATAACACGAAGAAACTCACTCTCGGAGTCCTCCATTTTTCCCCGAGATTCTTCCTATCATTCTTAGGGTGTTTTCAATGGTATTGCGCAAAGCTTCGAGTGTGTACGTATTAAGTCGGTTGTTTTGGATAAACAAACCCAGCACACGAATGCGTGATACTCCAGGAATGAGGCATCCATTTATGTGAAATTCGATCATTGGAACGTGTTTGTTCCGACGATGAGTTGGTAAACGGAGTAACTCTGATTTAGTAGGGGTACAATAGAGATTCATCTGAGATGTTAGTGCTGCTATTGCATCTACAGCTGTTTGTAGGGTGTCTTGAATGTGTCCATCTGAGCCTCCTTTCACCCATAAGGTGATATCATCGGCATAGATGGAGAAGTTCAAGTCAGGGATACGTTAAAGAGCGTTGGGTATAGGTAGCATAGCCAGGTTAAAAAGGATTGGAGAGAGCACTGACCCTTGAGGTGTTCCGAAGCTGCCTAGTGTATAGGGTGAAGAATGTTCTGGTCCTAATGTTAATGTAGCTGTGCGGTCTGTGAGGAAGCTTTTGATGTAAGTAGATTTTAGCGCCACAAGAAATGCAGTTGAGGCCAGCATTTACAGCTGAGCGGGCTACGTTATTGAATGCTCCATGTATGCCCAGACCAAGGATTGCCTGAGTATCCTCGCTCTGATTAGGAGTTATGATGTCGCGCTGAAGGCGAAGCGTCGCGTCTTGCGCGGAAAGTGAGGGCCTAAAACCAATAATTTCTGGAGGCAGTAGTCCATTATCCTCCTCGTGTCTCTGGAGGCGTGCAAGCACAACATGCTCCATAGTCTTTCCGAGACACGTTGTTAAGGAAATGGGCCTCAGGTTTTCTACTGAGGGAGCTTTGTTCGGTTTAGGTATAAATATGACTCTGGCATCTTTCCACGAAGATGGAAGGGTGCCCGTGTCAAAACAGTCGTTAAAAGTACTCAGTCAAAGCTTTAATACAAATAGGGTCAAGATTTCTCAGTAATTTGTTGTTAACGCGGTCGGGACCAGAAGCCGATGTGGTAGGGAGCGTTGCGAGGGCGTGCCTAACTTTCGCTTCCGTTATCGGAAGCGGAAGTTAGGCACGCGGAGTTATCGCTTCTAATGACTCATTAGGTTTCCCTGTGTAAGATGGTATGGAATCCTTACGTAATTGAGGTAAATGCAACGTGCGGAGGTTATCGAAGAGCTGTCCTAAATGATCACTGTGCTTGTGTAACAGTTTAGTGATAGCGTGAGAGTGTCGGGCGCGAGAAGTGCTGGCGTCTAGCACATGTCTAAGAAATTGCCGCGTTCGTTTATTACTGAGGTGGTCATGCATTCCTTCACAAAGCTGACCCCATTGTTGTGCCGCCAATTGAGTCTTGTATCGCTCGATTTGTTGATTTAGCTTCGCTATCCTAATGCGGAGTTTCCTGTTGTGGCGCTGGTGTTTCCACCGTCGCATAAGTGACTGTTTTGCTTCTCACATATGGAGAAGCTTGGAGTGTAGAGTAGTTATCGGGGTGACGGGGGGTAGAGTCTTCGTGTGCATTTCAACATCTTTTTGAAGCTGTTGAGTCCACTCGGTAAGGTCTGCAATACTCGAGGGAGCGGTGCTGTTGCGGGTCTCTCTAAATTTGTCCCATTCTGTGAGCATCAGTGGTTTAGGTGCAATGGGTCTGTGTTTTAGTTGTAAAGTAATGCTAATATTGTAATTATCACTGCCAAGATTAGTTTGGATGTTAGTCCAAACCATTGTGGGGGCATTGTGAGTGAGGGTAAGATCGGGCGATATATATTTGTTCACAATGTTCCCCACACGAGTAGGCTCCTCCGGGTCGTTGTGCAGTGTAAAACGATATGCCTGAATATGGGACCAGAGGGCGCTACCTTTCGGTGTAGATGCGGTGTAATCCCACGCTGGGTGGGAGGCGTTGAAATCCCCCACTATGAGGAGGGTATGTTTGCCTGCCGAGGATGTAGCTCGGGCAAATAGGGAATCGAAGCGGTGCCTTTGCTCTTGCGGTCTACTATATACGTTGAAAATGTATAAGAATGGAGAGTTAAGTTTATCAGGCAGTATTTGGAGAAAGTCGTGCTCAATGTCGATGTCAGCAAATTTCGAATAGGTAACTGTAAGGTACTTCTGAGTCAAGACAGCAGTGTTTGGTTTAGTATCAGCCGGGTTTTGATGCGTTCTATAACGTGGCAGCTGCACTACACCATTTGTTTCTTGTAACGCAAGTATTGGGGGAGGGGTAGTTTGTGATTTGATGTACTGCAGGAGGTTTGCCTTTTTTCGGCGAAACCCCCTGCAGTTCTATTGCCATACGAAATGTTCAGTGCGGTTACGAGCAGCCATTTTCGCTAGGTTGATTTGGCTTAGGTTGGGCAAGCTCTGGATGGTTAGCGTGGACCGTGTCGATCCACTGCGTGACTTTATCTAGGGTTTGTTGCATCGGTAACATGGCTTGTTGTATCGAGGCCACGGACTCATGTAGCTTCTGCAAGGAAGCTGTGGAGAAGGTAATAAAATTGTCTAGTTTTTCCTCAAGTTTGGTTACTTTTTCTTTCTCTTTGTCAGCCTTCTCTAGTTTCGCTTCGACTTGTTCCACTCGCTCATCGAATGACAATGTGGGAGTCGAGACTTTTCGTTTTTGCACAGGTGATTGAGCGGGGTGCATAGCTATAGGGGTGGTTGAGAGAGGAGCTGGTGCTGGTGAGATAGGTGTAGGGGTGAAAGATGAGGTGGGGAGGTGTGTGGAGGTAGATGGTTGTTTGAAGGACTGAAGCTCTAGGCGTAGTTTTGCATTTTTTGCCCTCAATTTAGCCATCTCATCCTGCAATAGTTTCAGCTGCTTTTGAATGGAGCTTTCAGGGGAGGCTACATCAGCCCAGCTCACCTTGTGTCCAGGGCCAGTCCGAGGGCTGAGGTCTTGATGAATGCTTTTGTTGCGGCTTCGGCTGCGGCTGCGACTTTTTCGGCTTTGTTGTCTTGTAATACTTGGTGAGCGTCCTCTAGGGGCGTTCTTGAAAGATGGGCTTGGGTCGAGGAATGGAGCTGCATCTTGCTGGAATGTTGAGGGTGCGTGCTTTGGTTTGGGCTTGTAGAGCTGTGGGCACTGGGGCGAGCCGGTGGGGTTGTCACTGTTGCACACCACACACTTAGGTTCACATTCGTGATCAAGGAGTGGGTTCAGTATGCCACACATTGGACATAAAGACTAAGGGGCGCCTGGGCATACGTCTGGTCTGTGGCCAAGCTTGCGGCAGAGATTACAGGCTTCCGTCTTATGACGATAGGGTACGCATCTGGTGGTTCCACCCTGATAACTTATGTAGAAAGGCACGCGCGTATCTCTGAAGGTGACCAAGATGGACGTTGTGGAACCCATGCGAGGTCCGGCCAGGATGAGGCCTAGTCTGTCATAGTCCAATAGACTTGACAAGATGATTTCAGATGTGTATTCCAAAGGAATATTACGGATGACCCCTCGGCATGTATTCGATGGATCGGTAATGTGGGGGACCACTTCAAAGCTGCGCTCGTCCATCTTGATGGATTTGATGCGGTGGTATGCTTCGGTGCGTGCCGAGTCCGGTGTGCTTATGAGCACAATGTTGCTTCCAGAGTTCATGCGGTATTGGTCATGTAGGGAGCTTGTGAGGGCTGCCGCTTTTAGGAAGGAATGTATGAGCTTCGGAAGTGGAGTGCCAGCACAGCTGAGGCCTCCACGTATTCGCAGGACTATTTTGTAGTCGTCCGCTGGAAGAGTAGGGGGTCTGGGGGCACTGCGACGAGTCGATGGGAGAGCTTTCTGTGACTCTTCTTGAGAAGTGTTGATGGCAGGCGTCGATTTCTTTGGGGATGAAGCGGGCTTTCTGGCCCTGGCATACACTTGACGCCAGCTGCCTTCATCATCGTCGAGAGCTTCGGCGGAGGGAAGCTCCTCTCCCTCTGTTTCGTAGATGACCATGTTGGTAGGCCTAGCCGGTAGGCCCACAGAAGTAGTCGAACGCTGCCAAAACGTCGATCTTCGTGGATGCGAACTGCAAAGCACTCATTTGAAATCACTTCAGATGAAGCGGTCGATTCCGTAGAAAGCTTCACATTTGTTCAAGTTGCCATTGAATGACTTAAGCAGTCAAAAACAGGAGTTTTGCCGGAGCGCTTGCGAAACGCGGCTGCTCCCGGTGGCGTCTATGGCGCGTTTCCACTCCGTGGATATGCTGTGATTTCTTTAGCATACGCTCCTTTAAAGCACCTATATGAATTAGCGAGGGCAAGAAATGCAGAGTGGTTTATTTATTAGGTCTTGTGTTCTTTTATGTATTTATTCATTTGTTGCTAAATAATTTATTTTTTTCCCTAGTAAAGCCTATTACGGTTCTTCGTCACTGATCTCGGAGATCTTGGACAATGATCGGCGGCGTTGATGAACTCACACACATACAGCAGTGGAGATCGCATTGACGAATTCATTTAGAAGAACGCAGAATAATAGGTCCAACTGAACTTAGGAGTAGCAAAGAATAATACACGACAAACACGCAGTCTCACTCTTCCACTTGTTAACGAAGTTAGAGCACAGGCTGTCTATACTTGTTCTCACCACTAGCCTCACTGATCTATCAGCGTCCTCATTTGAGCCTAGGCGAGCTTTACGTACACAGCACGGAGCCTCACCAATGTATCAGCAACGTTGATTACAGGCCAGACTGACGTGCTACCATTGTACAGGTTAATATCGAGTGCAACGAACAAGAAAAAAAAGGCATTGGCTATATTATATTCTTACCTTTACCACGGCAGCCAATCAGAGCATAAATATTCGTAGGTCACAGCCCACCTGGCAGGACCTAAACGGAAAACCAAAATATCAAGAAAAACAATAGCCTTCCTCCTTCTTCGTCCACAAGTGGTCATAAAAAGTGTCAGGAGCGGATATCAGGCATGCGGAATTTATTACCGCCACATTGCGCTCTTCAGCAGCTTCGTGCGAAACGGGCTACTGGGGTTCTGCATATGCAGCGTTTTCCCGTTCCTGGCGGATGCCATCGATAAGTGCCGCTGGCGCTTCTGACCAACAAAAGGTGATCTATCTCTTGACTGAAAGCGGCGTCTTCCCAGAGTTCAAAAACAAGACGGCCGCGGCCATGGCCCAAACCTCACGCCAGCGGGGAGATGGTGCACAACTGCTTTCGTGTTGCCATCGCAGCCGACGCGACTACCCTAGATGCATCCAAACACAGCGAGAGGTGTACGACAGAGGCCCTAGCTCCGCTATATTACCCTTCACTCCAATTCGCTCCGTCCCTTGGTGCGAAACTGCTCCCGTACAGAGCGCTCAATGCAAACGAAAAGCTCAGCGGCCACCGTCGGCGAGCGAAAAGACACTGCCCTCTACTGTGTAAAAGTAAACACGCTGGCCTCCCTTACGGCGCCAAACCATATGCGGTGTTACACTCCTTTTTTTGTTCGTTTAACAGCCAGTTGTGTGGCCAAAGTTTTGCGGCACACACCTGCTAGGCATTTTTACAGGGAAAGCTGCAGAGATCCCAACTCGGGTCTCGCGCAGCGCCGTAGTTGTCCGCCGCCGCCGCCGCCGGTGTCCGTAAGCACATCGTGCGAAATTAGAAAAAAAACTTAGTATCAATGACACAGTGAGGTTTGAACCAAGGTCCACTGGGTGCTAGTCCTGCATTCCACCACTGAGCCACACCGATGCTTGGGACCTATTGGCAAACTTGCCTTAGGCAGGCTTGTTGTCGGGAAAGCAATCGCGTTAGTACGACTTATGAAGTGTTTTAAAACAGCGAAATAACAAGCATGTGGCACAATGCGAATCCATAGCGTAACTAGTGGGTCGTCCAATGTTCCAACCCATTACAAAATCTTGTCAGCTATTAACTGTGGCGTATAATTCAGCCATAATTCCGCATCGTTGTCAGCCTCTGCATGAATGATCGGCACAAAATGTTTTGCAAATGGTCGGGCCTTATGAATGGCAAGCAGGTGTTTTGCAACAAATCGACGGCTGCTATGTTTTTGCCTTTATTTCCTGGTTTATTGGAACCACGCTTGTGCTTCAAACTTCTTCGCAGGAATACACAATAAGAATGTTGTGTAGCGCGTTGATGTACCCTTAACGTATGTAACTTATATAGCGCACCAGTCGTCAAAATATGTAAATCGCGGAATGAGTTGGTGGTTTACATATGCTTAAGGTGTTTTACAGCTGTCTGCCCACCACTACAATGTGTCCAGCTGCGCTGGCGCTGGTGACACATTACGGACACGTATAGTGGGTGTTTCGTCATCCTAAAAAAAGGAGGTATTGGTGGTAGTGGTTAGAAGCGGAAGAAGGCGCCTAACTTCGGCAGCCCGGTAGGGAGCACGGCGCAGCGCCTCAAAAGGAGGTATTACAACGTGTGAAGTGCATTTGCAGTAGATGTTCAACGACAACTTGGCACGGTCTGATCACGCTATCGTGTTCTACTTTTGCAGGCGAAGCACAAGCGTCTTTGAAGCTTCTCTTTAACGCGGTGCGTGATAGCTGTGATGGGCAATGGCGGAGGGTCTGAATAGAACATCTTCACCAAATTCAGCAGTTGCTTCGAGCTCATAACAGCTTACGCTGTAATATAAACATATAACGTCGGCAAATAATGGCCGAAGGTTTCGAGAGCAATCTCCGGGTCCCGAAATTACGAGAGTCTACCTCGTTCCAAAGTCATCATCTCAGGTCTGAAGTAACGCTCGGCCTACAGTGACTGGGCGAACAGTGTGCACGCAGCCTTGAAGAGATTGCCTAAGTATTTTGAGCACTCAGAGGCTCGCCGGCACTTTGTCTTTAGAAGCAGAGCAAAGACTAGCGTCCCACGATTCTTTTTTACCTGTTCGCTTCTTACTTTTTTCTTCATTAGCCATGCGGTCTGTCTCTCGTACGCGTGCCTGCTTCTGCCGCAGCGCTCAGCCCTAATGATTCCACCATTCAGCGCCAGCGACGCTCGTTTCAATAACAATGGCTGGCTCGGAGCGCACCTGGTCGTGCCTACTCAACATGTCTGCCACGCGCAGCTCTCGAACAAAGGGAGTGGTGTAACAAAACTTGACCAACGAAATATACGTGTATTCTGTGGGAGTCTTCCATCCGGATATATTGTACACGTCTACCTTGCGCGGCCTGCCGTCGACTACGAGATTCTGCAGTGTATCATGCGTGCAAAGCAGCCAAAAAGCTTGACTGTACAAGGAAAAAAGTGTGCATTGGGAGATTATCCTCTACAACTGTTATTTTCGTTCACTGTCTTCCCTTTGGTCTGTTGCCAATGTCACTGCGGTGAATCATCTACTTGAACGGTCCAGCAAATCTATACCATAGCAGTGTTTCTTGACTTTCTCACCGTCTGAGCTGTTTGAGTGCATAGGTGAGCCTATACATTTAAAGGCACATTACTCACCTTGGCGCAGCTGAATTTCACCATTTTGCCCTGCAACCTCCAAAAACGCCGAGGACGTTGTTTTGTAGCACCCCTCTGCCCGCTGCACCATCAAGCTTCACTCTCGTGTCTAGTTTGTAGACTCATCCTTAGTGTTTGGTTGTAAACACGCCACAGAGACAATACTGCTTGTAAGAAAAAAAATCTGATCTGTTATCCGCTGCGATGAAATAGATATATTTGCTCCTTTATGTGAGAAGCATAGGCGTACGCACGGGGGTGAGATAGGGGCAAGGGAGGCGAAGCACCTATACTTCAATACCTCGTCTTTGCTCTGCGTACTGATCCTAATATCGTCAGTGAGAGGGGCTTGGGAAGAGCTAAGGGAACGAAGTACGTGAATTTGGGATGCCTCGATAAATGTGATGAATGCGATGGGTGAGGAAGACGTGGAGAGCGGTTATAGAGGCACCCTGAAGTGTCAACGAAGCACCCCATCTCCTAGGCCTATTGAAGGACCCAGAGCACACCTATATGAGACGTACGTCTGCTTATCCACATCTTCAAAGACCTTTTTTGAAATTTCGTAGGTTTGTCCTATAGCACCAATGTACTCCACAATCAAAAGAAAATTGTTCAGCTTTGTTTGCTCCCGTTACACTAATGAGCTGGTTCAAGTTGTTCGGAAGCCATCGTTTTCTCAGATGAATTTACCGCATTCAGTAAAAAGACGCACCACCTATTAACATCTGCGGCCGAGTAGCTTGCAGCCCTTCATGCAGCAGCCAAGAAATGCAGCCATGAAACTCCTGAAAGACTGGAGATATACAAGGATTAGAAATCGGTGCTTCCGTCTCCATTATCGGCCCTGCGGTGGGCGGCACCACAAAGAACTGGCACTAGAGATGAAGAAAACTTATTCAATTCCGAATGCGAAAGGTCTCCTCGACATGATATATCATGCGTGGCTTACAAGTCAGGGCCGTATTATCAGCAGCTGTCAGTTGGATAGTCCTGCTCGGTCGGCTCTCGAAGGCGGCACACAGAATCTTTTGCCGCTGTCAATCTCAGATGTAGCTAGAGTGTTTTGTGCGTTGACAAGACTCTCCATGCTCTCGTCGTAGTGCCCACGGTGCTTTCAACATAGGTCACTGCCCCTACAGGACCTTCATTTCTACCTTTGTACCCCCCGCGAAATCCAGAGACGTGGTGCTACCCTATTTTCGGTTATGTTTAGAAGCAATCTTTGTAAAAATTCCGGAGACGTGGTGCTATCCTATTTTCGGTTATGTTTAGAAGCAATCTTTGTAAAAATTCTTCAGCATTACGCATACGAATATTCTTGTGTCCAAGGTACCCCTAAGCAGGTTTTGCGCGAGTGGTGTCCTCAGTGCAATGTTCAGAGGCAAACGTTCTCAGCTGTCTATATTATTTCGTTGTCGTTATTAAGATAGCAGTAATATATGCACTTCAAACACATTTGTGCCGTGAGGTTTCGTATAAGGTCGAAGAACGATAATATCATACGTGCGTCCCCAGTTCTATTTGTGAGTGAAATTGTTCAAGATCAGCTGTCGCACGTGGCCCAAGCAGTTAGGAAACACGCCGATCTCTTCTGTAGCACGAAAGTCGCAAGGGTGATCAGGGAGAAGAGGTTGGGGGAGCTTTGAGGCGCTTAACTAAGAAGTACTCGCCTAATTACCAAAATGTCAATGAGTCAGATGCGCTCATGTTGAAACAACATCTGTCTGTGCTACTTTAAACAACGTACCAATTGCGTGTTCAGTTTTTTTCTCTTAACAAAGAAAGCCCGTGAAATACGAACAATCACACGTGACTAGACCGTTGCGTGCATCAGAAAAAAGCACCCTCAAACAAGTTCACTTTGAGGTAGCCAGTAGCAATGAAGAAAATTTAGAAAAAAAAAACGGATCATGCTATCGACATTTTCAGTCAGAAGAAACGCGCCGCCTTGATCTTACACAGTCAGGCTGTAAGTGCTATAATCAGAACAGTCATCTGGCCGCCTAATCAATGAGAACAGCTGACCTTAAGATATAAATGGCGATAGTGACGTACAACTAAGCGGAAGGAATCCCTGCAAAACTGCTACACACGTTGGTAGCACCCGACCTGTGTATCCTTGCCAATCTGAAAAACAGTGTCTATGTCAACCAAAAAGAGGCAAAGCGGTTGCTTACACTGAGCGTATTTGAGGGCGCTGCTTTCTCTTGCGAGTGTGCGCACTTTCACGCGCAATTTTATAATATTTCGTGGCCATTCTTTATTCACAGAAAAAATGAGAATGCAATTGATACGTTATTGGAAGAAGCACAGACAGATGTCATTTCAACATGTGCACGTCTGCCTCATTGGTATTCAGATAATTACTAGAGCACTTTGTGAGTTACAAATATAATTTAACTAATTAGGTAATAGTCACTAACAAAAAATCGGCTACGATATTCACTAGGTTTTTCTTCAGGCCACGCTGTTCTTCTTTTTTAAATTCTGCTGCGTGATAATTGGGATGCTAATCATTAAGGGGTTTAGTAGTGACATCACTACTATCTCCCTTAAAACTAACATACCAACGGTAAACAAGGTGCCTTAGACGAAGATAGGTCCTCCTATCAAAAACGTCGGCCAGCCTATCTGAGGCACTTCCGCTGTTCATCCTGACTATCCCACCCTGAATTCATGAAAGTTTTGCATTTAATGAGTAATGATTGATAGATATGTGGGGTTTAACGTCCCAAAACCACCATATGAATATGAGAGACGCTGTAGTGGAGGGCTCCGGAAATTTTGACCACCTGGGGTTCTTTAACGTGCACCCAAATCTGAGCACACGGGCCTACAACATTTCAGCCTCCATCTGAAATGCAGCCGCCGCAGCATTTAATGAGTAAATGGACGTGCACACATACAAGCACATGTACGAACATGCACAAAGAAACGTTCGCATTGCTTCCCCTCCCTACCTCCCCTCCTCGAACGTGATTCATTGCTTGGTCCCCGGCTCAAGAACAACATATTTCATTTTTTTAACCTCGCTTTTTGTACGCCACATGCATAGAACATCAGTGATGCTGGTGCTTAGTATATTGCCATGTTCCTTTCCTCAAATTCTGTTATAACCCCGTTACACTACGTTCAGCGCAAACCACACCTACGATATTCGAGAAGCTTCGAGGCTTTAGCAGATCGCTTTGTTAAGATTACGCCCACTTTGGGAACGTCACAGATTATTCGGGAACCTACGTCGCTGCTAGCGATAACGCTAGAATATTTGATGGTAAGTGTATAAATGCTGACACGATCCGCCGCTTATCGGTTTATCGATGGCCGACGCTCTCTCCGCCGCTATCAGTGCCAATGTCTTGCTGTAATCTGATTTCCTTTTTACGTGGCCACAAGTTCAGCTCAAACAAGCAGTTTGTTACTCGACCTGCAACTGCTCCCTTCTTCCACGTCGCGACCCCTTGACATCTGGTGGAGGTGCTGGGTACACGGCTCGACGGGGGCGTCCGATACATGAAAGAAGCAGCACCTCCATCAGATGTTACAGGGTCACGACGTGGAAGAAGAGAGCAGTTTGAGGTCGAATAATAAACTGTTATCCCGCACCTCCACCACCTCGCTGTTTCCCGTATGCTCGCAAGAATACAAGAAAAGTACTACTGGCCTCGACTTTCCGCCGACGTCACTCGCTACGTCAGGACCTGCCGCGACTGTCATCGACGAAAGACACCGCTGACTAGGCCAACCGGACTTCTCCAGCCCATCTAAACAACTCGACGGCTGTTCCAGCAAATCGGCATGGACTTACCAAGGCCATTCCCGACGTCAAATTCAGGGAACAAATGGGTCGTTGTAGCTACTGACTGCCTCACACGCTACGCCGAAACAAAGGCACTCCCCAAAGGCAGTGCCTCCTAGGTAGCAAGGTTCTTCATTGAGAACATTGTTCTGCGTAACAGAGCTCCACAGGTGTTCATTACTGATATTGGTACAGCTTTTACGGTGGACCTAACTCAGACGATCTTGAGATACTGCCAGACAAGTCACCACCGCACCACCGCCTACCATCCACAGTTCAACGGCCTCACCGGACGTCTTGTCGACGTCGAGCACAAGACGTGGGATGAAATCCTTCAGTACGTTACCTTCGCGTACAATATGGCCGTCCAAGAAGCGACGCAGATGACGCCGAACAAGTTGGTCTATGGAAGGAGCCCGGCAACGACGCTCAATGCTATACGAGTCCAGACGTCGCTGATGAAGAGAACCTCGACGTCTCCGCCTACCTTCAGCGCGCTGAAGAAGCTCGTCAACTCGCCCGCCTGCGCATCAAGAATCAGCAGGCGACCGACAGCCGCTGTTACAATCTGAGTCGACGAAGCTTCGTTGAGTATTAGCCCGGGAACCGTGTCTAGGTATGGACGCCGATACGCCGACGTGGGCTCAGTGAAAAGCTTCTACGACGGTACTTTGGACCGCACAGAGCAAGTAGCTCGACATCTCGGCCCACTCGACTACGAGGTTGTTCCCGACGGCAATACGAACTCTCCACGGCGCCGTGCTCGACCTGAAGTCGTCCATGCGGTGTGCCTCAAGCCTATCCATGCGCGAACCTGAGGACTATATTTTGTTGTTGTGGCTGTACTCATTGCTTATTGTCTTTATTATTGTACCTTGGTATTTTGGTAAAGCATAGAGACGATGTCTTTTTCAGGGGGGGGGGGGATGCCACGTTTATTTCCTTAAGTTTTGTTATCACCCCGTTACACAATACGTTCAGCGCAAACCACGCTGTTCAAGAAGTTTCGAGGCTTTTTTTAGGTCACTAAGATTACGCCCACTTCGAAGACGTCACAGATTATTCTGGAACTACGTCGCTGCTAGCGATAATGCTAGAATATTCGATGGCAAAGGTATAAATACCGACACGCTTCGCCGCTCGTCACTTGGCCGACGCTCTGCTCGCCACTATCAGTGCCAGTGTCTTGCTGTAACCTGATTTTCCTCTTACGTGGCCACAAGTTCGGCTCAATTATACAATTTATTATTCGACCTGCAACTGCTCCCTTCTTCAACGTCGCGATCCCGTGACAATATTCATTCTTAACTAACCTAACTTAAAATGTGCCGAACACCCCAAATTGCTAACCACAGCAATTCCCTTTTTGCACACTGACCTCTAGCACGTTTAGCACATGCATACAGAGGTTACACCAATGCTTAAATCGTCAAATGAATTGTTCGTTATTTTTTTGTGTACAATCTGTTTCATGTACAGTTCATGTCTGTTTCATATCATGTACATCAATCTTCATCACTCTGTCGTGGTATAAAACGCAGCGTATCCACGGCCACACGAGCATGCTTGGTACACCGGCAAGCGCTCGATGCACAAACCTAGAAGCAATGACCCGAAAGATGTGTGTTTTGTGAGATTACGCCTTAGAAAATGGAAGAAGATAGATTGGGTGTTGATACTTCTGACAGGTAATTTGTGCGGCAGTAATGAAAGTGCGGGCCCGGCCACACTTCACCGCAGAGGGCGTGGGATCAGCGCCTCTCTTGTGCCGACGAAAGCCAAGGACGAGATGCGAAAGCTGTTACGCTTCCCAGCGAGAAAGGTATAAAAGCACGCGAAGAAATAAAATAAATAATAAAGACGTTCTCGGGCATTGCCACCTCATGTAAACGCTTGGATTACAGAAAGCCATAAAAAAGCCGAGCTGTGGCAAAGCGCTCGCGTTAGGCGCTGGAGAGGCTGTTGAGGTAGAATTTTCGAGACCTCCGAGGGGTTGATAACAGGCGCACACCGTTACACTACCGGCCAGCAAAACGTGAAATCTTATGAGAGGCGTGAACTAGTAATACATCAGACGTCCGTCACGTGGTCACTCTATAAATGTATATCATTCTGCACTGAACGAGCAAGCTGAGCCGAGAATTTGGTGTCCACCGCAATACCATGAAGCTGCATACATGTTGAGCTTGCGGTCGAGTTGATTGTAGTTTGCTTGTTGCTTGATACATGTCCAAGGGTCGTGCAAAGGATGTAAGCGGGTGACAACATTATATCACTCACACATACACAAAAAAATGGCAGCATATCCACGGAGTGAATGATGGAGAGTGGGGCGAAGCATTCGTCCGTCCATGCGTCCGTCTGTGTGACCGTCCATGCGTCTGTTTGTGCGCCCGTCGCTGCGTTCTTTCATGCATCCGCCCCTGCGTCCGTTCATGCGTCCATCCATGCATCTGTTTGTGTGTGTGTCCGTTCGTTCATCTATTCAACACTCCAAGTCCCACCATCTCGCATCTTTTTATCATATATTCCCCATATAGAAGCACCGCCATCCAGCGGACATTCCAAGGACTAAACAAGAGGTGGCACACGCACACTTTCTTACGGCCTGCGCTTTGGGTCCACTTCCCACCTTTAACCACCTCGAGTTCATGGTATATTCTAGTTCACTGCATTCATGGCACTGCGACCAAACGCTCGCTAAACCTTTCGAAAACCAAGGAGGTTACGCCCAGCGAGTATAACGTAGCAACCTTTCCCTGTCAGATAGGGCTCAATTTACATGCCAATGGCTGCTAATGAGAAATGAGAGACAGGAGAATTCGGCTTTTACTTTCTTACGGCTTGCGCTTCGTATCTACTTCTCATTTTTAACCACCTTGAGTTCATTCATGGTATATACAAGTTCATTGTATTCATGGCACTGCGGCTCAACGCTCGCTAAACCTTTCTAAAGCTAAGGAGGTTACACCCAGCGAGTATAATGTAGCATCCCTTTCTTGTCCGATAGTGCTCAATGTACATGCCAATGGCTGCTAATGGGGATCGCAGCGTGCGCGTTGACTAAAAGCCGAATGCTCATGCCTCTCATTCCCCATTAGCAGCCATATGCATGTACATTGAGCACTATTTTTTATTGTTAAACAACGCACAGAAGAAATCTTTCACTGGCACCACCTTGGAGGTCAAGTGTTATACCTATTTCGGGTATGTGCCACTGGTGGTTACATACGAGGGACGCCCAAGCCACGCCATAAGGAGCTTCGCCCCTAAAAGAAGCCTGGGACGCGTAGCAGAGACCAGAAAAAAGTTTGGCAGCATGGCACCTTCTGACACTTGTTGGTTAAAACTTTCCACTCACTTCGTTACTCATGAAGTGACTCACTTGAGGAACCTACTTCTTGCAAGACGTAGCGAGCCACAGTTTTGGAGTTACGCATTAAATTACCCTGACTATCTCAGCCAATAGCATTGTTGCTCGCTCGCTGAAGCTTTCTGCAGCTTCCTCAGTGTCACACTTCAATCGGGTTATTTATGCCCGCCTTAGACAAAGCTACGGTGCTATCTCATGAAGTCATAGCGCGAAGTGATGTGATGACGTAATCATATGAACTTACAACAAGAAATCATCAGTGGTGTAGATCGCGTGGGTTTTTGTATCTCTTTATTCGCCCACCAAGTTTCGTTCAAGGGGAAATTCGACAATACAATGGTTTAGCCTTAAAAGTTGTTTGGCGTCTCGGCAGCGTGGATGGCTTGGTGCGTAGGTTGCGTTTCTTTATTCATCAAAGACGTCTGGCATTCCGCGAAATATCTGAGATTTTCTGACAGAAGCGAAGCTCTAGCAGTACCATATGTGCGTATTTTTTTATGATGGAAGAAGATAACCAGATAACGTTCATGGCGTTCGCAAGTTACGGAGACGGCGTATCTAAGCGGTTAAGACGCCTTGCTGTCTTAGAGCGCACGCGACCCGCCACAATGATTGTACCTAATCCTTGGATTTTATTGTCCCAAAGACTATGATATGATTATGAAAGAAGCCGTAGTGGCGGGCGTAGGAAAATTCCGCACCCCTGCATAGTTTTTTACGTGTGCATAAGTCTGAGCACATGGGCCTCTGGTGTTTTGCCTCCATAAAGTGCGATTGCCTCAGCCGTGATGTAATCCCGTTACCTTGGAGTCAGCGGTCGAGTACCATAACAGCTAGGCTATGCCGGTGGACAAACGCTTCTTTGGCATTTCATTTCTGCTTTGGTGTGGCTGAAAGAATATGTATACGTGTATCACCAGCAACTTTAATCATTCTTCAAGAATGGAGGTCCATGAACACCGAACGGCCTGGCGCGGCAAGAACTTTATTGTGGTCCAAAAAAACTACGGCCAAAAGTGAAATCCCCCAGTGTGAGTCGGGGGCTCAGCCTACGTAGGCACCGGTAGGCCAAGTGGTTTCCGGAGGACGTGAGCTCTTCGCACGGCCAGAAATCGACCGATTCAATTTTAAGCGCGAAGCTCTTGAGGGTCGAGCCTTGTTCCCTCGTCGGCGCGACAAAGTGTTTAGAGCGTAGGCTATGTGCTGCGGCGAGTGGTTGCTCCTGGCGCGACCTCTTTCTCTTCGACAGCATGACAATGAAGACAAGGTGGCGAAACTGCATTCGTAACTGATGGCTCACAGAGTGCTAGCAGCATGGCAACGCAGATGTGAGGATCCAGAGATACTGGCTCGCGAAGTTGAAGCGATATGGCAGCGCCAGCAGGCTGACCCGGAGATGAGAGCTCGTAAAACTGCAGCGGCACGGTAGCGTGTACCTGGACCCGGAGGCGCGGACCCGGAGGCTGTGAGGGCTCGCGAAGCTGCAGACACGTCGACGCCGTCAAGTGGACCAAAGGCGGTAAGAGCGCGGGAAGCGGCTGCAAAACGCCCAAAACGTTGTGTACGGCTACTGCTATCCACCAAAGTCTTATCACGCACTTTCAACCGCGTAGAGAAAGCGTATACATACAGGAACGTTTGCAACATTTCTTCTACGTGGTACAGCGCGGGTAAGTGTACCCTCTGCTTCGTCAACTAATAATCATTCACTTCGTGCATATGCGGTGATTATTAGCAAGCGACAAGGTAAGGAAAGCGCTATATATTTCTCAAAAAGGGCGTTTTTGCGTTTTTTTTTTTTTTGCTGTAACCTACACTCACTCTCGTTCAGACACGTTGCGACTCTTGTAAATGCATTTTGCTCATGCGTGCTTACACAGTTTGCGTTGGGTAGTCAAACCAGCGCGCTTTCCAAACCTTCTTTCTTTCTACGTGCTTGGGCTGGTAAGGAATCATTGCTGAACGAATGCAAGACGCAATGGACGCAAAGGACGCAAAGCGGTCATTTGTGCTCGCTCTTTCAGAGTACACGCTGAAGTGTCGCAATAATGGTAATAAAAACTGACGTCTACTTGACGCTATCATTTATATCAATGGTATATATCTCTTATCCGAAGCCCTAAATTGTCGGTTATTGGTTTCGTGGGTTTAACACGGGATTAGTGGTTGGCGCACGGGAGAGCCAACCTCTACTCTGAATACAAAAGCTCTCCGCCTTCGTTTCCGACCGTCTATTATGTTGCCCATGCCGCTCTGTGTGGAATGCGAGCGCATTCGTTTCGCTGAAAATTATTACGTTGCGACGGAAAAGAGTAACGCATGATGATCGATGCGATACAGTTGTATATTTCGCGCCCACTCACTTCGTGTTGGCCTGATTATTTATCGGTAGGTAACCGTATCGGTAGGCATTCTTCGCTTCCAGCCATCCATGATGAGTGGGAAATGTATGTACGAATAAATACACAGATTGAACGATGGCCTCGTTATAAGTGCAGCTGCTCGTTGGTAGCAATGATTAGGGACGACACCGTAGCAAATACAAAACAAGACAGAGGGCCGTTTGCTTCTCGGTTTTGGTCAAGGATACTACAGTCTGTATTGTATAAGCTCATCCTCGCTTTCGAACCTACTTAAGTATGCTGCATAGCAATGCTCCAGCCATCGCGAAAGGGGTTCCTTGTTGGGGATCTATCTCGCCAGTGACGTCGTGCATTCATACGGAGAAAGTGCTTGAAGCACGCAGCCGCACGCAAGGCGCACGCAGGAATCTCGGGTATATAAGAAGGGAGGGGGTTAAGGGGGGGGGGGGATGAATTACTTTTCGTTCCCTCCGCCTTCTTCCAACAAGACACTTACGATCAGAACACAGTGAAAAAATAATGCTTCAAGGACAGTTACCCCTCCCCCCTTCCTTCTGCAAGAATTTCTTCAGGTCCTGCTGTTTTCACTTGCTTGAACTGGGTGCACCTGTTATGTGCTGAATGTGTCACATTTTTTTAGGAGTTTAGTGTAGTCAAAGCCTTGTATTTAGTGATGTTTATTTATCTATGTCCTACCCACACCTCTATAACGTCCGATGGGCGTTGAGAGCATTGTAATTACGAATTGAATAAATAAATAATAATTATAAACTGTAAAAATCCACAGCAAGAGGAGTGCCCCCCCCGATTATCTTTGGATTCAATGATTATCAGCGAGCTGATTCCATTTTACCCCGGCGAACTTCTTATTTTTGTCACTCAGTATAAACTCAATGCCTTCCTCGACCACGTTTCCCATCGCTTGGTAAACATTCCCTGCCTCTAATAGACTACCGGAAGTTAGGTTGATGTTACACAATGTATGAATAAATAGTGGGACAATCTTCCTTTCTACGGCAAAACAAGAAAAACTTTCGTTCTCTGAAGACCGCTACCACAAGGATAAAAATATCTAAATGATGAAGAACATTAAGATGGGACGAAAAAGAGAAGGCCCGTTTGTCGAAACCTGACCCAGTTTTTACATACTCTGGCGGCGATGAACTTCAAAAGAGTTGGCTGTTGGGCGACTTGGTGCGTTGACTTAGAAACCATTCCGAGAGTGCAACAAAACACGACACACAAGGAAAAACAGACGAGAACAGGCGCGCGTCCTCGCCCAACAGTCAACTCTCTCGAAGTTTATTTTTTGTACATCGGGCTCATTTTGCTACGTGTCCTCTCAAGATTCTCACCATGTGAATAAGCTCTTGACAAGCATCATTGCAGCTATCTGTCGTTGTGCGCTTGTCCTCGTCTGTTTATTCTGTTATGTTCTCACAATGGTTTTGCTGTGGCAATGGGCACCCCTTCTGTGCCTTTTAATCTTGTGTGGCAGAATATGAGGAATGCCGTAAGGTACACAAAAAAAGTAATGGCTACGACGGGTTTCAACTGAGACACAGCAGGCGGTGAGTAATGAATGTATTTTATTTATTCATTTACTTCAGTACCTTCAGGGCCCGAAGAAGTTACAAAAGAGATTGGGTTGGAGTATACATAATAAGAAAAATAAGAAAATGCTGCTCAGAGTAAACATCGCATTCAACAGCAGCCTTAAAAGCAGTGGCATCGGTCAATTGGGCTATAGAGGAGAGTTTCATTTGTTCGAGGAATAAATGAGTCGGGAAAAAACTTGTTATGTGAAAGAGGACTTTATGGGAATCGTCGCATCTCATGTAGTGTGGTTTGGAAAGAAGGTCTTGCTTTAGTTGTGAATTGTGGTAAATTTTATTAAAGAAAGAACAAGCCGGGACACTTTTCTGCGCGAACAAAGAAGTGAAAGGCCCGAAAATGTTTTCACAGATGATACACTAGATGTGCGTTCATAGTCTGAGAGGATAAAACGTGCACGTCGATTTTGGACGGATTCTAAGGTTTCAACTAGTGTGTTAGTGCCGGGATCCCATGCTGTGCTTGCATACTCGAGCTTAGCACCAACAAGGGTTTTATATAGAATGAGTTTAAGAGCCAGCGGAACCCTTTTAAAATGTCTTCGTAGGTAGCCAAGAGTGCGATCGGCATTATTAGTTACGTTGGTAACATGAGTGTGCCATAATAGACTAGAGCTAAGTATTACACCAAGGTACTTGTAGCATGAAACACTTTCTAAGACACAATCGTTAATTAGGTATTCAGGAACATCAATAGAACTAGAGGTGCCAGAAACTCGCATTACCTTGCGTTTATTAGCGTTAAATCGCATGTCCCAACTAGTGCACCCGGAAGAAACTTCATAAAGACCTTGTTGCAGGAAATAAGCGTCAGTATTAGCGCAAGCATTTCTATAAATAACACAGTCGTCAGCAAATAATTTAATTGATGATATAATATTATTAGGCAGGTCATCAATATAAACAAGAAAGAGAAGAGGGCCCAATACTGACCCCTGTGGCGCACCAGAAGTGACAGGAGGCTTTTGTGAATTATTAGTGTTGGGGGTGACAAACTGAGTTCGGTTAGCGAGAAAGTATTCAATCTATCCTAATATATTGCGGTCAATGTCTAATTTACCTAACTTAAAACGGAGTAACTGATGAGAAACAAGATAAAAAGCTTTAGAGAAGTCCAAGAATGTACAATAAACGATTACTCCACTGTCCAATGCCGCGAAAAGGGCATGCGTAAATGAAATTAGTTGTGTATCACATGAAAAATGTTTACCGAAGCCATGTTGATTAGGAGGGAAGAATGAATTTGTATCTGCAAAGGCCACCAGATGAGAATAAATTATGTGTTCTAAAAGATTACAAGGTACACTGGTGAGGGATACCGGTCGGTAATTCAAAGGGGACTGTGCATCACCACATTTAAATAATGGTACCACCTTGCCCACCTTCAAGTCACGTGGTAAAGAACAAGAATCTAAGGACTGGCAAAACAGTTCAGATCCGTATTTTTCTAAAACTTTGTAGTGATAACCTCGCTTCTAGAGCCCACCGACGCGACACAACATGAACACTCCAGCGGAGGAGCACTCGGAGGAGTTAAGAACACCACTTTTCTTTTGTGCCCACCGTGCCCCGGCAGGAACTAAACGCTTTTGTGAGGAGTTACTCCACGTGTTGGTTGATCTGTCAGCACTCTTGAAGTGTGAGTTGGAGGAAGGCTTCGTTGAAGGGGCCGAGACGTTGTGACAGGTATTAGTTACTCCATGGTCGGTGCCAAATTTTGTCCTCGCGTTCTGTTCCTACCTACCTATATTCCATCATATCCTCCATTTCACTTGTAGATTCTGACGAATATCGATCAGACATGTAGAACCCATTGCTATATAAAATGGGGAAAAGAGATTTCTCATCATTAGTTAGAAAAATACGGTGACGAAACGTATCGATTCGATGCGCCTTTTGATACGGCCAGTATTAGGCAGATTATGTGCCACACTTGACAACGTTGACAACTGGCTGTTACCATAATGAATTATGTTGGGAAGCGCTCAGACGAATAAAAGACAGTACATGGAAAAAGAATACCTTGCCATAATGGGATTTGGCTAAGTTCCGTCCATATCTTTATGGTTTCGGCATCGTCACTGATCACCACGCTCTGTGTTGACTCTCGTAGTTAAAAGATCCGTCGGGACGACTCTGTCGCTGGGCGCTCAGGCAGCAAGAGTCGGACGTTCGTGTTGCGTACCAATCAGGTCGCAAGCACTCTGACGCGGATGCTCTTTCACGTTCACCTTTAGCATCCGCCAGGGCTTCACCATTCGTTTCCTTCTCGCCAGTCGACGTCACCGACATGCCATTGAAGCAACGCAAGGATACGTGGGTTTGCTATGTGCTCCACTCTCTGGCGGATCCACCAGTTTCATCGAGCGTCCTCAAGCGCCCGATTTCGCCACTCGAGATGGTCTCCTCTATCGGCGGAATTACGCATCTGGTGGCCGCTTGTGATACCTCGCCACATGCGCATGCAAATGTGTGCTGCTTTCCACGCCGATCCGCGAAGCGCTCACACTGGCGTTCTCAAGACCTACACCCACGTTCGTTAGAGGTGCTATCGTCGCGGAATGTATCCATTTGTGTGCAATTATATCCGCGCTTGTACTGCCTGTCAGCGATGAAAGGCTCCTCCTCCACGAGCCGCCGGTACACTTCAACCTCTCCCGTGGTCGGCGCGTCCATTTGACCGTGTCGACATGAATTTGTACGGCCCGCTTCCCTCGACCACTTCTGGGAATAGATAGATCATCGTCGGTGTAGACCACTTTACGTGTTACGCGTTATGCAGAGACGGCCGGATTGCCCACAGCAACAGCCAGAGAAGTTGCGTTTTTCATCCTACACAACTTCGTCCTGCACCACGGCGCACCCCGCAAGCTTCTGAGCGACGGAGGGCTTATTTTTCCATCCGAATCCGTCGAAGCATTGCTCGTTCAGTGTAACATCGTTCTTCGCAAAATTACCGCGTATCAACCACAAGTAAATGGCATAACCGAACGATTTAACCAAAATCTCGGTGATATGCTAACGATAGACGCCGCATCCGACCAGGCAAACTGGGACGCCGTCCTTCCTTTCGTCACATATGCGTGTATACAACACTGCAACGAAAGTGACCACGGGATTCTAACCGTTCTTTCTTTTATATAGACGCGAGCCATCATGCTTGCTAGACACGATGCTTCCTTCCACACCTGACACTGCATGCGTGTACAGTACGATTTTGGATATTGCCAGGTACGCAGAAGATTGCCGACAGTTGGCTCGTTCTTTCACGAGCGTGGACCTAAGTGCTATTTCATAAATGGGTGCCCTTGTTTGGCTCTGGGTCCCTACAAATATTCCTGGCCTGTACTCTAAGTTATCACGGCCCGTTCCGCATTCTTGTTCGTACTTCTCCCGTCAATTATACCAGGTCAAGCCCTTGACAGCACCTGACGACTTGTGTTGTCGCGGCCGAGAAATCGCCCACGTTTCTCGCATCAAGCCCTATTATGACCCGGCTATACTACCAATGCCTTAGGTCGCCAGGATGTCTCCTCTATTCCCCGGGAGGCAAACGTAGGGAAGTAGAGACGACGAAGAAATTAAGACACGAGCAAGCAAGCAAGCACCAGCCTCAGTAGCAGCACCAGACTCGAGCTCGTGCTTGAGTGAGTGAGTGAATGAGTGAGTGAGTGAGTGAGTGAGTGAATTTTATTTGGTCCGGCAAAACGTGACAAAACGCGCACCTGGCTAATCTCACGACAAAACCGGCAGGTCTAGTCTGCCGGCTCGATCACGGGCACACTGGACGGCCAAGATTTGATCTTCGAAGGCAGGACTTCGCAGGAGCGTGACTTCGCAGCACGTGAGGCAAAGTAGCAACTTCGCCACAAGCCGCGCAAGAACTATTTGTGCAAACTTCCGGATATATACTATTAAGGAACGCAGGATTTGGGTAAGAGTTGGTTTGCAAGAGTCGGAGCGTGACTGCAATCGGTCTGTTATGTTGTTATGAACAATTTATCCTGCAACCTTCGTATGTTTCCAGATGATTGTGTCATCTACCGCAAAATAACCAACACTTTTGATCAAGCAGCACTACAGAATGACCTTAATGAAGTATTAAACTGGTGTGACCATTGGCTTATGACCCTTAATCCTAACAAATGCAAATTAGTTTCCTTCCACCGCTGCAAAAACCCACTCCAATTTTCCTATGAAATTGCTAACATGCCAGTCGAAACAGCCGTATCCTATAAGTATCTTGGTGTAACATTAACCCCTCATCTTTCCTGGCGAACGCATGTCACTAACATGATTTCATCAGCCAACCGATCACTAGGATTTCTAAAACGTCACCTACGTCACTCACCATATCACGTTCGTCTTGTGGCCTATCAGTCGCTAATCCGGTCCAAACTAGAATACGCATCACCCATCTGGAGCCCTCACCAAGTTTATCTGATCAACGCTATCGAAGCAGTTCAAAATCGTGCCGCTCGCTTCATTCATTCTTCTTATTCTTACGATGTTAGTGTTTCATCTCTTAAAAATGAATCCGGTCTATTAAGTCTTTCCCTTCGCCGCAGAATTGCTACGTTGTCACTGTACCACAAGTTGTATCACAGCTCACTCCACCAACCACCTTACATCGCTCCCGCCGCACGCATTTCTCCCCGCATTGGCCATCCACTTCAAGTCTTCCGACCCCGATCTGGCACCTCAACATTTTCTGCATCATTTCTCTGCCGTGCCGCCAAAGAATGGAATGACCTTCCCCACGATGTTGTTTCAATCACCTGTCCATCACGTTTTATTCAAAGTGTGTCAATGTATCTGCAATGTTAACCTGTGGCTTTTGTATCTTTGTTGTACAACCCACCCCTTATGTAACACCCCCCCCCCCCCTGTGGGGTCTTTAAGGAAATGAAGTGAAAGTGAAAGTATGAGGTGGCGGGAAGGGCCTTCTTTCTAAATAAAAGAATTTCGTTATGTATGTGTGCGTGTCAGAAGCATCCAAGTGTCCAGGGGGAAAGTCGCCCGATCCGAGGGCAGCGCGGTTGGTAAAGCCTCGCGCAGCCTCGTGGACAGATTTGTTAAGGTTCAGAGCAACCCCCTCAATTGCCCCGACGAGAGGAACCAAAAGATGCTCTGTGTGGCGCTGTCACTGTTTCTGGCGCCTCTCAGAGTATGAACTACTTGCCGTGCTACCCGGCCTTTCTGAAATGCTTTGACGGCTGCTTTGGAGTCACTATACACTCCATCTCTCCGACCGTTTTGCATGGCGAGTGCAATGGCCTTTTGCTCGGCCACCTCGGTCTCCGTCGTCCGAATCGAGGCACAGTTGATGATCTTGCCCTGCGTGTCCACAACGGAAACCGCAAAATTTTTGCCATTTTGGTACTCGGCGGCATCTACGAAGCTAGCCTCAATCTTGTTGTTGGGAATTTGCTGAAGTATCGTCGCCGTTCTTGCCTTGCGACGACTTACGTTGTGCACTGGATGGAGATGGCGGGGCAGTGAAGCAACTACGAGCTTCTCTATTATTTCTCTGGGTAATTGTGTGTTACTTGCCAAATTTTTGGTGGGAGCGAGTCCAAGTTCTTCTAGTATCCGCCTTCCGGCCGGTGTGGTAGAGATCCGAGCTAGCTGGGCCCATTCTTCAGCCTTAGCTATCTCGCTCATGGTGTCGTGTATGCCGAGCCGAAGGAGGTTCTGGGTATTCGTTCTGACGGGCAGCCCGAGGGCTCTCTTGACAATTTTTGTTATGAGGGCATTAAGCTTGTTGCCCTCTGCTCTGAGCTAGTTGTCCTGCACGTTATCACGGCCCCTACCACATTCTTGTTCGGACTTCTCACGTCAATTACGAGGTTGAGCCCTTGGCACCACCTGACGACTTGCGCCGTCACGACCGGGAAATTGTCCACGTCTCTCGCATCAAGCCCTATTATGACCCACCTATACTACCAACGCCTTAAGCCGCCAGGGTGGCTCATCTAATCCCCGGGGGCAAACGTAGTGAATGAAAGATGACGACGAAAGACACGAGCAAGCAAGCAAGCACCAGCGTCAGTAGCAGCACCACACTCGAGCTAGCACTTGGCCGTATTTTGGCTGCTTGACGCCTGCCGCTCCTCGATGCTTCACGGTTAACGTTTGTCGAGCTTCCCTGATGTCCAGCGTCAATAAACTGCGTCATATTATATATATATATATATATATATATATATATATATATATATATATATATATATATATATATATATATATATATATCACTGCTTTAGTGAAAATGCGCTTACAACTGTACTGGCATAGCATACATATTGACATTGCGTGGGCGCTCTTAGTGTCAGTACCGATGACCTACTATGCCACCGTAAGTACACGTTTGTGAGTTCGTGATAGGAGGAAATTATACACTCACATAAAGGCATGCAAGTAGAACACATAAGCATCGCGTTGTTTGCCCTCCATCAACTATCGAGAGGATTATAATCTGTGCCAGCACGCAACACGGAAAAAATTAGAGTACACACTACTAACGGCCATTCGCGTTGATGCGCGACCGCTGAGATATATGAACAAAGAGCGAGCTACAAATCATATACTCTCAGACCATACCTGGACGGTGGCCTGCTGGTCTGCTAGCCAGTCATTCCTGCACATTGCCGCTGCCTATACTCACTAGCGTTGAAAGTAGGTATAGTTCATGTTTATTTGTAAAGCAGCACACGAAGACCAGACACAAAGAGAGAGGAAAGACTGGATAATCGCGGCGGCTTCCCTGTCTTTTCGTTCCTTTTTTGCCTTGTCTTCCCGCACGCCGCTTTAAAAGTAAACGCACCATATACTGTTTAGTAGATGAAACAATTATAGCTGTTAGTCTGTATATATATATATATATATATATATATATATATATATATATATATATATATATATATATATATATATATATATATATATATATATATATATATATATATATATATATATGCTGTGGTTTTAATTAGGTGTTTATAATAGATGGTCATTACAGTTAAATGTGCATGAAGCGATGACAAGCTTCGAATGTGCAACATGCATTTTAAATTGCGCATTGCCGGTAGCAGTCGGGGTTGCCACTGACTTTTGAGGTAAATCAACCAAACTACGGGTGAAAAATCTCTAAAAAAATCTCTACAAAATCTCCAAAAGTTGCCATTTGTTTTCCAAGTTCGCCAAAAATGGCGCCACTGTACATGTGCGACGTTTCTGGCAATAAAAATTGCTAACTATAGCCCCAAAAGTGCAGTACCATCCATAACCCCGACATCAGACCGATGTTTTCTAATGCCAGTCACATCACCCATTTCACCAAGGAACCACTCAGAAAGGGCATGCATACACCAGCAGCGTCCCTGAATGATAGCGCCTGATAACAGATGTTTGTGATGGTTTCAGTTGTACGAATATGGACGAACCAGTCGCTACGAAAAGAGAGGCTGCGTGCGTAGCCTTCGTGCAAACTTGGAGAATGTCATTGCAGTAGAATCACGTGCCTAATAATCAAGAAACTTAATTAGGAGACAAAGAATATGAATTCAAAAGTTCTACGCTACCGTTCCAATGCCCACACCACACTTTCGGAGGGGAGGGGGGGGGGCACCCTTACGCTACATTCACCTCAGCGCAGTTTCTGAAGGATGCCCAAAAGAGCCGACTTCGTGACGGACCTAGAAAGTATGTTAACAATACATTTAAACTCTACATACTAATCAAGGGGCCCTACAGCAGTGAAGAAGCCAACAAGCTCATCAGGGCAAGTGAGGCTGGTTTGAACACGTGGCTTAATCGTCACCAATAGCCACTTCAGAAGCAAAACTTTAGAGAAGATTAAAATGTTTAAAGCACCTAGAATAAGCTTAGTATAACACCACCGCCCCGCGGCATGGCACGCGAAGCAGTCCGCTTAGCTAACTTTTGCTGAGATGTTGCTGGCAAACGCACCAGTGCCTCAAGGATTGAGGTGAATTGAGGAGCTACAAACCAGAAACAGGACAGACGTACACTGAATTGCGCGTAAAGTGTGCCTTCTATTGGTGGGTCAAAACTACGAAAACTAGAAAAAATTTCGCCCGTTCGTTTTGAAGACACTGAGTATAGAGCATAACTCAGTCGTGACCGAAACTGAAAATCGCCGGAAATTCGCCATGTCGCTATTAATAATTTCCGTTTACCATGAACTTCTTAATTTCGCCAGTTTGGCGAAATTTCGACAGCAGTGGCAACCATGGTAGCAGTCAGCAGCGCAGGTGAACGAACTGCAGAAGTCCGCAAAAGGGCGCTGAGTTTCTCGGTCGTTGTATGAATCTATTGAGTCGGTTGTGAGCTTTATGATCTGCATATATCCCGGTATATTTAGTTGCACACCACTTGTGATAAAGCATGGGAGAGATTTCGTTGAATTTCAGCTGCCCGTAAAAATCAAGGGCAATGACAGCCTAAATCAGCTGGCACGCTATCAACGAGTCTTATCACAACTTCTTTTGGCATCAGAAGGGGGCAAATAATGCATGTTTCATTTGTTTTAATGCTTATTGTTGGCTTCATAACTAGCGCAGAAGCAAAATAAATAAATAAATAAATAACGCAAAGCCTTCGCGAATTGCGCAGCATCGTCTTAGCAGAAACATCAGGGCCGGCCTTTGTAGAGGTGGTTGTAAACTCTCTTGGGGTGGATCTCTTCGGATTAAAACTTTTTTTCGAATGAAATAGAGTTGCTAAGTATCTGCTAAGCCACAAGCCATCGCAATTTTTTGAAATTGGAAAGTGCCAAATGCGCCATTAGTCTTCATTCCGTGGAGAAACTGTTGAAAAGTAAATTATGATGAGAGTACTAAGGAGCAGAATGTTGGTATGGGGTCCCCAAGCCCGAGAAAACTGTCTTTTTTTCGAGGCCTCTCGGGCGAGCTCTGAGCGCGCCCCTCCAGCAGTAATCTGACACTACAGGTCAGCTGCGGGTGAAGAAAACGAGGGCACCGGACAGCGCTGTGACCACCAAGAGAGAGTGTGGGATGAAGACGACGTGGTGACTGACTTCAAGCGCACGTTTCACCATCGATATAAAAAAACACATCTAAATTTTATTGCGAAAATTAAGATTTCTCTTAATTCTGAAAATATTCTTCTCCTTGGGGCTTCTTCTCCGACTCTCAGCAACAAGAACGTCTACATTGCCGTTTGCTAATTTGAGATATTAAAGACACATCAAGAATTGCTTAAGTTATTCTCGATCAAAATGTTTTGCCTGCGCTCAAATCCTGCTCGGTCCTCGATTTTTTCCTCTCTGAAAGTGATCCCGGTTGCGTTCACCGGCCTGGGTGGACAACGATTCCATCAATCGAATACTGTTATGATCTCACAGCAGCTTTCGTCGTAGAAAATAGCCACTGGCTATTTCTAGCCACGTCGTAGAAATAGCCGTCGTAGAAAATAGCAAGAATGGACCACTTATTGCGTGATACCACTGGTGACCCTGATTTAAATGCGACTATTGCATCCTTAAATTTCAGTCACACTGGAAACATCCGGATAATCGGGGAAAATCGGGAGAGCCTCGCCGAAACAAACGAACCACCGTCCGTACAGATCGCCGAATCCAGCCGCTGAACGAAAGAGGAAACGAGCGAGATTGCGCCCCGCGCATACCTGCAAGCTTCGATAACTTATCTAGGCGTCAGAGCGTGAGCCAACAGCACAAGAGCGCGATGTGTCGAAGGCGGGAGAGTAGGCGCCGAGCAGAAGGGCCACCGAGGGGCAAGAGTGGCGAACGGCTTCCCTCGCACACACTCACGCACACCTAGCGGTCTCTCGTCAGCTCTCCAGAAAGGAAGAAGAAGCCGACTGAAGAATGCTTACCCGCCTGCCTCGTCGCTTCTCAGTCGTAGTCGCCGCTCCGCCGGGCACACCGGTTCGCCCGTATGCCATGCCGTAAGACGCCCGGCTGCCAGCGAAAACTGCCCAGCACAGCCTAGTCGTGGTTCGACGCGACACGGCTGTGGTTCATGACGTGAACGTGGATAGAGACGACAAAGGAGTGTTGGAGTGGGAAGTGGAAACCGCGACCTGCCGGCTGAAGAGGAATACGAAACGCGGGTAGCCGTCGGACGAGCCAGCGCGTGAAAGGGGACTTCGATTTTCTTGCGCGTGTGGGTGTTTGTGTGCTCGTGAACGGCGGTATTGTGCGAAGATGAAATCGACGGCCGCTCGCGAGCGAGAGAACGACATGTGCACGCGGAGTGTACCCTGTAGGGCCGTTCGAAAGCTTTCGCTGTCTTTTCCTGTGCAAATTGGACGCCGTGGATCGGAGATTGCCTTGGCCATCACGCTGTGTGTAATAGTGTTGCTGTGCGTGTTCGAGCCCTCCGAAGCAGCTAGTGCAGCCTGGACGCAAGTTGACGTGGAGGACAATGAAGGTAGGTGTAGGAAGCGCTACAATAGGTGCCAGTTTGTTATACAATGTCTCTAATACTAGCGCTGTAAGTGGAAGTGCGGGCACACCACGAAGCGCAAATTCAGTGCTCATTTACAACTGTTTCGTCATATATGCTTCAGAAATATGTACATTCTAAGGATTACAGCACCACTGGGGTGCGGGCGCGCGCCATAGGGTAGTCTGCGAAGCAGAGGAAGAATGAAGTCAGGTTAGAAGAACAGCCGGCCTGGAAGACAGGCGTTGTCTCTTGCTCTCTCCATTCATTACAATGGCGCAGTTGACGAAATGATATGCAATAGTCAATCATGCAAGAAAAGTGTAGGGGAAGTTGTTACACCTAATTGCATTGAGAATGCAATTCGTAGGTTTGGTGCCTGCCCACGGCAAGCCGTGTTTTCATCAACTTCTTTCTTCACATTTACATTACATTTAGTTCTAATTAGTTTTCCTATGCATTCCTTGCATCATTGTCTGTTATATCTCTATACTATTGTGTCTAACAAGAAAACGACGACGTTAAAGAACCCCAGGTGGTCAAAATTTCCGGATCCCTCCACTACTGCGTCTGTCATAATCAAATGGTGGTTTTGGGACGTTAAACCCCACAAATCAATCAATCAATCAAGAAAAAGACGAGGCCTTAAATATACATTTCCATTCTTCCTTCATTAACGAGGGTCTTGTTCGGGCAGACTTGGTGTCTTTAGATAGTATACGAGGGATTATCCATAATCATCATCATCATCATCATCTATTTTTACCTTAAAAGCCCCTCTTGGGGTATTACATATTGGGTGGGGGGAGGGGTAACATAGAAAGTTATACATGAGACTTGTCAGGTCACAAATTTGAAACACACATCTCAGTGAAATAGATTACCTGCTTGGATGCAAAATAAAACAATTACAATTCAACGAGACATGGAGAACAGTGTAAGGTTGTAACGAATATTACTGCGTGAGGTGCCGGCTCGCAATAAGTCCGCGTTCAACGTGACGACAAACAGACTGATCAAGAGCGTTCCACACTCACCGCCATTGCTGCTGGTGGCGCCGACTGACACTCCCACATTTAATTCACACCTATACCCAATAAAGGGAATGAGGGGATCGACGCCGTGGTAGGTCAGTTGGTAGAGCATTGAACGTGTTGTTCGGAGGTCACAGGTTTGGTTCTCGCCCACGGTAAGACTTTTCTTTCTTCCCATTCACGTTACAATTAGGTCTAATAACTTTCCTATATCTTCCTTTATCTTCCTTGCATTCTTGTCTGTTAGTTGTCATTATTATTGTGTCTTACAAGAGAAAAACAAACCCTCAGGTATGCACTCCCTTGCTTTATATATATATATATATATATATATATATATATGGGCAGCAAGATATGTGCGTCATACGGCAGCAGGACGTCTCATATATCCACCGGTTATCTCTGCGCTTCGCTGATGTCGCACGGCCACGCGCCGCTCTGTAATCTTTAGACGGTTCACCACTACCGTCCATAAACAAAAAAAAATTGCCAGCATCGCTAATTTCTGCATCACAACCTGCGAGATACGCCCTGAACCATCAAGCAGGTGCTTCCAGGCGAAAAACAACTAGGAATGTTCGTCATCTCGGCATTGACGACCCCAGCTGGCTATCGCTGACTTAAAAAACAGCTGAGGCGAATGTTCGTGGCCTTCGACAGTGTAGAATCAGCGGCCGCGCGCGTCAGTATACCTTGAATGTCGTGTATCAGGTAAAATCAGTTGTTTGCCTTGATAACCACGTTTTCTGTAGTCACTGTTGTAAGAGTCAAAAGGGCAGTGCTATAGCAAGGACTTCGTATATCGGTCAGGCTCGCTACTTCGGCAAACCTCCTGAATAAAAACCGGTCCGCAGCTTGCTTTAGTGCAACTATCAAGTATGCAGGGGTCCGGGAAAGCTTGCGATGTCGAATCGCAGCGCTGCATTTCTAACCGCCCCGTGGAATACCCACTTTATGGTGCACCTAAATATAGCTTCAAGGTTCAACATTAATGCAGACTCGGCTTTTTTTAAGTCACCGACAGCCAGAAGTGCTTAGCCAGTCGCCGTCTTTCGCTCTGAATTCGTAATGCATGCTGGAACGTAAATCCGCCATTGATTTTATCTCGACGATAGCATATATAGTCTTGCGAAGTTTCAGAAGCGAAGAATTGAGGCTTCAGTTTTCTCAGTACAAACTGGTTTTATCACTGAGTGCAAATATTGTTATACGGTTACTGCCCTCCAAAACAATGGCTTCACTACAAGGAGTGTAAGTTTAAGAAGCTTGCTAGAAATAGTCTTGAATTGTTACTATAAGCTGTACCACATTCGCTCGACTTGATGTTTCTCACAGTCAGTCGTTTTCAATACCTCTGACACGGTGCAAGTGTGAGGAGAGTGCTAAAAAGGCACGAAGCCTAATATCTAATTTACGCACGTACGCAATCGTCCGTCTTCTGCTAGCGCGCACATTGAAGCCTAATGCAATTTATTGAGTCACCCTACAGCCGGCAACTCTGGCACAGAATGTTGCTGTCACAAATTACTCTCGCGGGATAAGGTGACTAACGAGCCTTGAACTTGGCACCGCTGTAGTTCGTTAGCCGTTTAATTGAACAACTCGCACTCGATGATGACCGTATATGCCTGCTCCAGACATTTTCGTGCCTTTTCGAGCCGGAAAAGTGTCCGCATATGTTCTTTCATTCTTGTACTACGAGCAATGTGCTCTTGATTACAAGAACTGGCTACGTTCCTTAAATACATGGAAGTGCAGAAAATACGCTTATTTTGCAAGGAGGTGTGAGATCTCAATGCCACGGATGTGAATTTGCTGCAATTTGTCTAGAAGAAGTGCACACCCAAAGCACAGGCTTTGGGTGTGCACTTCATCAGAAGTTTGTTGTTATTGCATTAAGTTTATTTCTAAGAACAAGCTATAAAGAGATTAAAAAGAAATTTTTATGGTGCCACTTTTCTTTAGCGCAACGGACAGCATGTCAGTCACAGTGTCTAATCACACGTGTTAATGAGAACTAAGAAACAATGATGCTGTTTCCGTGATGTTAGTTCTATGATTGTGTCTCATAAAGAAAACGAGTCTTTAAATTTGCACTTACTTCCTTTATTCATATAATAATAACGCCGAAAACGATGTGGAAGATTTGTAGTAGGAACTATGCTATCTCCGGCGAATGTGAAGTCATGTGCACAGATGCTGCGAACAGTCTGGCCCAGAGCAGTTCGTGTTCCAAGGCTGCGCGTGTGAGTACTCGGAACGCGTGCATGCGCAGCAGCTCGACATGTTCCACTGACTACCCCGAAGGTAGTGCCGCTTCCCACGGTGGAATCCCTTTACGTCGTTAACAGCGCTAAATAGAGCGGGGCTAGACGACAATATGAATGCCTTAATGCTTTCGACTGATTATGGCGCGGATGGCAGCATCAGACTTCGTAACGACGTACAGAAAGGTAAACTTTTACGGGCTGTTCTTTTTTTTTGTTTGACGCGATATTTACGAATAATTGATGTTGTAATAATTAAACTCGTGCAGCAAAGGGAATCTACTACATAATCCAGCTTCAAGGCTCTTCCGCTGAGCTTCGCGACTTACCATTTTTCTTGTTACTTTTAAAGGCAGTTTAGAGATTAAAAAAAGAATACTCGCAAAGCGAAACATGATGCATTAATCCGTCGCTATATCTCATGGTGTTTTCACTTCTACCGAAATCTAATAACACGTTCTGGCCAGTTGTCAGTCCCGCTAATTCCCGGATGTAGGCAGCCACATACCATGCAGGCAGGCAAATGCTTGAGCTCACATCCCAACCCTGTTCACCAGCTCAGGAGATAGGCTCGTCAGTCAGATGGGCTCGCTGCTAGTCTCGGGCAGGTGCTTTCGTGAGAGTTATCGAGAGTGAGAGAAACGAGAAAAAAGGAAGACAGGGAGGCTTGTTGTCCGGAGGGTCTTGGTGTAATCCTGCACCTCGTGACGGAGGGTGTTTCTCGACTTTGCAGAACTTATAGTCTCATGCACACATCCTGATGAATTTATAATGAAGGGGAGTGGGCAGGTTGGAACACAGTGTGCTATAGAGGCTGTATGAACAGCAATCAATAAGGGTTTCGCAAAGGTTGGCTCACGTTTCGATCTATCTTTGTCAAGGCGCCTTTTCATGCCTGTGCATCACTGAATGTCCCGCGAACGCACTGGAATATACCGATAACCGTAAGCATAGCTTCGAAGGTCTCCGGGATTAGGCTGAAAGAAGAGCGATGAATTTTCTTTGGGTTTGCTGGGGGTGTCAAAGGAGTTTTCTCCTCTCTGTTTTATAGCCCTCCTAAAACAATACAGCATGCGAAACAACTTCCTTATTTTGCTTACGTTAGCTTGTTCATGTGCAGTCGCCTATCAACAAGGGCTGAGGTATTTCTGTGTGTTCAGTCAGAGAGACAAGCTTCGCATCTGCGATTCGTGCGCAGACTATTACATTTCGATGGCATTGCCTGCAACAGCAGTCATGTCGCCGCGGTGATCTAGTGGCTATACAAGGTACTCGGCTGCTGGCCCGCAGATCGGCGGATTGAATCCTGGCTGCGGTAGCTGCGATGGCTGCATTTCCGATGAAGGCGGAAATAATGTAGGCCCGTGTGCTCAGATTTGGGTGCACGTTGAAGAACCCCAGGTGGTCGAAATTCCCGGAGCCCTCCACTAGGTCGTCTCTCATAATCATATGATGGCTTTGAAACGTTAAGGCCCACATATCAATCAATTATTCAGAGGTTAACCACTCTTTGATATCATGGCTGTGTACAATCCACTTGATATTTCATTAGCGGTGTTTTAAAATAATCCGCGTAATGAACGTTTACCTTTTTCTGTGTGTTTTATTTAAATACAGTGCTAACTCGGTATGCCGTGAAACTGCGGCCGCAGGTCGATGAGATAGATAATCACTTATCTTGATTACTCAATCTGCAGCTTTATCCGGCAGTGGTTTGGTTTTCAACTACCTCGCGAGGTAGGAACTGTTTTAGGGGAGAAGCACTTCATGGTCTTGGCTTGTCATCGTGCATGTCGTCGTCACGATCTATCGTAAACGGGTATGTGCTACTGAAATTGGGTAAATTGCACTACTATAGCTGGTGGTACAAACTATGCATATCACTAGTTAAAGGTTCGTCTTTACTGCTTGAACAATCACGTTTGGCTTGACAGCGATCTCCGATGAAGTTTACCAAGGTACTCAAGTTAGTTATTTGAAAGCCAGAGAAACAAGCGTAAATCTCTACGGTAATCCTATATATGGTAAATGGCACTCCTTGAGACGTATAAGCGGAAAGATGGTGCTCTACTTTTGCTCGAGTGTGAGTCCCATGGGACAGCTAGTAGCTCTCCTATAGTGGAGTTTATGGTATTCTAAATTGCTACCCACTTTTAGAAGGCGAAGCTCCTTAAAGTGGCAGCGGCACCCGTTCGTCCCATGCCGTAGTCGTAGTGCGTAACCAATTTTACGCTTTGACCTGCAAGGTGGTGCCGGTGGGAGATTTCTCCTGTGCGTTGTTGAACAATAAAAAATTCGCAGCGTGCGCGTTAACTAAAAGCCGAATTCCCCAGTCTCTCATTCCCAATTAGCAGCCATTGGCGTGTACATTGAGCACTGTCTGACAAGAAAGGGTTGCTAGGTTATACTCGCTGGGCGTAACCTCCTTGGTTTTAAAAAGGTCTAGCGAGCGTTAGGCTGCAGTGCCACGAATACAGTGGACTAGTATATACCATAAACTGGCAAGTAGACACGAAGCGCAAGCCGTAAGAAAGTGTGCGTGTGCCACCTCTCGTTTAGTCCTTAGAATCTCCGCTGGGTGCTGGTGCTTCTATATGTGGAATATTTGATGAAAAGGTGCGAGATGGTGGTACTTGGAGTGTTCACTAGCTTGGAGTGTTGGCACAGACAGATGCATGGACGGATGCACGGATGGCTGCACGAACGGATGGACGCATGGACGGACGCAGGGGCGGATGAATAGACGAAAGCAGGGACGGACGCACGGATGGACGTGTGGACGCACGTACAGACGCACGCACGGACGGGCGGATGGATGCATGGACGGTCACACAGACGGACGAAAGCATCAAGCAAAAACGAATGGACGGACGGATGCTTCGCCCCACTCTCCATCATTCACCCCGTGGATATGCTGCCATTTTTTTCTTAACACACCATTAGAAACGAAGGCAGCAGTTAGTAGAGCTGAAACTACTTTCTCTATGCCGTGGATCGTGCGTCCGCGAGGTATGTATGTAGTAGAGGTAGTACTAGTCGTAGTAGTAATAGTAGGTGGCCACCTCTTGTTTAGTTCTTGGAATGTTCGCTGGATGGCGGTGCTTCTATATGATGAAAAGATGCGCGATGGCGGTGCTTGGAGTGTTCACTAGATGAATGGACAGGCGGACGCACGCACGCACGAATGGGCAGACAGATAAGCAGAAGAACGGATGGACGGACGTGCGGACTGGCGAACAGACAGACAGATGCATGGACGGACGGACGCACGAACGGACGGACGGACGAACGCAGGGGCGGACGCATGGTTCGATAGAAGGACGGATTTGCGGATGGACGAAAGGATGCATGGACGGACGCACGGAAGCACGGACGGGCGGATGGACGAACGGTCGGAGGGATGGATGCACAGGTGGACGCACGCTGAACGAACGCGCGGACGGATACATGGACGGACGGAAGCAAGGATGGACTGATGGACCCTTTCTTCCTTTCTTTCTTTCTGTCTTTCTTTCTTTCTTCCTTTCTTTCTTTCTTTCTTTCTATCTTTTCCTTTTTATTTCTTTCTTTCTCTTTCTTTTCCAGAATAAAAAAATATTACATTCTGGATGGTCTCCTGGGCTGAAAGCTTTAATGAAACAGCTAAACTAGGGCCCAGAAGACCAATTAGATGGCAAGAAGTGACCGCTAAAAATATTTGCACCAAAATGTACAAGTCATAATCGCACATGGCATAAAAGGTTTTTACAAAAACAAAGCATTTAACAATACCTGTATAAGCGTAAGAGGGAATTATTTTTGAATGAACACGTTTCTGATAACAAACAAACAATAACGGAATACTTATGTTTATTTACCGAAAATAACTTGTAATACCTCAAGTACAAAAAAATACGTCGCCCATCATCATCATTCAGTCCGCTTATATGCTGTGATTTTTTTATTTTATCACTATGTCGCAGAAGGTCAACGAATGTGGTTGTTTTCTGTAGGGCACGAGATCACAGCTTTTATTTGAATGTGGCGGCTTGAATTAATCTCGTCTGCTTCGGTTTAGATGCATCGCGGACCACCCGGAAGGTCAAAATCAATCCCAATGCCTTCATTTAGGCCTTTCATTGGGCGTTTCGTATGCGATGTTTCGTCTCTCGCATTTTCTTAATTCACTAATAGTCCACTAATAGGTTCCAATCAGCCCCGCAATGAGCTATTCCTAAAGCAAAGGTTGCGTCAGAACGCTTGCCTCTAATAAGTGATCGTAAATAATAGGGGGGGGGGGGGGGGAGGGTATACCTAGTTGTTTATAATACATTTGCCTGAGACTACTCAAAGCTGTGAGGCTTTTTTTTTTTTGTTTAAGCATAGATCTGAGTCGCCCCTACCCTCCCCCTGCCCTTGAAGCCTTAAGCACTTCTCATTGATTGGAATCGCCTCCGGCATCGGCCAGCTTTCGATCAAGTGACGACGTCATGTAATGACGCCATCATGTGACATCATGCTATGTGACGTCACACAATTTGTGATCTGTGATGTCATGATGTCATGACAATTTGACGTCATATCATACGAAGAATATTTTTACATTGCACGCGTTGAGGCTGACGGTCTGTTTTCCCGTTTGGTGAGGAACCTAATTGATTGATTGATCATCATCATCTTCATCAGCCTGACTACGTCCACTGCTGGACAAAGGCCTCTCCCATGTTCCGCCAGTTAACCCGGTCCTGTGCTTACTGCTGCCTATTTATACCCGCAAACTTCTTAATCTCATCTGCCCACCTAACCTTCTGTCTCCCCCTAACCCGCTTACCTTCTCTGGGAATCCAGTTAGTTACCCTTAACGACCAGCGATTACCCTCTCTACGCGCTACATGCCCGGCTCATGCCTATTTCCTCTTCTTTATTTCAACTATGATATGCTTAACCCCGTTTGTCCCCTAATCCACTGTGCTCTCTTCTTGTCTCTTGAGGTTACACCTACCATTTTTCTTTCCTTTGCTCGCTGCGTTGTTCTCAATTTAAGCTGAACCCTCTTTGTAAGTCCCCAGGTTTCTAGTCCGTACCTAAGTACCGGCAAGATACAGCTGTTATATACCTTCCTCTTGAGGAATAGTGGCAATCTACCTGTCATAATTAGCGAGTGCTTGCCAAAGGGGCTCCACCCCATTGTTATTCTTCTAGTTACTTCACTCTCGTGGTTCGGCTCCTCCGTTATTACCTGCCCTAAGCAGAAATAGTCTTTTACAACTTCAAGCGCACTATTACCTATCTCGAAGCGCTGCTCCTTTTCGAGGTTGTTGTACATTACCTTCGTTTTCTGCAGATTAATTTTAAGACCCACCTTTCTGCTCTCCTTGTCTAACTCGGTAATCATGAGTTGCAATTCGTCCGCTGAGTTACTCAGCAATGCAATGTCATCGGCGAAGCGCAGCTTACTAAGGTACTCTGAGCATTTCTCTATTACCTGATTGACAGTATGGATGTGGTCAATTGTTGAGTAGCCTGTCCGAAATCCTGCTTGTTCCTTTGGTTGATTGAATTCTAATGTTTTCTTTACTCTGTTAGCAATTACCTTTGTAAATAGCTTGTATACTACAGAGAGCAAGCTAATCGGCCTGTAATTCTTCAAATCCTTGTCATCTCCTTTCTTATGTATTAAGATGATGTTAACGTTCTTCCAAGACTCTGGTACCCTTCCCATCAGGAGACACCTCGTAAACAGGGTGGCTAGTTTTTCTAACACAATCTGTCCTCCATCTTTCAGCTCATCTGATGTTACCTTATCCTCACCAGCAGCTTTGCCTCTTTGCATGCTCTCCAAAGCTTTTCTGACTTTTTCTATCATTGCTGGAGGGGTGTCATCTGGGTTACTGCTAGTTCTTGTTGTATTGAAGTCGTGGTTGTCCCGGCCACTGTACAGATCTCTGTAAAACTCCTCCGCTATTTTAACTATCCTATCCATATTGGTAGTTATTTTGCCTTCTTCGTCCCACAGTGCATACATCCGACTTTTGCCTATCCCAAGTGTCCTCTTCACTGCTTTGACGCTTCCTCCGTTTTTCAGAGCGTGTTCAGTTCTCTCCATGTTATACCTTCTTACATCGAATACCTTACGCCTATTAATTCTTTGAAAGCTCTGCCAGTTCTATTTTGTCTGTTGTACTTGAGACTTTCATAATTTGACGCTTCTTAATGAGATCCTTCGTTTCCTGGGAAAGCTTGCCAGTGTCCTGTCTAACTACTCCGCCTTCAACTTCCACTGCACACTCCGTAATGATACTCGTCAGATTATCATTCATTGTATATATCTAAGCTAAGCTTGGTTTCCTCACTAAGAGCCGAGTATCTGTCCTAAAGTGAAACTCTGAATTCCTCTACTTTCCCTCTCAGTGCTAGCTCATCGATTGGCTTCTTGCGTATCAGTTTCTGTCGTTCCTTCCTCAAGTCTGGGCGAATTCGATACCGTACCATTCTATGATCACTGCATCGTACCTTGCCAACTACTTCCACATCCTGCACGATGCCTGGGTGTGCACTCATTATAAAGTCTATTCCGTTCTTATTTTTGCCATTAGGGCTCCTCCATGTCCACTTGCGGTTTCCTCGTTTTCGGTAGAATGTATTAGAAATCCGTAAATTATTGCGTTCTGCGAATTCTACTAGTAGCTCTCCTCTGGCGTTTCTAGTGCCGACGCCATAATCTCCTACTGCCTGGTCTCCAGCCGGCCTCTTCCATACCTTTGCAATAAAGTCTCCCATCAGTATTGTATTTTGTGTTTTTGCCTTACTCATTGCTGATTCCACGTCTTCATAGAAGCTTTGAACTGAAGCGTCAACATGGCTGGATGTAGGCACGTAAGCCTGTACCACATTCATCTTGTATCTCTTATTCAGTTTAAATACGATACCTACCATCCTTTCATTAATGCTATAGTATTCCTATACGTTGCCAGCTATGATTGATTGATATGTCGGGTTTAACGTCCCAAAATCACCATATGATTATGAGAGACGCCGTACTGGAGGGCTCCGGAGATTTCGACCACCTTGGGTTCTTTAACGTGCACCCAAATCTGACCACATGGGCTTACGACATTTTCGCCTCCACCGAAAATGCAGCCGCCGCAACCGGGATTCGAACCCACGACCTGCGATTCAGCAGCCCAGTACCTTAGCCACTGGACCACCACGACGGGGCTGGTGGGGAACCTAAGCGCCTTCGCCTTAATAATTAGGATACCTCTATTACGCTGCTATTGTGGACTCTTCTCCAAGCAAAAATCGACCAACTGCGAAGGCAGTCGATGAATCATTATCAAATGGGATTAAGCGGGCAAACCAATTCCCACTTCGTAGCTCTAGTTGGGGATGGCTTACTTCTGGATCTCAAGCAGCAGTACTATCTTTTTTGCAATCTGAAGCTTTTTATACTGTACAAGGCGTTTCAGTGCAAATTTCGCTGTGACTCTTTTTACAAGATTTGTAGTGCTTCTTGTAATCCTAACTAAGCAGTATTACCTGCGAATGTTTAACTGTTATCTCACATGTCCATTTACGCTCTAAATGTCATGTGTGGCCAATGTTAGGGCCTTCAGGGACCTATTTAAGCTGCCTAGAACAGCTTTTAGCCCTGAAGAATATTTAGAATATTTTACTCAAATAGAACTTGAATTTGTCTGCCTTTCAATTTGCCTCTTGAACGATGGAAAGCGCACAGCATCGCAATCTTTTACGACGTATTCGCTTGACCTCGCGTTTAGAACGTGGCTGTTCTTGTCCAGCGCTCTTTGATACCTCACGTCTCTAGTCGGTATTAGCGCTGTCCTTCGCCTTCAATGAGACCCAGAATCTGGCCTTATCGGTGTCGCGTTGACGTGTCACGCTATAAAGCCACAGCTCTTGAGCGCGCACTGCGACTTTCGTCATACGAGTCTCGCATCGAGTTCTTGGTGTTCGCCTTCCTCGAATTGCTTGACAGCGGCCGTGACGGTCATGACATTGAAGGATACCACTGCACTTGTCATCGCATCGCACTGTGGGACGCTGGATCGCTTATCAGGCGCACTTATAATGAAGCTGTCGTCGCCGTTGTCGTCGTCTAGGCATTGAGGGCGCCTACTTCTGTTGTCTTAGATGAAATCCTTTGAAGTGCCCGCCATTGACCCCATTTTTTTTTTTAAGAGACGGTAGCTTGTCTTGCATACATTGACACGAACCACCATGGCAGGTGCGCGCAGCTGAAACACAGTAAGGAAAAGAGTACGTACAATTTGAGAATAATAAAAAAACGGTCTTTTGATTCTTTTTGAAGAGTCCTAGCTTGCAACGTGTGTGACAATATATATGGAGACGCGTCAACTCTGCTTGTAAATCCTTATGATCTCATCAGAGAGTCCTGGAGAGTTACCGTGTCTCTTTAGTGAGTCATTTACGTGTCATGTGAGGAGTTACCGAAAGTAGTCATACAGAAAGTAAATCTTTTTGTTTTGTGAGAGTTTCTAAAGTGACTCTTTAAGGCGCTTCAGCCCCAAGACATAGTCTCGACCGTTTTCGATTAAACAGAACGTGTGCAATAATTGCAAATTGACGTGGCTGCTTTGTGCTGCATATGGCTCCAATAATCAGAACACTGCCCCTTTCCTAGCATAGGAGACCAAACGAATGTACCCCATGCAATAAAGACAAAAAGTGCGGAGCTAGTCGGGAAGCCCACGTTCCGCATGACTGAATTGTGTCTTTTCCAAGAGATACCTAAGAAAATAAGACTGGACAGCACAACCATTGTTTTTGTTGTCTCGTTTGCTTCTCTTGTGTCCCTCTTTGTACGCCCCCGTTTCCTTTTTTTATGAATATATCCCCTACCAACATCCCGCAGAGAATAAAAATGGAGCATTAGCTTGCGACAACGTAAAATATTGCTTGGATAAGGCTAAAGTTTGTTACCAATTACATTGGTTTGATTATAATGACAAAAATGGGATTAAGGTATGGAAAACTACCTCTGCCGGAGATATATTCATGTCGTGTGATTTCGCAAAGCATCACGTGCTGTAGGATCATGACTATCATCTGGGGTTACAGCTGCGAACAGAAGAATATTATTACATTCTGTTCACTGCCCGAACCAGCTAACGGGCGGGGCTCTCTTGCTGACTTTCGTGCCGACATGTTGTGCCCACGCGATCTCCGACGACAGCGCAGGTCTGGCCGACTGTATCGCCCTACGCCATCTCCTGACGCCGACAAGAGTTCTCGCTGAGTGGTGCCCCGTCCTCAGACTCCTGCGACCGTGTCCATCTTTCCTATCTTCTTATTTCCGTATGTGGTCTCTCTGTTCCTGCGCCTCTCTCTATCTCTATACCTTCGAATCCTTCCTATTCTTTAAATCCCTCCTTACCCCCATCCCTCGTGAGTTACTGCTGAGGTGTCGCACTATATGCAGACAGTGGGATAATCATAAGATGAAAAGGTGAAGTGCCTCAGACTGGCTGGCAGACGTTTCGATAGGAGGACCTATCTTTTTCAAAGGCGCCGTGTCATCCTTGGCGTGTTAGTTTTAAAAGGGTTAGTGGTGACCTCTTTAAAACTAACACACCAAAAATGACATGGCACCTTTAAAAAAGATGGGTCCTACCATCGAAACGTCGGCCGACCAATCTGAGGCACTTCACTTGTTCATCTTATGATTATCCCTTTACGTTGTTTCCATCTGTCGTCTCCCATCAAGATTTTGGATTATGATGCAGACAGTTACTTGGCTCACTCTTTTGTTCTTTTTTATATCCAGCTGTGCCTGTGTCATTTACCCTATTGGTCGTGAGATCAAGCTCTGACCACGGCTCTCGCATTTTTGATGGAGCCGTGAATGATTGAGGCCCAATCAGATTCAGGTGCACGCTAAAGAACATTTGGTGGCAGAAACGTCTGGAGCCATTATCAACGTATAGGGGGTCTATGCCATTTAGGCCGAACAATTATTGTTATATTTTACCTCGTTGACGAAAAGTGCGAAGCCAACCACTTCATCTTATTTTGCCTGCAATAACCAATCGTTATCTCGACAGTGTTTGAGTGACTTAAGTCTTATTAGACACCAGCGCAGACCTGTCGCTCGATCACATACTGGCTGCTTGCCACGTGAGTGGTTTAGATTTTCACGGCTTCGCGGGAGACGTGTCAGCATGCGATTTCTTCACATTTAGAACGTCCTCCCTGAAAGGGTTATGCAACACTCTTTGAGAGAGAGAGAGAGAGATAAAGATGCAAGGAAAGGCAGGGAGATTAACCAGACGCACAACCGGTTTGCTACCCTGCATTGGGGAAGGCATAAAGGGGAGAAAAGTGGTTGCAGAGAGATGAGAAGGTACACACAATCACGAGCACACTCGGAGAGCACACACAGTCTACAGGTGGTCGCTCAGGTTTGTTGACTTTAGGTAAAGTAGCAGTGCTTTAGTTGCTTTCTGCGCAACTGAGGCAGATGCCCAAGGTCCTAGTATCTTCTGCACACAAAATGGTCCGGGGTCAAGTCGATTCAAAACCATCCGGAGCTGGCATCGCTGTGTGTCGTAGCAAGCGCAGCTGCACAGGACGTGTTCGATGGTCTCTTCAGCTCCACAGTAGTCGCATGTAGGAGTGTCTGCCATACCAATGCGAAAGAAGTACACCTTTGTAAATGCAACACCCAACCAAAGGTGGCATAACAGTGTCGCATCGGAGCGGGAAAGTTATGATGGTAGCTTTGACACTCTTTGAGCATTGTAAGAAAACGCTGCCGATCGGTAGCAGAGGTTCCCGAGAACACGCTAGCCAAATTTTGTAGCGGCGCACGCGGCCTGCAATTCACAATTAATTATCATAGTCAGCTAAAAAATTGCTTTCTCTTCTCTCGACAAATCACGGAAGAACTCGAGAATCTCTCGTAGAAGGCCATGTATCAGCTATTGCCAGATTAGAACATGGCGCGCTCAGTCGTTACAGGGATCACTGCGGGAAACCGCGACTTGTGCGCACGTGCGCACGCTATCACACTCAAAAATCTACGTAATCGAAGCAAAAAAAGGAAACAAAGGGTCCAGAGTTACAAGGCGCGCGTGACGCATTTTTTTTCCCATGCCATCCCCTCCCCTCACTAAGCTTCTAGCACTTTCGTCGGTACGAAAGAAGAGGGAATGCGATTGTACCATGCGACAAATATTTGTAACTCCGCACCTACTGGACTGATTCTTAAACTTTTCATGGCATTGAATTGGTGAGGCACTAAGCTCTTTTAGCAAATCCATTTCGTGCTTACTTAAAATAGTGTTTCAGGGACTCTCTAATGTTGAATATTGTAACGTGGCGGAAGTAAGTAAAACAAACTACATAGGCTCGATGCACCACGTTTTGTTTTTGGCAAGGCTCGTAAGTATCAAATATGTGTGTGTCTTCGATAATTTTGGATGCTTTTTATTTTTTTCATATTAGTTAGGGTAAAGGTGTAGAAATTCGTGTTTCCTAAATAAAAAACAAAACAAATGTGTTTTAATATACGGATACACGCATGATCCGAGCCCAGTAGTAGTTTAAAATATAACTTCAAAGACGACACGGTTGAGCTAATTTCAATGCGTAGAAATAGATATGACTAGTGCACTGGTTGTTCGAAAGCAGAAATACGTCTTGCGAAGCTACCGTTCAACAGGTTGTTGGTGGTTGTCAACCGTCTAGTAGGTACTAAATCTGGAACGCACGTGAATACCGCCAGCTATATTCACCACCGTTGACTCCCACTTATACTTAAATGTTAATAACTCACCGTAATAACTGTTCATACATTGTTCACAGATTCTCTTACCTGATATGAAACACGTACGCTTAACGGCACCGACAAATTTGGTAAAGTCGAAAACAACTCATTTTTTTTTGGTTAAAATATCGCAGCACATGGATAGTACTCACGAGTGTGACACGGAAAAAAATTTCCAAGTGTGCAGCGTACTGCAACGGATGATCCCATTTATAGAAAGCTCCGTAAGCTGAAGGGAATGCTGCCAATACTCTATACTTATTTTTCTTTAAGCGACAATAGTTCAGCTACATATTGCGATCTTTCCGTGCCGCTGCGAGATACGTTTGTTTATAGCACACATAATGTGATGTGTGACGCATGCTGTTCTGTGCAAATTGTCTGTAATTCCGCACCTAGCGAGTGGCAAATGGTCAGTTCTATAAATTAGCACTGACTCGAGTATGTAACTGAATGGCGTGAGCGTATTCGCAAGCTCATGTGACAGATGAATAAAGCTTCGTTAAAACGAGCGTACACCGTAGGTTTTGTGATGGCTGTCAAAATTATCCGTGGAGTCAAAATTTATCTGCAGTCTCTCCACTACGGCTTTGATTGATTGATTGATATGTGGGGTTTAACGTCCCAAAACCACTACATGATTATGAGAGACGCCGTAGTGGAGGGCTCCGGAAATTTCGACCACCTGGGGTTCTTTAACGTGCACCCAAATCTGAGCACACGGGCCTACGACATTTCCGCCTCCATCGGAAATGCAGCCGCCGCAGCCGGGATTCGAACCCGCGCCCTGCGGGTCAGCAGCCGAGTACCTTAGCCACTAGACCACCGCGGCGGGGCTCTCCACTACGGCTTTATTTAAAGCGAACTGTGCTGCTCGGAGCATTGTCCTTAAGTTGGCTAATCTACGTAGTTCCAGATGCATTTGCTTTAATTTATCTGGATGCACTATGCGATTCTGCAGCGGTTCACAAGGAAAGATTTGACGATTGACTTGAACTAATTTTTCTTTTGTGACATATATAAGATGCTGGCGCCCACATAAGGTGCCGATTACTCGTTAAGTTTTAGGGGAGTTGAACACAGAACGTGAATGGTTTGAAATTGCATATAAAATGCAATTTATCCAAATAAAGCAAATAAGCAATGCAGAAAATATACAATGTAAATAAGAGCGTGGGACTTGAATAAGACGCAACAAAAATACAAAGATTGTAGTCCCTTATGTGAATTTCGGAAATGAGCACAGCAAGTGGTGCATATATCACGTCGATGAAGACAACATCTTTAACAATGTATATTAACAATGTATAAGTGAGAGCATGATGCTTTGGACGTAAAAATAGTTGGGCGTTGTGCCGTTGGGTCCATTTGTGTTGTACAGAAAGGAACTCTGTGAAACATAGTGGCAATGAGGGATTGCTGTAGTTCTCGCTGAGTAAAAATACTGTTTTTTAATTAAACAATTGAATTAAGATCACTCATACCGAGTTCTCAATTGATACACCGCTGATTATGCGCCGCGTAAGCGGATGACATCACTTCGTGGATTAACTTCTTTAACAATCATACGTGATACTAAAGCTAGTAACTAAAGCGTTCAATGCATGTATTACTCATGTTTTGACCAATTGTCTATACGGTCACACAGTTATGGCAGGTTTTAGCTTATTTGGCGTTCTCTCGTGAATTTCTGGCTGTGACCTGAACGTCATCGTCAGTTTCTCGGACTATGCATCTCTAAACGAGCTGCAAAGATAAAGCAGATGTCGACATTCCATCCCAAGGAATTCGCAAACGCTGTCGTATTGACTTTAAAATTCATGTTCCGTCGTACGCAGGGCTACTTTTCATGGAAGTTTTGTTTTAGACACTTATATATGTCTGCCACGTCCGGAAACCGTTGGCCCAAGCCGGCCGTTGTCCAGCATTATAAGGAAAATTTCGTCACGCAGGCCCACGAGACTACAAGCGATAATGTTCATTTGTGTACGGGCTACTGTAATATGCAAAAAGGCTTATCGTAAACAGTTCTTTGTAAGGCAAAGTAGCAGGGGTCATTGTTTATTCATGTCATCGATCGCTTGCGTTCTTGTTCTTTCTTTTTTGTAGTTTACAAGCTCCTCTGCTGTCTCTCAGCGTTATCCCTCACGATCTAACCGTATGCTTAATAACTCTTGCAGTGACTAAACAAGTGTTAGTATCGTATACGCTGAAATAACCAGAAACCTGGCACTAATAAAATAATCTACTAGCTTGCTTCAGCCAAGGGCTAAAAGAGAACAGGGCTTGTTTCGTGGTTGGAGTAACGTGGTTGTATCCGCGAAAAAAAAAATCGTTTTCCGAAAGCTACGAAAAGGTCATTTTGCTGACGAAGGTCCTTACCGTCCACCTGGGGTGGACCAGAACGCGAGTGTGACCGACTACCATAACGAACCAGGTGAGAAGCGTGGAGAAGCTATATACGCTGCCCAGTGTGTCTCCTCGGAAGATTTTCCGGCGACGTTCTTGGGGAGTGCCCTGTTCACCGCTTACTTCAGGAGACTGCAGAGGGTGACTGCCAGATGTGTCTTTGGCAGCTGCCCACCGAAAGTCGCTTCGTAAACGATACCAACCTCCACGATGCAGCCAGTGTCGCCCTCCGGATACACTTCTGACAGGCGCCTGGACCAAATCGCAGCGTGGCCGAGGACTGCGGCCAGAATGGTTCAGCTAATGTCGACCGCCTAGGTATTAATGTCATTTCAATAGGACAGCTCGAGGCGCACGCGTGATCGACCACCACGGCACTCCCAGTGGCATGGTGGTCCAAGCTGAGGTTTTACGCGCTGGAAGAAAGGGAAGTGTAAAAGTTGGTGAGGTCAGTTTATGGCCAGAGGCTTAGCCCTTTAGTAGAAATAACCGTTATAGAGCAATTGATTAATAGATGTCGATTTTATTCTCCTTGTGAGATGTTTTTGCTACATTTTTTATATAACGAAGCACCGGTAGTCATTCCTACTCAAAGCCAATGCCTTAAAGTTTACTCCAGGTGGTGACGAAATCAGTATGCAAGATCGCTAGCGTATGAAGTACTTGAGCATGCTGAAAAACTCCACGTTGTCATTGTTCAAAACAATACGTTTTCCAGCAATACATATGCACATACTATTGTGTTAGAACAATAACCCTCGAGATTTTATTTGGTCTATTTATTATGAGAAGTAATTATTTGTTTATTTGCGAGCGATGCTCGCAAATAAACAAATAATTTTTGCGTACTTCTACGCAAAAAATTAATTGTGTGTAAAAAAAAGGCTTTATTCGAAATTAAGTATCCTGAAAGCGTAACGTACAACACCGTAGAGGATAAGTATTGCCATTTTATTTCCTTTGATGATACGTGAACTGTTCTACGAGGTTTATTTTCTGTGAAGGTTCTGCAAACAAACACATAGCAATCGTTTCTCGTCTAATCCGAGCTGTACATGTAAAGTATAGATTTCAGCTCGTTCTTACCAGACTCGCTGACCATTACGAAGGCCGTGTAAGCCACCAATTAAAAAGCAGTATAACGCACACGCGAAATCCTTATAAATATCCGAAATTCGATTAGTCAACTTAGAAAACCACAGCCTGAAAGTGAGGGCAACAGGGAGCCGTGCAAACACACAAATTTCTGTGTTTTTATTTCTCATCGAAATATTCGCCTTGCATTATACGTGTGAGGGCGTTGTAAACCTACGCAAACGCTCTATTCGGCAGTATTTTATGGAACGTGACATTATGTGAGCCTGCGAGTTATTTACTGCACGTGGCGTTCGGTGCCCTTACTATACGCCGCTGAACCCGTTTCGCCCCTCGCGGCAACCGCTCTGTTTTTAGCTTGAAAACGCTGTTGCGTGCGTAGACGCGGCATCATCAGCACGTGAAGAGAGTTAGAGGGTGGGCATATTACGAAACAAATCTTGTTTGTGGGATTGTGCCAAACCGTTTCGGTAGTTTGCATTCATTATCTATGCTGTTATCGAGCACTCGGGCGGTGAAGTCTAAATGCCTCACGTCGCAGAAAAATCTATAGACTACTGCGATAAACGTAAGTGGATTTGGTAGAATTCGTTACGTCAGACAGGATCCGGGAACGGAAGAATGAAACTTCAACTCTTCTTCTTGTTACAGGGACAATAACGACAAGCTGCAGAAGGAGAGGTCAGTATTCGAGAATTTTAGAACGTTATAGCTATATACAAACAAAAAATGTTTCAGTAATCGAGAAATTGAAGTAAACGCAGCACAAGTTTCGCACAATCAGTAGGGAATTCCGGAACGCAATTGTTGGAAATTAAATTTTCAGAAGAGACAGATTTACACACAAAAAAAGTTCATCGATGGTACCCAGGCCTGAGGAAACGGACCTTTTCGCAGTTTATCGGGCGAACGCGCTTCGCCGGCTGTAATCTAACACCGCAGGGCAGCTGCGGGTGAAGAAAAAGAGAGCACCGGATAGTGCTGTAAACACAGGAGGAGACGGAGAGACCAGAAGACGATGCTGTGGCGGCTTTAATCGCAAATTTCCCTCTATGTCAAGAAGAATTTTGTATTGATCGTGTATCCGTGCTGCCGTTTTCTTTATTCATTGATTGATTGAAATTGAATGATTCATTCATTAATTTACAGTTATTTTTTGCTGGAACAACGCACCAGTGTTTTATTCAACGAATGGGAATGACGACAAGCCTATTGACGTGGTAGAGTCTCGGTAAAATCAATCACAAGTACACAAGCTACCAACGACCAGAAAAGCATTTCATCGCATTAGAAGACAAAATAAAAAGTAACTAGAGCATGCTAGCCTAATTCATGCAAGAAATAGCTTCTTCGTGTTACCTTTGAGAGTGACGCAACTCCCATTTTCTCCGGTCTGTGCTCTGCTAACGCCCCTTGCTCCGATGGGCCGCATCACCGGTTGTCGGGCAATACAGAGCGAGTACGTCAGAAGGTTGCTAACGGAAGCAGGTGCTTTGTACTGCGCTAATGGTTCTAGTATCACTAAAACTAGATTTTTTTTCTATCAAGCTTAGCATTTACTTTGTAAGAAACAATGCGAGGTTTCTGTTACTCTATTTCAACAATACACGGCGACTTACTTACGATTAGCGTCCTTTTAAAAGCACGTCTAAGCGGAAAACAACCTAATTGTGTTCCAAGGGGTCCGCTATCTTTAAAGCTCTGACAAATTGATGCTATGTAGGTAAAGCCTGGCACTAATGCAGCAGTCGACATTATTCTACAAGACTGTCTCGAGGGAGTTATGCTATAACAAGCTGCCAATTTTAGGCTGCTTTAAAACAAGTAAAGCTTCAATCAAGAACCATCGCATCGACAAACGTCATACACCTTCACCATGAAAAACGAAACTTTAACTGCGGCCTTTTTAAAGCCCTATAGCCTACTGCTGATCGCTTCGTTTCCATTACCTTGTTACCTTTCGTTTTGTTTTGAACTAATGAATTCCCAACATTTTCTGTTTTTTTTTTTTGTTCCTCAGGAAATGTTGGCTTTTGTTCGATATCGTCAGGTGCTCTTTTTAGTAGATAAGAAATTCATGAAAATGACTGCCATGGATAAATTTATATGAAAGAGCACCTAAGAAAAATAACGCAAGTCAATCAAGTCGCAAATATTATCTCATATTCTCGAATTCAATTCACGTAGTGGCACGAAAAACTATATGAACTTGAACAGTTTATCCGTATTGCACTATAGTCCTAACATAATTCAGTCACACGAACACCGTATGTATGCTGAGAGCAAAGCTACACAAAATGTCCGGTCGCGTATCAACGCCGCGGGTTCGATTCCCGGCTGCGGCGGCTGCATTTCCGATGGAGGCGGAAATGTTGTAGGCCCGTGTGCTCAGATTTGGGTGCACGTTAAAGAACCCCAGGTGGTTGAAATTTCCGGAGCCCTCCACTACGGCGTCTCTCATATACATATGGTGGTTTTGGGACGTTAAACCCCACATATCGATCGATCGCGTAACAACACTGAAACACGAAAACACTAAATAAATTTTCACATAAAACGTAACAGTGTTTTTTCATCGCCGGGAATACGCGCTGGGGACAACAAAGTTTCACAATTTACATTCAAGTGAACTTAAGTATGTGTGGTTAAACTCTGCAGGCGGGGTGAAAGCGGCGATCACTCCACTGAGACAATTTGGCTGCCGCAAAGCTTAAAAAGAGACGGCGCCGAGCTGGTTGGGACATATTAATTCTTAAAGACAAGGTTTGCAAACGCGGACACAAGAAGGGTGTCAAGACACCACAAACTCCTTTTTTAGTGTCCGTCAAGTGTCTGAGTTTCCACGCCCCGTCTTTTAGATTGACCTATCGCATTCACACCATTATCACTACCACCACGTGTTTTGTCGAGATACACGGTGTCAGACATAGTCTTACTCGCGTTTCCCAATGCGTGTCTCTCGTCTTTTTTTTTTTATTATTCTGTTTCGTTACACCTTTACGAAGTCCGCGGCGCTTCACTGACTTCTCTCGGTCGCTAACTGAGCCCGACAAAGTGACATTGAAAGTGCGGTTTCTCGAGCCAGGTAGCGGCCTGAATACTTTGCCGCCTCGCGTGCCTTCTTACGACCTCTGACACACTTTCCTCGAGGTGATGACGTAAGAATCAGTCGCGTCGCGCGCAGCTACGCGCAAGGGCTCTCCCTCTCTCCCCGCGGTGACTAATGCCGCTGCGCGGTTGGCCTCGCTAAGCGGAGTATTTACGGCCCGCTTCAGCTGGTTAATGTAGACAAAGGCACCTACGTGGCGCGTCCATTGCAGGAACTGGCGTACCTTTCGCCAGACGCGATATAGGAAAGTGGAAACGAGCCTTCTATAAGCGGCGCGGCTCGATGAGACGCGAATTTCTAATCGCAGACATTCCGCGCCAAAGGTTCACGGTAGGCTGTCTTTTGTTCGTTTCCTTTTTCTGCTTCTCCGCAACGTGAAATCCGGGCGCGTATAATCAACGGCGTTTCCGTCGAGAGGTCCGGTACTGTCTCTGCAATCGAAAGCGTCGACGCCACTGTGCTGTGGTATTTGATTCTGGGGGCCGATAAAAAAAATCCAAGCATTCCTTTTTCTTATACACTTCGGAGAGAGAATACTTAAAACGGAAGTCTGATGCAAACGTAAGGAACTGTGTTGAATTATTTATTCGTGTTGCTAAAAATTGACTTATTCCTTGTTATTTTATCTTTCCTGCAACAGGAGCTACCGCTTCACAATACTGAGATTTACGTATGCTTCAATATAGAACGGAATATTTATTGGTGATTCATGGCTTGTTAGAGGCGTCGAAGAGGGGTTAGAGGCTTTCGTCTTACTTATGAGATGCTGAGTGTGACTAATTTCGTAAAAGAGCTAGGTTGGCGCAAATCCAAGAGGGCGCACGGAAGGAATAACCAACGGAATACCCAACGATGGACTCGGTCTTTAGTCGTGTCCTGTTCCGTGCAACGAAACAACCACGACGCGTATTCCTGCATCCGTCCGTATCGAAACGATCTCGGTTATTTCTCCATGACCCTTTGCGAAGACGGAAGTAGGAGGAGGAGGAAAGTTTAAGTGGAAAGACAGGGATGTTAGCCAGTTCTTAGACCGGCTGGCTACCCTGTGTTGGGGAAAGGGGTGAGGGGAATAAAAGATGATAAAACGAAATAAGACGGAAGTATAGTCGCTTAAGCTGTTGCCAACTCCGTCGCATCCGCTTGAGCAAGAGAAAACTGGAAAGATTGCACCCGAAGCGAATGCATTGTAGCCGCCTTATAGCGCGGCAGAAACGTTTTAAGAAGTCACGAGAGATTTATGTCGATATGCCAATATCGCTTGGATTGCCGCATTCAACATTTACGGTGGCTTCTCGAGTAGATCTTCACGTTGATCTTTGATCTGTGTATAGTTTACTTGTGCTGATCTTTATTTAAACGTGAGTGTGTTACAAGAACTCGAAGACTTCACAATTGATTTCCCGTTAAGTGCTTCTCTGATAATAGATGCGACCTCTCAGCAGATGGTGGACATGCCGCACAAGTAACCCTCACTTTCACAGCCCCGACTTCGTATTATGATCTCATGCGATTAGCTCTCCCACTCAGGTTGGCCACTTCTGATCGGCAATACTTGCGTCATGGTTAACCACAATGGGAAACAATTAAGCACGTTGATGTCGACAATAATGTGACAACTGCTAGTTGCAATGGGTGGTGCCGTTAACTGCCACCAGTTAGAGCAGATAACCGATGGCGCATACCAGAGCTACCATGGCGATCGACGAATACCTATGGTTATCACGAGAGACCAGATTATAGGCAAATGCCCGTTTTGTTCCTTGCTCTCCTATCACCCCATGATGATATATGAGCATAAATTGTGTGCTAAGAAGTACATTTATAGCATTTTTATTGTGCCTATAAATGCCTATTTTGGGCGTTCATGCCTAAGCGCTCATAAGTGCCTATAAGAGCTTTCTTTATCATTCTGACGCCTATATTATTATTATTTAGCCTAAAGTTTCACTGTCGCGTGTAGTTTGAGACCGTTATTTATGTTACCGGCCCACATTATTTGTTCAGAACTCTATGGGGTTAATCTGGTCCTTTTGCTTGACCCATAGCCGTATACCCCCTTTTTCTGGCTCAACCAACTCCCGAAAAGCGAGCACTAACAGCAGTGAGATGGGTCGCATCGGCCACCATGTGTGCCTCTGCGTTGGCATGATGCATAGGTATGTTGCCGTGTTGGCTAGCGGCAACAACAGTACTTGGGTAGGAGCGCTGCTTTAGTTAGATCCGCGCGCTTCACGCAGCGGCCGTGCCGTGCTGCGGCCATCTAGCGGCCGCTTTTCGTTATTACGTAGCACAGGCACGAGAGTTTTGCGATCTCTGTCCAATATCTGGAGCAAAATGTAGGAGCTGCCTCCAAGGATTTCATAAATACCGACTATGTTGGTATTGGGTCAAAATGAGCTAATATGGCGCATCTTTTGCGACCTGGTTTCGAGCCATATACAGCCACTGCCTAAAAAAAAGTGGCTGAGCTCTTCATTAGCAGTGTTACTTATATGTACCTGTCAATTTTGTTGACTGCTCAGTGAGAGAACATTAGAAAGGCGATGGCTCAATATATTTAATTCAAGTTTCTAGGTGTGAATACATTGCGCTGATAAACTTTGGGATTAGTAACTGTTTCCCTAGGTAGCCGAAAATCTGCCACTTCAGCGGAGCTTTCTGTAGTTGTACCTTACTGCCGAAGAAGTATTCTTTAGTAATGCTTCATGGAATTCTCTCTACGTCTTGTGAAAACTCGTCGGATTAATGGGCGTTTTAATTATTGCTTTCTGGCACACATCGACAGGCAACAGTTGGGTGGCAAAACACCACAGGCAACACAACAAAAACCTTGACATTTTTATGGTAAAGCGTTGACGGAAGAAAGCTGTGCATTTGGCATGCGAAATCTATTCGATTAACACAGACAACTCCTTCCGCGGTGATTTTCGGTGCCTTTCCGGACGGATAGGCATTTGTAATGAAAGTTGAAAGTTGAAAGTTGAAATTTGAAATTTATTTCACCACAACGATACACCGTGATTTACACAAACAAGAAACAATTGTGGCATGGAAAGTAGGAAAAAAGCTGCGCTATAGCAGCTTGACTAGCCCCACCTCCCATTTGTACAAGGCAACAGAAACAATGGCACACCAAGCTCCATACGGTGCTCACGTATGATTGAAAGAAAAAAGAAAAGAAAATAACATTCTAGTGGTTGTTTATGAAGTACAGAATAGATGCACACTTGGGTGTTCACAAACAAACAATTTTTGGGAAAAAAGGCAACCAATATAAGACGCTATAACAGAAAGGGGTACACTTAAAATTTCATGCATTTACAAGTACTGGGTGTAATTTTTCTGGGTTTATAGTTCCTTATACAAACAGGTTTAATATATCACTACTTGAAAGGAGACGCAATTGCTGTTTTGTGAGCTTGAACTTATTTAGTATATGGGGAACAGAGTGCTTTAGCATTTGGAGTCCGTAATTTGTTCGCGGTCGGGGGATGTGCCAGTGTTCAGAACTCCGCATCGGACGCAACAAAATTTTCGGCTGTAAATGTGCTAAGCCTCTCAGGTTTGCGCAATTCTTTCGAATTTCAGACCTCAAAGACATCAACAAATTATGTTCATATGCCACACAAAATTTTAAAACTTTAAACTTGACAAATAAATGGGATGCGTGTTCTCTGTAACCTATATTTGCAACAGCCCGTAAAGCGCTTTTTTGAAGTGTATACAACTTTTGTTTTGATGTTTCAGTTCCAGAAGCCCATACCAACTGACAATAGCGTAGATGAGAACAAAAAAGCGTATTAAAGATAAGAAGTTTCTGGGGGAGCGGTAGAAACGACTGACACCTTCTCAGCACGCCAAGGGCTTTTCTTAGCTTAATACACAATTGTTCAGTGTGAGAATTCCAGAACATATGTTGATGAAAGATGACGCCCAAAGTTTTGACAGTCTCTGAAAGTTTGATATTGAAATTATTTAGCATCAGTTTTTGTGTGTACGTACATGTTATTCCTTTCGCACGGAAAAGAACGGCCTTGGTTTTAGAGCTGTTGATCTGTAACGAATTTTGGCAGGACAATTTCGAAAAATTGACTAACGTTTTATTAGCTGCTTTTATCAAATCGCCTATATTTGTTCCCGTAAAGAATAAGCTTGTATCATCTGCATAAATAATGTACGTTATTGAGTGATCCACATTTACAATATCATTGATATAAAGGTTAAATAGAAGAGGTCCTAATATGCTTCCCTGTGGTACACCGCGTTTGATGTTTTTGGGCATAGATGTTTGCCTATTTATAGACACACACTGGTACCGATCACTAAGGTAGCTTCCTATTAAATCGAGCGCGATGCCTCTAATCCCGTAATAAAACAATTTTTCTAACAAGGTTTGGTGATCAATTCTGTCGAACGCCTTCGTAAAGTCTATGAATACGCCTAATGTTAGCTTTCTTGCTTCAATGTTGCCCAGTATCAACTCTTTTTGATGCAACAGCGCTGTCTCCGTCGATACGCCAGACCTGAACCCATATTGTGCTGTTGTAATCACAGAATTCGAGTCCAAAAATTTATACAATCTAGTGAAAATGATTTTTTCTAGAGCCTTTGGAAATATAGGTAATACCGATATTGGCCGGTAATTACTCATTTCATTTTTGTCACCACCTTTAAAAAGCACTGCAACTTTGGCATTTTTAATCCGCTTAGGGAACATACCTGTGCTTAAAACAATATTATAAATATGCGTCAGGCAGGGCGATAATAAATCAATAACAAAGATAACCGGTTCCATTTTTATGCCGTCAATGTCCTCACTTTTGCTTTTTTTAAGTTTCATGAAAACGTTGTTTACCTCAGTTTGCTCCGTAGGGTCAATAAATATTGAGGGGGCTATAGGTGTTGGCATGTAACTTAATGCATTTCCGTCGTAAGTACTTTCTGACAAAGAAGTAAAGTACCCATTGAATTTATTGGCTAATGCTGTTCCTTTAAATATATGATTATCAATTGTAATTTCGTCGACACCAGGCGTCCTATTACTTGAAGATATGATTGTGTTTAGTTTTTTCCACATTTGCTTCACATCTACGAAACCGTTAAAAATAGTATGGTAATAGTCGCGTTTGGCTTGTCTTAAAGTTTTTGAAAGACTGTTTCTGTAGGCCCTAAACGCTTTCAGTGCATTCAAATCGCGATTTTTCAAGAACACCTGGTACAGTCTGTTTTTTGTACGTATCATTTTCAATATACTTAATGTTACCCAAGGCTTACGTGCGCGTTTTGGCTTAGTTATTTCTTTGTACGGAAAGTGTTTTTTATATACCGAAGAAAAAATTTCTATGAAATGGTCATATGCGGTATCAGCCGTAGAGCACGCAAAAACTGCGTTCCAGCTTGTTCTGGCGAGTTCATCTCGGAACTGCGACAGTGTAACCGCGTTGATGTCTTGATATATTATATTTACAGTGAATTCTTTTGCCGTATTGTACGTATCAGTTACTAAATAGATAGGCAAGTGGTCGCTAAGTGTCACATTAATGGTACCAGAGAATATGTCATTAATTGCTAGGTTAGTAATAAAAAGGTCAATAAGAGTTTCACTAGTTGCAGTGATACGTGTGGGGGTGGTTATTACATTAAACAAAAAATGGGAATCGAGAATCGCAGATAATTCGCCCTGTTTAGGAGTTTTTGTCAGCATATCTATGTTTAGGTCACCTCCTAAAATTAAAGAGTATTGGTTTATGTTTACAAACGAAAAAATAGCCTCTAGAAACGTGAAAAATTCGCTCAAGTTACCATCAGGTGGCCTATACACGACAGCAAATACAAAATTGTTCCATTTTATACAAATTATCTCAATGTCCGTTGTGGACCAAGAAAAGTCATCGAGGATGTCATAGGTAAATCCCAGTTTTGTGAACATGCATACGCCGCCTCCCCTTTTCAATTTCCTATTCAAAGAAACGGCACTGTAGCCGTCTAAATGTATGGTATCAAGATCAGAGTACCACGTCTCAGTCAGCATAATAACCGAAAAGGAAAACCCGAACTCGTTTATTAAAATGCAAAAGTCATCATGCCCACGAATTCAGAAGATTAAAGTTTGTGGTAGCAGTCGCACCCCTTCAAGAATACCACCAGGAACTATCCCCGAGGCGTGTCATCTGTATAGTACTTCTCGTGCCCTCGTTTTCGCACTAGCCTTTTCAACATGCATAACCGATTCCAACTTGCCCGACTGTCAATAGCTGCAATGGTCGTGCTTTCTGCTTGAACGATGACTACTCCTGTGGACGTCAAACGTTGGTTCTCAGCATACAAACTGATTCCAAGTGACAAGAGGCACAATTTTGAATCAGGGAATCTTGAGATGATGGTAGTTTGCTACTGGGGCTCTTCGATTTTCAGGCCTCTGTCAGCTCTCTGACAGCCAGACCTAGCCAGAGGGTCAGTCAGCTAGTTCCGGTCTTGACAGGAAACAGCGTCGTGGTCACTTGTGTGGGGAACCCGAGACAACCCGAAGCTACCGGAAGATCGCAAAATCGAACGCTGGGACAGCCAGCGTAAACGTAAACAAACTCTACCGTCATGGCAGCAAACGAAACAATGCGCCGCGTGTGTGTTGGTTTTTTTCTGTACTGTCCGCTTGGAAATACGTAGCTAAGCTCGCCAGAAAAGCTGAAATAATACCCTCGATCGTACGCATTTGGGGTACGACTTCATACGCTCGCACGATCACTCGCCGCGAACGAAACAGCCAGCTGGCGCACGCTGCCTCGAGAACGATGAAAGGTGAGCTGCCGCGAGGCTGACGACTTAACAAAGTCACGTCTCTTTAATACATGTATCAGTCACTGCACAACACGATGCGAAATCACGCGAAAGTGATCGTGTCCCCAAAAGAGCTCGAGGCTATATACCTACGCAGCTATCGCGTAATGTACGGCGCAAACACACGTTGATCAACTTGTGTTTTTGTCTAAACTTCATGATATGCGCAGGTATCGGTAATACGAGTGCGTGTCGTATATAAAATAGACATTTATTTCATGACACGTTCTCGTCACAATTTAGAACTTTCATTGACCTGTTTTCCAGTCCTAAGTGGCCCTTAACGAATGTCATGTATATCAGCCTTGATTTGACCTATACTAGGTCATAGTACATAATGCGCGGTATTATTATAAAGAGGTAAAAAAAGACAACGCCAACAATGAAATGGGCAACTAAAGAGTGTATACTTTTTTAAATCCATTCTCCGTTTTTTTTCCTCGCGCCGTGTCGTTTAATATCATACCAAATATGCTGGCTCATAGATAGAAATGGGTTCGCATGCCGCTCGCGACAAGCGAGCATCACCAACAGTCGCGATCTAGGGCCTCCTATTACCATCCAAGATCAATCGAGTAGTCAGGACAGAGGCTCTGACAGGTTCACGTACGCAAACACACGACAGAGCGAGCTAGTTCGATCACAATCGTCTTCGCTAAGTGCACAGAAAGCAGGCACAGCTCCACAAACCACTGCTATGAAAAAACAGAAACTCCAAAGTTGTCTCCATGCGTGTGTACGAACGTGTAGTACGTATATACATAACTTTTAAAGCATGTGCACGACGCAGTCAACAAAAACAGTTCACCACGTTGCTCACAGGAGGAAGCTTCCCGGCAAACATAACAAAAGAGATGAACAGTGGCTTCAAACACTCGCCGGAACTCGTAATCGCCTCATCTCTCAAGGCAAAACAGGCTTTAGAAGATAACGCCACGCGTAATGACAAGCGAGGGCGCCGTCCTCAAGCGCCCACATTACAATCCATCGAGTTCTCACAAAAATGGCACCGAGCGCGCATCGTACCTTTTCGGTGTCTGCAGCCCGAAACCTGCCAAAAACCTGCCAGAAAGCTTCCACGACTGAATTGTCTTTGAAGCATCTGGCAACCCTCGAGCTCCCCGCATGTCGCCAGAACCGTCCAACCCGAGAAAAAACTAACGCCAACCGAAAGTGCGCCGCGGGGGGGACGGAGCAGCCCGAAAAAAATGAGCGCGCTCTGGCTGGCTCTGGCAGCCCTCGGGTCGGCACAAGTAGAAAATTGTAAAGCCCCATTGTTTCCAGAATCTTCACAGAGACTCTTAGACGTTTGGCGTGCTCTCCGACCATATTCTTTAGAACTTATGGTCTTCAAATGAGCGAAAGTGTCCTGGGTAGTGTTAGGACAGCATGCCTTCACAGTTGAAATCATTTCAATGTATAGGGAAAAAAACAGCAGCGTTGTGCTTCACAGTCCTCATGTAAAAAAACGTAACTTTTTGAAATTAACCATCATCATCTGTTCTGGATTTATAATTTGCACGTTTTGTTCTGTCTTATTTAAACAGTGGCAGGCAGACGGAGAACCCCACCGATAAATAATTATTCCCGGTTTTCAAGTATTGTTTTTGTGCCTATTTAAAGATATGCGACGTACGTGTACGTGACTATAGAACATTCCTGCGAGCAGTGTGCTTGTTGAATGACAGCAATACTCGTTGATTAGCCAGTAGTTTTATGGGACCATTGAATTGCTACGTTCAAATGTTGGCGCCTTTGTCCCAGCGTAGCAAAAACAATTTTCTTGTCATTAGTAGAGGTCGTGCACGTCTTCGTTTGAAATTATTTGCATTTGCGTAAAATTTTATTGTACCTATATTTTTCATTTTGATCGCCTAAAACATCGTTTTGCCTGCCTGTCTTTGGCGCCTAAAACGCACTTCTTTAGTGCCTAGAAATCCGGCCTCTATATCACACAGTGTCACACGACTAGTACGATTTTTGGCCAGATGGTCGCGAGATCGATTCTGGACCGTGGCGCCCATGTTTCGATGAAGGCAAGATCCTGGAGGCCCGTGGACTTATATTTAAGTGCACGTTAAAGAACACCGAATGACCAAAATTTTCAAAGCTCTCCACTACGGCGCCTTATTGATCGTATCATGGTCGCAGGACATAAAACCTCAGTTATTGTTATAAGTGGCAAAGAGACAGAGAGAGAGAGGAGGGAAAGATCATGGAAAGACAGGGAGGTTAACCTGTGCTTGGGAAGGGGGCAAAAGAGGTTTAAACGAGTCAAAAGGGAAGAGGAGGAGTTGGTGACAGTAGGGGAAAAGATGCGACTGGAGCACTATCCGAGCTCTATAGGAAGCTACGCTGTCCGTGGACAGTGTTGCTTGCAGGAACCGCATGTAACAACGCCTTCAAAGCATCTCGTGATGCAGACAGAGTAGGCCAGGGCTCCAGGATTTTGTGCTCTGTCGGGGGGCGGTTGTCTAGTTGGTCAGGTAGGCGGACAGGGTCGCTCTTTTGCAGTTGATGTCGGTGCAGCCACGGAGAAGGTGCGTGACTGTTTCGCTGCATCCACATATTTCACACAACGGGCTGTCAGACACTCCAATAAGAAATAAATAGGCATTTGATAACGCCACTCCCAAGCTACAAACGGGCCAGCAAGGTAGAGCCATGTCGTGGTAGGCTGAGTGGGAGACGTGGCTGCTGACCAGGGATCAAAGTACGCAGCCATGCATTATGAAAGCCGATGAATGTCGTAATTCCAACGAGATTCTTTTGCTGCATCGGATCTTGAAAGGGGAATGGCGACACGGCTGACACCGTCATGGGCGGATCGGGCCGCTGCGTCCGCTTGGCCATTGCCCTGAATGCCACAATGATTAGGCAGCCACTAGAACATCAATTCGTGCCCCTTTTCAAATATTGCATGGTGCACTTGCCTGATTTCCGCTATGAGCTGTTCGTGGGAGCCATGAACTAAAGTGGACGGTAGACTTCGGAGGGCTTTGCTATCGCAAAAGATGACACCCTGAATTATTACAGCGGCAGTTGAGCTTGTCGCCATAACTGAGTGGCAGTACAGTACAAGACTCTGTACATGTGCTTAAAACGCCACTTTTGTCCTTTGAAAACAAGGTTCTCCTCGATGGTTTGGCTTTATTTTGCCGGTAATAGAGTTATTTTTATTTGGCCACTGCCTTCACTTATATTTCGAAGCGTGCAACGCCCTGTCGATGTGAAATGAACTGGCGTTGCAAAATAAGGACAAACCGCCGCCGAGGAGTTGAATTGATACTGAAGGGAAATAAACAATCAGTTCAAAAAGTTAAATTAATATTCTAGACCCTTGTTGCTCCTACTTTTTCATAAACAGGTTGGTTACTAAAAGTGAAGATGAAGTTGTAGGTGTCATCTATGAATTTCGCATTGAAAATATAGCGGTAAAACGCTGTGGTGACGGCATAAATGTGAACGCTTTTCTTCCGTATGTTTTGGCTACATAAAACAAATAAAACTTTCTAGAAATGTGCCATGTTAAGCTAGGGGCTGACGTACAAAGTAGTGCCATTAATTTTCACTAATGAATAAGCCTGCGGTGCGAAGCTGACGACGTGCAAGTCTGCGACGTCACAGCGAGTTGGTTCGGAAAACTGAACGTAGTATCGCCACCTGTATGCCCTTTTTAAGATCTTTTCGCCTTAGTTTCCTTTTAAAGGAAGCCAGATACTCTCTCAGGAGAGTTTTTATTTTGCTAGCACGTGCGGCGTTTCCCAACAAGGAGGCCCCACAAAAGGGCCGCCCTATAATAGCCCACTAACGTGCGCTAATGCGTCACTTCACCCGTCGACTAAAGTGGCCCCGGCGTAGCACTTGATACTTCACATTCCAGCTGCAGAATTCCACCTGATTTTACGTCGCATTTTTGCGCTCGGTCGACCAAGCAACGAAGCTGTGACGGTCACGACATTCGCGACAGCTTCGTTGTGTAACCGTGGCGGTGGTACGCCCGCCTTTTCCATCAGCCATTCCTTCGCGATTGGAATTGTGGACAGCGCCAGGCACAACGCTCTTGTAGCTGCGAGCAGACCGTAAAGGGCTGTTTTATGTGAACGTCCTTGCTTTTACGATCGAGAGCTTGCCCTTCGTGACGTCTACCGTCACCGACACGAAAAGCCATTCCAGCGGAGCGGCTTCTTGAAACCGTGGTTTCGTACTTCGGGTTAGTCGGCAGAGCAGCGGTGCTTACTCGGTCCGACAAGTATAATCTGCGATTCCTTTTGGTGTTGCAACCAGCATACCATGGGTGCACGTCAACGTCGTAGCCATATTGCATAGTCAGTGTATTTCCCTCATTAGCCTCATTTTCATCTTCTCTTACATGTAACTTATCTTACAGTGCACAAGGTGGACTCCCTACTCTCAGTTCGACATCAGTCACTTGCCCGGGTGTTAAGCTTCGGTGCGAACTTCCAACGCCTATATCTTTTTTTCTGTAGATATTTCTATGCGTGAGAGGTTGGTTATACTGCAGGAAGGGCTACACAGCATCAGTTTAATTAAAGCAGTATGCAAAAATTATGAACAAAGAACAGTCCTGAAGAGGGGAGATCCTCAAGGGAAAAAATCTGAATTACTACAAAAAGTTGATCTAACCTTCGGGTGAATAAGCTACTGATTATAAGCCACACAGATGTACGAAAAGGATAGGCTTATGTTAAACCTGCAGTGATGCGATTGAAATGTGATCGCAGGAACCTGGCTATGAAATTGGAGTGCGCAAGTGCATAGACAATCGAGCGGTACACTGTTATTGTAAAATTGTTAATGAAGCGGCCTTGGCCGCTCCATTATTATTTAGTCGTATTCGACACCTTCCAGTGCATCGTCAATGACGCAATACCCTGCACTATTACAAGGTAGATACTGTCGTGCTTTGAAATTCTTATGTTCATCAGTCGACGGCAATCATCGTACTGCCGACTGTGGTTTACTCTACATACGTTTAGCGTGCGTCGCCTGCAGTGAACGCTAACGGTCGAACATGCAGGATTTGGGGAAAAAAAAGAAGGAGATAGAGGTCACTGATACTACAACGCAAGTGTGAAACAAAGAGAACGAATTCTCTGAACCTAATGCAGACATCTCCTATTGCAGTTTGCAAACGCCGTCAGACCACATCCTTTTCGTAGTAGCGCGCAAGTTACGTGATGCACGACCTGGAAACCTCACACCGCTGTTGATCAAACTGTGCCCGCTTAGAACACTACACCGGGCGTGTTTGCTGTAAGCTTTCACACGGAAGTGCGTCAGCCAGGGCCACCGCAGGCCGTAACGGCTCGCCCTTCGGTCCATAGTTTACGCGACGGCGCCCTGGCTGAAACGGACCGTCGGCATAGCTCTGCCCTGGTGTGCTCGTTTCGTATGACGTGCGCGAAGCATCGCTAGAGAGACAACATTTGCGCCCGGCGGATTCGCCGTCGCTAACGTGCTGACTTGGCAGAAACAGGCGCTTTACCGTTTCTTACATTCGAAGTGCTCTTAGGTCGCCAGGCTTCGAGTACTGAGGAGTTTTTGGTTCCCGTTTTAGTTCGTCGTGCATCTTGAACTGAATCATTGCGCAAGAGAATGAGAACGAGCCATCATTCCTGTTTATAGTTGCTTCGCCCTATGAAACGAAACTCTCGCGCGAGTTGTCACGTATGCGCTTGCCCAGCAAAAAGTGCCTGACATGATATTCCTCGTCTTCATGCTCCTTCTTCCAGCCATCCTGTTTGCCCCGGAGGCGCCACCTTCTGCCATCCCTACGGACCGCTTGAATCCTCAGCCGAAGAGGGTGAAATGTCGTAAGTGTCATGGATTCTGAATGTAATAGGCCTCATGTTTGATGAAATTATTGCGTGTTTTGCCCACTGTCCTGATCATTGCATTTGTTATTTAGGCATCTGCGAATGCTGATCGTCTAAAGATAAAAGGCTTTAGATGCGTCGTGAAAGTGTGTATTTTCTGTTCAGATTGTTAAGTGTTCATGCAACTAATTTTTTTCCCAGAGCCATAAATAAACCGACTAAACACTCGTGACAAGTGCTCTCATTTGCTAGATTGGAGTATATGGTCGCATACAATGCAGGCGCTTTACTGATGTTTTTCTAAAGTTGGTTTTCTTTGAATTACACAGGTTGGGCCAAATTATTTCCTTGTGTATAAATATGTTAGGCATTGAATATTTTCTCTGGTAAATAGGCGGTCACATGTCATGTGTACAATATGTAATGGTAACAATGAAAAAAACTAAAGAATGTTATTGCTATCAATATTTCATGTCGTTTAAAAAGTTCCCACAGGTTACTGAGCTGCGCGCAGAGATGTTACCAATCAGATCTCTGTTATAAACAGCTGGTCAGTTTGATGACCTAATGTGGCGAAAATTTATGACAGTGATTACCCGAATGACCTAGTGCTTGTAGAGTTTCCGGAGCATGAGCCTACATGACGTAATTCTTCATTATATTAATGCTACAGCTTGAGCAATGAAAAATGTCTAAGCAACTCAAGACACTTTTTATATATCTTATGGTACCCACTGCATGCTTACTTACAATGTTACCCTTAGACACCGCTTGTAAAAGTTCTTTCAGCTATGCTCTTCGTTGCGACTCTTCATTAGGTCTCTTTCAACAAAATGCGTTAAAAAACGTGGGTTATCTTTTCTTTATCTTGCCTAAATATAATCTTTCATGTCGAAAAACCGAGCGTAGTTATCTTTTAGGCATGTCTTTAACAGTCAACATACCGAATCACGCGCATGAACATAATGTAGGAGCTTAATCTCAATTATGTAACTGGTTGTGCGTCTATTAGCAGGAGTATACTATAATGTACCACAACATAAGTAATCGAGGGTACAACATAAAGTTGGCATTCTTTAAAGTGAGCCCTTCATTGTTGATCACATCAGGCACATGTTATTGTAAAATATTTTAATCTTGTTAGAATGATGCATATTTATATTTATGGTTTGTAATTTTGTTAGTGTGTAGGCGGCACCATCACTAAGTCATCGGTACGAATTATTAAGCAACGCACCGTGTACAAAGGCAGTTGTGGGCAAATTAGAGTCACACACTTCTTCTCGCCACTGCTTTGACTCCTCAATTCATCAATAACGAAGACGTTGATGACGACCGCAGCGCCCTCAGGTTGAGCTGCGTCGGGTGCGTTTGCAGCGCGTCCGGCGATGTCCGGTGCGCGCCATCAGATAAGAGAGGCGTAGCGTGCGTTGTATAGCAAATGCGCTCAGTCAGTTGGCGTCTCAATACCACTTCATCTCATCAGATGGTCTTACCAAGAGTAGTTGTAAACAGAGGTTTATAACTACAGTTCAAGAGGTCAGACTAGAAGGGGATGAGGCAATGGGATATATAAAAACAGTGATGATAGAAAAACTTAAACACCAAAAAAGCACTGCATGCACCGTATACCAGATGAGGATGGACCAATTATCTCAGCGACTCCACTGGGACAACGAGAGTGGGAAAGGACAGAAAAAAAGAGTTTCTAATAGCACATGAAGAGGCTCTGACCACATCCCAATCATGCTAATAAAGAAACTAGGACCAAACTCTAAGCAAACATTAATAGAGGCAGCAAGCAAAGCAATAATGAATGGTGAAGCTCCCAATGGGTGCAAACTAAGCAGAATGAGCATGATCTATAAAGAAAGGGGGACAGAGCCGATATAAACAAATACCATCCTATAACAGTGACATCAGTAGTTTAGAGGCTGATGATGCAGATAGTGAAGGAAAGACTACAGACATGGGTGGAGAATGAGGGGGTGCTGGGAGAACTACAAAATGGGTTCCGTAAACGAAGAAGGTTGGAGGACAATCTGTTTTCATTGATGCAGTGTATTGAAATAGAGGAAAACTAACACAGGCCCCTGCGGCTGGCATTTCTAGATATCAAGGGAGCTTACGTAATGCGTGATTCAAGAAGACTTGTGAGGAATACTGGAAACACTAGATGGGGAAGATGAAATAACTAATGTTCTAAAAGATGTCTATAAAAGTAACTAGGTAGTTATCAAATGGGAAGAACAGGTATCTGAACCTATAGAGATACAACGTGGTCTTCGACAGGGATGTCCCTTGTCACCTTTGTTATTTATGCTGTATCTCCAGGGACTAGAAGCCAAATTAGTAAAGAGTCAACTCGGATTCAGCCTATTTTTTGCCTAGCAAGGAAAACACATTGAACAGTCATTATCAGCATTGATGTATGCAGATGATATAGTATTAATAGCCGACAACCAGGAAGATCAGAAGGGATTGATAGACATCTGTGGTAATGCGGGAGATAATTTAAAATTGAAGTTCAGCAGGGAAAAATTGGCTATCATGATTTTTAATCATAACAAAGGCAGTTACCGCAAGATACAGGAAGTCACGCTAGAAATCGTGGCTAAATACAAATACTTGGGCGTATGAATAAATAACGGGGCTGAGTATCTAAGGGAGCACAAAAGATACGTAACGACTAAGGGCACCAGGAATGCAGCTGGAATGAAAAATAGGACATTGCAGAACTACAATACGTATGACGTTGTGAGAGGGATTTGGAAAGGTGTCATGGTCACGAGTTTGACGTTCAGCAATGCGGTATTGCGCATGAAATCAGAAGTCCAAGCAAGATTGGAAATTAAACAACGTGGCATAGGTAGACTTGCTTTGGGAGCACATGGCAATACCCCAAATCAGGGGGTATAGGGAGACATGTGATGAACATCGTTTGAGAGCAGGTAAGCTAGCAGCAAGATAGAATTTGAAGAGCGATTGAGAAAAATGGGAGAGAAGCGTTTGGCTAGGAAAGTTTTCGGTTACTTGTACATGAAGACGGTCGATACTAAATGTAGGAAAATAACTCGCACATTGTCAAGCAAGTATTTAGACAACAGCAGAATACCAAGCCAAAAGGAAACATCGGTTAAGAATAAGGTGAAGGAAACAGAGAGGGACATGTGGAAAATGGGAATGCTTACGAAATCATCACTGGAGACCTACCGAGCTTTTAATCAGGAAATTGCAAGGAAAAAGATCTACGATAATTCTCGGGGTAGTTCTCTGCTCTTCGAGGCTAGAACGGGAGTATTGCGGACCAAGACATACCGAGCCAAATACGAAGGCACAGACACGGTATCAGTGCATGTGCAAAGGAGGAGGATACGGCTGAACATTTGATAATGTTCTGTAAAGGGCTCCACCCTATATTCGAAGATAATGGCGCGGAATTTTTCGAAGCATTGTGGTTTAGGGATAGTGAAGGCAAAGTATACTTTAAACGGGTAGAAATAATCAGGAGGAGGCTTACTGATTGGTGGCTACAATCAAGGCGTGAGTAAAATTCAGTCCTCGAACACACAGTGAAAGTACTTAAGTTTACGGCTAGGTGGCGTGAGCCACCGACCGATCAAAAGGGCACAGCCGGATACATCCATCCATCCACCCGTCTTATTTTATTCTTGTATATGGTGACAATCCGCGTTGACATATGCGCAAAGAAAAGTGTTTGATAACGATCGTTGATAAGCGTATACTCAGGCAATGTGTTTGTGTCTTCGTGACTGAAGTTAAGCCGTATACGCGAGGACCGTTGCGTTTATCGGGTGGTGTAAGCCTGACGCTCACTGTAGCGACGAGCTGAAGCGACTCTGCTCACCAGGCCCCTTACAAGCCTTTATCAATTTCGCGGCTTTACAAGCCATCAGCCGTGTGACTTGCGGCCTACAATTAAGCAGAGGCAATTCGTTGTGTCTGAGCAAGGAAACATCGAGGGAAACACAGTCGCATAGCTCCCTTCAACACAGACAGGCAAATGACTGTCGCTGCCCACCTGAGGCTCCGTGAAGCGAACAGGACATAACCAATCAGATTGGTCGCCGGTGCTATGTAGCATATAACAATGCATACGTAGAAAGGGTGTGAGAAATCTAAAACTTGTTTGGCTGAGCCGCTGCGATCTGTAGTGACTCACATGCTAAATACTTCTAATAAATTATACAATTGACGCAGAGAGCCCACTTAAGTCGGTTTGTAAATAATTCTTAGAACTCGCTTTATTGAGCCAATGCGCTTTGTACAAAATTGTCGAAACCATTTCACTGTCCCTTTAAACAGCTCTTCCCTCTAAACTTTCTATTGATCTTCGCGTAGGGGTCCTTTTGAGCAGCTTATTTGCGTAATTTTACTGAAGCTTATCAGTGGCATGTCCAATACGGCGTATCCCCTCCATTTTGTGTACTTCTTGTAGCCCAACGTACCCAATTCAAGACAAATTATTTATCTGCATCTAGAAAGTGTGCAAAAAAATAGCTTTTGCAGACATGCTTCGTTATGGTATTAAAATTTATTGTCATTAGTATAACAAATTGCCCCATTATTGACGTTTGTTGTTTTTACTGCATTAGTGCTTATGTTCTTACTGTGATTACTTCATTACTTTATGTTTATTACTGTCGCTATGGTATTATTATAATTGGTGATTTTATGCTTACTATGATATGATTATGTCCTTGTTGATTCAGAATTTTCAAAGTTGACTTGTGTTCAAACCCGTTGCTTCTGCTGCCCCAATGTGGTAGGGCCTGCTCAGGTGGTTTGGATCGTCGTTTTTGTTTACCCTGCGGGCAAACCATGTATACGTGTTATGCCAAAAAAAAAGTATAAATATTGTTTTTGTAATGCAAACATTCCTTGCACGCTATTGGAAATAAAAAAGAGTGAATCCCGAGAAAAAAAAACAAGTGTTTAGAGTACGTGTTTTCTGATAGAGTTTGCTACTTACAGGATATCTTGTTTGCATATTTGATCGACATGTTAGACGCCGCAAAAAAAAAAAAAAAACAAGATTGTTGCTTGCTGTCATGGCATCCGACAGCTCCTACAGTACTATTTCCATACATGGCAAATAGAAAAAAGTTTTATTCAGTTATTTATAATACCTCAAAGGTCCACATGGGACATTATATGAGGGGTGGGCGGATGAAAAAAACTGGCGGGTCAGGTTAGGTTTCATTACTTGAAAGATGGTCTTCAATGGCAGCTTTTAATTGAGCGATGTCGGTGATGAGGGTGATATCGGATGGAAGGGCATTTCATTCTCCGGCAGTATGCAGGAAAAATGAACGTTGGTAGGTGGCCGTATGTGCACGTGGTATATACACAGCATTTTGGTGCGAGTGGCGAGAGGAACGATGTGCAGGAATGATGATTGGGCTTCCTGGAGGCAGCGAATGGAAAAACCTAAAAAATAATATTAGTCGAGCAGTCTTGCGGCGAGAAAAAAGTGAGGGGAGGCAGAGCTGGGATTTTAGGGCGGATAGACTTGACCTGTAAGAATAATCGGAAAGAATGAACCTGGCTGCGCGGTTATGGACTGATTCGAGGGAATTGATTATATTAACTTGGTGATTGTCATAAATAGCAGAGGCATATTCTAGTTTGGATCGAATCAACGTTTTATATGCAAGTATATAGTTTGACTGCAGGAGATGCTGATGATAGGTTACGGCGTAGATAACTTAATAGGCGATTGCAGGAATTAGTTGGAGAATATGATGGGCCCAGTTGGTTGATGAACTGGTGATAATAATCATGAACTGATGATAAACAGAAAGTTGGCTCATGAACTGGTGATAATCACTGTCGACGAAAGCGTTTCGCGAAGCTGATAGACTAATACATATGCTGTTTAAGTTCACTTACTCATTGTTTTCATGCAGTCACCGGTGGCCTAATTGGACACAACCTCATCATTTCAAGCCAGTTTTAAACCCCGAGGTCTCAGAAAGCAATACCGAGAACTGCCGTTTCAGGCTAATGCTCAAGCTTTTTTGTGTTATGCTGTTGTGCTTTCACAGCATTTCCGCAGTATTACGCAAGCTCTTTGGTTTCTGCATGCGCCTGTGTGGAAGCGCTATATCCTCTTAAAGAACAACGAAGAGCTTTCTTGCGAGAGCAGGATTCGTACCCAATAAAGTGACGCTATCTTCTAGCCTTGAACTCTTCCGTCGTGAAACATTTCTCTACTGCAGATTCAAGTACCGTGGCGGCATGCTTGGTTTCAACATTCTAGACTGTGTCAGTGTTGCATCTCTAGGTTTAGGCTAGCCTGCACATTCAGCCTGCAATGAACTGCATCGCTCCTCACAGCACGTAACGTATACCTGTTTGACATCGACATTAGCAGTCCCGCAATGTGAATTGAATGTGAAAGTTCGGGAATTACAGATCTTCAGGCTGACAGAGAGCACCCGCTGAAAACATGCTTAGCTCTGAAATCGCTGTTTCACGTTGCTGGCTCTCTCGTGCAGTCTACTTCAAGACTTGGCCGCTGCGCACCTACTGCCACGTTCTTGGCCTGACGGGTGTCATCACGGCACAAGTGGCCGACGAAGAGTGTCGTGCTATATCAATGGACATCATCAGCTTGAATACCACACCCATGCATCGCCTGTGCACTCTGATGAAGCACTTCGGTCTGGAGGAGCGCAAGCTGTGGCTTGCTGACGTGTAAGTATACTTACCGTAGAATCCTGTGGGCATTAGCGATTGAATTCTAGACGTGCACTAGAACGTTTGGAGCGCGAGGATTTTTTTTTTACAAGAGTGCAATTGTAGGCTAGTTAATGTATAGTCGCACTGGCAGGTTCATTTCCATTGCGCGAACATAGGAAAAATGGACAGAAAGCACTCTTTCTGTCTGCTCTGTCATTTTTTTCCCGCGCTCGCGCTTAAAAAAACTGCCAGTATGACTTTTTTTGAGGCCAGGAGAAGTTCGCTACAGAGCTCGCCACTGGAGGCCCTTTGCCAAGGGCACGTTTCATGTAAACTAAGAGAAACTTTCTCTACGGAACACTTCTGAGCCTCGATAACGTGTCTAGTTTTGCTGTATTGCGAGGACAAGTTATTCGTACTTTACATTTCTTTCATTATATATGCACTTGATAATAATGGGACATTTCCTGCTTCTTCCGCCAACGTGCATACAGCAGTGGCTGCGTCAGCCACAAGTGGCGCTTACTACGGATCACGCAATCTGTGCTCTTCCACGAATAAATTAGAGATATGCTCTTTCGTGTGGCAAGAAGCCATACTTTATGGACACACACAAGCTCCTGTTTAATGCTTCTCACATTTCTTTTCACTCTTACCGCTGAAATACAGCGATCCGTTGGGTTTAGACGTGTATAATACTGTGTTCAAAACCGATTTGCGAAAGCGCTAGACGCGTCCGGGGGCGTACGAGGAATTTGGCATATCCGTGGCCTTATTCCCGCGCCACCTTTGTTTTTTCCTTTTGACCATGGAAAGAGAGAAGAGAGAAAAAAAAGGATGGGAGGGCTCTTAGGCTTCTCCTTTCAGAGTTGAACGTGACAGAAATATTCTGTTACTAGTGCGTACTTCAAACACTTGGTGTTTGAAATCTTTAAGAACTTACTACGGACCCAATACTTGGACTTAAGGGTGCAGTAACGTGTGTGCCTTCTGTAGAGGGTGACTGGCTTTAAACTATGAGGTTGTTATGGTAACTCCATGTTCTGACGCCCGAGGTCAATGCACGCTTGTGCTATACGCATTATCACGGCAATATTTCATGTTGCATTGCGAAGCATGTATACAGGACGCGTGTGTTTGTAAAACATCAAAGTTACTTTCACTGGATTTTTCAAGCAGCGGAATTTATTTTCGCTATGTTCACAAGCAGAGGCGTGGCTGTGTGGTAGAACACCCGCTTTATATGCAAACGACTCCGGGTGTGACCCCCCTCTCAGACCCAGAATGTTTTACTACCTGTTTGATTTGCATCTTTGTTGGCATTTTTTGGTCACGCAAGCATTCTCGACTTTTGGATCACGCAAAGATGGCGATTTCTTGCTCACAATAAAGGACACCGACGCTGACGCCGGAATTACTGCGAAACGAGCTTTTTAACGTGGTCGCGCTAAAGAAGGAAGGTAGGGAGGCTAACGTATTGCGAAAATCTGCTATGCTATCCTTGCACTGGGGTTGGGGAATAGGGGACGATAAAGAGTTGGATAGATAGATGGATCAAAAACTTTTATTTGGGTCCTGAAGGATTCCACCCCCGTTTTGTAGGGGTAGGATCGCGGGCAAAAAAGAGAGAGGTAAAAAATAATAACAAAAAACACGAACACACACACCACGCACACACGAAAACAATTCACTCAGAGCTGTTCAGACAGGCCAGTAGTTCGCAAGACGCCCCGCCCCCTATAGCACCTGCACGGCCTTCTGGACGATGGCGTAGTATTCTTTCCTCTGAGAGAGGTTGGTCATCTATAGCTTGTTGAATGACCTGCCACGGCGGTATAGTGGCTAAGGCACTCGGTTGCTGACCCGCAGGTCCCGGGATCGAATCGTGGCCGTGACGATCGCATTTTCGATGCAGGCAAAAATGTTTGGGGGGCAGTGGGCTTAGATTTAGGTGCACGTTAAAGACCCCTATAGGTGACAACCATTTCCGGAGTGCCACCCTAAGCATCTCTTATAATCATATCGTGGTTTTTGAGCGCCAAATCCTCCAAACAAATATTACAACTTTTTCACTGTATTAGGAAGAGATGACCTTCGTATTATGTATTCCCGTCAGTATCACAGAACGTGTCAAATTGTCTCTTCATCGCCACTGCATACGCAGGTGGTGGTGTCGATCATCCCTATGCAGAATGCATATGCACAGGTGAACACCACGCCCAACTATAGTCTGCACAGAACAGTAGGAAACTTTCTTTCAAAAATTTAGCCCTTGCCTCCCCTTTTTCTCTATCCCGCCCTGAAAAAAAAAAAAACATTCTGGCTACGTGCCTGGTCTGTACAATACCGAGTGCTGCATTTTCCACTCGTATAGTAGCCCTAACACACGACTAAAGTTATAAACGCATGAGTGGCGTTATAGTTGTCATTTCTATCCACGTCATGAACTTTATAGTGCTCAATTGCAAAGATTAGAGATGTCGATATCTGTAATCACCTGTAAACCTATTCGAGACACCTGTAATAGTTTCATAACACTAAAAAAATTGGCAGTAAGCAGCCTTCGTAGTCAGAACGTAACCATTTATAACGTTACAAATTAATTTTGCTTGGAGGGATGTGGGATTAAATCGAATATTCACATTTGCGCGTTTCACCTTTTCACCGCACACTGAGACACCTCGCCGCTGACACTGCTATGGGTGCCATGTATCGCACCTCGTTTTAATATAGCAGTGTCCTTGTTGTAACGGAAGCAAGGAAACTGTCGGTATTAACTTTGTGAATGAGTCAAGACAACGCCTCCGAGTCAAGGACACCACCAAATTCTAATATAAGAGGACTTAGTAAAATAAATCTTTCTCTGAATTATTCCGATATCGCTGCGATGAAATCCTACCCGTCCGATTCAATATGCCTTACTTGGACAATTACTTGAAAGGGGAACAGGCTTTTCCATAGGCATAAAATGAAGTAGTCATACCGGTAAGGAAATCGGTGTATTAGAAACAGGTAATCTGGATTGGCGCTATTCTCTATGTGAACGTTTTCTAACTGCGAAATTTTGTCTCCTCGGGATCGTCGCCGTGGCTGTAAAAACTCAATAGAACAGCTTAAGGGATAAAGAAAAAAAAACAGTTCAGCCGGATGTGAACGCTGCCAACTCTCTGAATAATATATGCATCAAATATACACCCTATGTGATCTTTGATCGATCTGAATAACAGGGCGCACGCTTTGTGGCTGACCTTCGTAGCTCACGTTCAGAAAACTGTGTTTCAATATCTTACTTATTTTTTTGAAAAAAATTTACAATATTTCGCAAGCACTGCTATTGGGTGAGTTGGCGCATCATATTATTGCGTTGGTTTGGCGCAGGCTCTGCCTGAACGTGAAGCAAAAGAGACATAAGCAAGGACGGAAAGAGAGAGGTGACAGGATCTTGCTGCGCACTTTATTTTGCCAGGTGGTGTGCTGGAGGAGCAATGTATCTTCTTGCGAACAATGCGATGTCGTGTTGTCCTTAAATTAGATATGACCGCCAGTAGTCAGCTTTTAGTAGTTTTTTTTTAACTGGTAGAGCTATTTACGTCCCAGTGAGCTAGCCTAAAGAACATCCCAAAGACGTAGTAACATCACTGCAGCTGCTCTGCTCAACTTCTGAATTTTTTTGCAGATATTGAGAAAAAAAAGTTCAGCTCAGACCGACAAGCTACTTCAACATTGCTGCATAAGAAAAGTGCGTTTACTGCGGTGCATGGAGTGTTAAGCTGTATTGCTTCACACTGTTACTACATTTTGACCTTAGCATGGTTTTCGGACCAGACGCATTGCTTTCTTGTTCCCATGCAGAACGTACCAACAGACTTAACTGTTCTACAGCAGCTGCGACAACCAAGATATATTAAACAAGCTTGTTTAAATGAAAGGCGAAGGCTTGATTATACCAGCCACGACGGTTGCATTCGCCACGACGATTGCAATGCGAGTACGCTGTACTTCGATTTTTTGTGTGCGATAAACAAACCTTGAAGAATTGAGGTAAATCCAAGGTCCCCCCCCCCCTTCCCACCTTCGGTATGCTTCACGATCTTAGCGTGGGTTCGCACGTAAAATCCCAGCGTTGTCATTATTATTATTATTATTATTATTAGTAGTAGTAGTAGTAGTAGTAGTAGTAGTAGTAGTAGTAGTAGTAATAGTAGTAGTAGTAAGAGTAGTAGTAGTAGTTATTGTTGTTGTTGTTCTTGTTGTACATCTCCTTTGGTGAAACGTTGTTTGTAGTGCTTGACCTATTGTCGTACTTCCTTTTTTTATTTTTCTTTCTAGGTTTGATCGTTCTGATACTCTGACGTGGGATGAGTGCAACATTGAAGTACTGGCCGCAAATGTAACAAAGCCGCCTTCGAACTGCACCATCTGCAATATCGCCGTTGTTTGCGATGGTAAGTCTATACTTGCCCTCCCAGTTTATGTGAACTGGCAGTGCAGCTGCTCAGAAGTGCGTTCAAAAGCTTTAATATATAGTGTCACCAAATTTGGGCAGCCTTACTGCTTGAATATCGCAGTACATGACTTCGCATTTCTGTTTAGATAACCAAGTTTCTGCTCGCATACATATACTTACAAAAGTACATTTAAAATATCGCTTAACAAATTAGTAAAGTAACATTCTAAAACATTACTTCTGGCACCATTTAACGTTCTAAAAACCCACTTCTGACACCATGTATTTGAGGCGAATGCAACCAAACGAAAGACCTTTATTCAGGTAATGCTTGTGCATATAAAGAGGCACCAAAGCTGATACGCATGTGCAGCTGCAGAGTTGCACATGCCATGCTCGATACAGTAAGCATGGGTTCTTCCTAATGAATGCTTTGCTGCTGAAATAAAAAAAAACTTATCAGGGCGCACAAATTGTAACCGGAATATCGCCAGTCCACGGAGATGGTCGTTCTACGAGAGTGGTCAACCTGAAAAGCAATGGTTCGTGGAGAAAGTCCATGCTAATTACCGATCTCTGTAAGTATTATTATTGAGCTAGGTTCACGTTTTCAGTATTCACGCATTACGAGTTATGCCTTTATGACAGCGTCACGAACTATCCCGCTCAAGTCACGGGATTGAATCCCGGCTGCGGCGGCGTCATTATCGATGGAGGCGAAAGCGCTGTAGGCTCGTGTGTTCGAATTTGAATGCACGGTAAAGAGCCCCACGTGGTCGAAATTTACGAAGCCCTCCATTACAGCGTCGTGCATAATCATATGATGATTTTGGGACGTTAAACACCACATATATATCTACTATCCCGCTCAGCATGAGCCACGTTATGAGCTACAACATGGAAGCGCGTTACTTGCAGCGTACTACAACATTTTACAGTGGCACCTATTGTGCCATGTTTCAGACTTTTGGGGAGAGAATTTGGCTGTTCCTGCGAGCGTGCAGGGACAGCTGACAGCTGGACTCGTCGCTGTAATTTTCTAAGTTGATATCAGCGCAGACAAAAACGAGGGTGTAGGTTACGCGTACTGGCTGAAACAGCCAAACCCTCCCCTGATAACAAGAAAACCTGCAATGATAGGCAGCTCTCTACAACCTTACCATGCGTTTGGCCACGCAGTAGCTTGCTCTTATTCATACTGAGCGTGATATCACGTTCTTTATTGTTTATGCGATTTAAATAACTCAACTCGTGCTTTAACATTTGAATAGCCAAATTTGTCGTCTGCAAACGACAAACTTCGCTCTTGTCCCTCTGAACTCCTGCAGGAATCGCTTTTTCTGTGGCACTAGCGAGCACGTATACATACATACGTGCGTATTTACATACATACATACATACATACATACATACATACATACATACATACATACATACATACATACATACATACATACATACATACATACATACATACATACATACATACATACATACATATTTCGCCCCGCCGCGGTGGTCTAGTGGCTAAGGTACTCGGCTGCTGACCCGCAGGGCGTGGGTTCGAATCCCGGCTGCGGCGGCTGCATTTCCGATGGAGGCGGAAATGTTGTAGGCCCGTGTGCTCAGATTTGGGTGCACGTTAAAGAACCCCAGGTGGTCTAAATTTCCGGAGCCCTCCACTACGGCGTCTCTCATAATCATACAGTGGTTTTGGGACGTTAAACGCCCCATATCAATCAATTACATACATACATACATACATACATACATACATACAGTAGCGTGAGGGAAGGTGCATGCACAAGACTTGTTGACGCGCAGGCCGAAGTTTTGCATTCCGATTCTGTTACTTTGCGCGCGTGCGATCATATCTGCTCTCCAAAAGTTGACGACGTCATCACCTTTTTTTTTTCTTTGCAGCTGGGTTCTACCACTCGAATGGATCGAACTGCAGTAAGTTGACAGCTGGTATATAGGAAATATTCTTGGGAGCAAGGAAACTCTCAAAACGCTTATTCAAGATTATTTATATATATTTCATAATTGCTTCTCACTTACTACCATACCCATTTGTTATTGCAAAAAAGTTCCGGATGTTAAAATACTCGCGTGGCACGTTTATGAGTAAATTTGTTGCTGACATTTCTCTTAGCAGCATTGCGGTCTCTATAGATAAATGTTTACCAAATAGCCAACCTATGTCGCAGCATACCTCATGTTCGTTTTACTGATACGATCACCTGAAAAGTGAGAACACTACTACACTTTACTTCCCTTCTTCAGCTAAACCAATTTACAACACATGACAGCAGTTTGTCACCAGTTTGTGGGGAAAGACTGCATTTCAGGGACTGTTGGATGCTGCAAGCGCTGTTATGCTTTTCTGTGCCGTTATCTAGTGACGTCTCCCTGTCTCTTACACTCTTATATTCCTCTACCCAGTGTAGGGTGTCATACCGGTTATTCTGAGTTGTTTGAACTTTTTGCTGTCTTTAACGACTCTCAAGTCTACGCCCCAGTTTTTTTTTCTTTTTTTTTTTGCAGTTTGAAACAATGTACAAAGTATGCCGTAATTTCTGTAGAATGAACCTCTGTCGACACAAGTCAATGATGTATTGTGAAGCCTCTTCTTTTCTTTATCGTTTTTTACTGCAGTTGTCATGGAACACGGCAATGAGGAGGTCGAATACTGTTATCACGATGATAAGCTCAGCGCACTCGAGAGTCGTCAGAGCTGCCTGAGCCAGCCGTCGCCGTTGTCGATGCTTATGGATGGACGGCTGCTGAACGACTCGCAGGTGGACTACATAAGGCGACTGGTGCGCACCGACTTGAAGTTTTGGGTAGATCTCAAACAGGAAGACGTGGGGTAAGTGATCCGGCTCCCACGCGTCCCAGCTGCTTATGTGGGATTTGACCATTAGTTTCACAGGCGAATGGGGTATCTTTAATTAACGCGACGGGTTAGGGAAAAAAAATTGGCCCCGTATCTGCATGGTAATCTGCAAATGTCGTTGAAAGACGATAGATAGTCTTCCGTGTGGAGAGAGTGAACAAAATGTTTATTTGATGTTCCGCGCAAGAAAATCGGTGAATGGTATTCTGGAGGCGCTGCGTTAGAGTGCCTCGAGCGTGCAGCGGAGGCGAACGAACGCATCAAGTCACGTCACACGTGAGACATGAGCGCCATCTGGCAGTTTTCTTCAAAAACAAAGCGCGTGGCTCTGAGACGGGTGTGCGCGCCCGTCTCAGAGGTGATAAGGTGTACAACGCAAGGCGACCGGTAGATGCCACCACCGTCTCGTTTTAGCAAAGCGTTGGAAACACTCTCCTGTTCGTTCAAGCGTTGCATGGTCAGCGCACCGTGACAAGAGCTACATTCCTTAAAATTACTTATGTATGCCTTTTTTATAAAAAACGCACATGTAGAATATATACATGTTTTTATGGTGCCCCAGACATGTGCAATAATTGCTTTTTAATCGACAATTACACAAGTATGAACGCTGAACCTTGAGCAACATTGGTGGGCATTGCGGATGGGGTCGGCCGTTTCAAATACCCGATGCTATTTGGAGTGGACAAACAGACAAATGTACAGACAGACAGACAGACAGACAGACAGACAGACAGACAGACAGACAGACAGACAGACAGACGGACAGACAGACATAGCAAAATTTTTGTGTAGAAGGTCTCCAAGAAAGACTTTCTTCATTAAAAAATGTGGTAGCTAGGTCTACTAGGCTTAAACGTTTTGTAGTAACAACACGACTATCATAGCGTGTTTGTGATCTAGCCCTCACTTTGCGTTCTCCATTTCTTCCTCAACTGATTGATTTTTCCCCATTCATTTTTAAGGGCGAAGCTCCTTAAGGTGTGGGTCGTGCGCCCCGTCGTAAGGGTGGGTAGCCACCTCTCGTTAGGTCTTGAAGCGGTCGTTAGAAGGCGCTACTTGTACATATAACGAACGCATATAAGCTGAAAATACAAGATACTAGATGGCGTTACTTGTAGTATGTGTGATACGTGCAAGGCGGCGGCGGCTCACACTTGATGATAGAACCCCGGTGTGCGAGCGCGCGAAAAAATAGGAATAACGTCACACGAAGACGTTGGCAATTGCGGGGTCGTCGGCGGCACCGTATGCTAGGGGGCGCGATGTAGTAAAATAAAAGTCGTTTGGGCACGCGCGCGCGTTCAGAAAGTCGGCGGATGGACAAGGCTGCAGAGCGGCATGCGCGCAAGGTGGCAGAGTCCCCACTCTTCACCAATCACCCCGTAGATATGCCGTCATTTTTTTTTATTTCTTTAAAGACCCACGAGGGTATATCACACGAGAAATAGGCTAATATTCAATCAGTGTGGTTGTCACAATAACCAATTCCAAGTTAATTTTGCTATGCTGTGCATGATAGTAAGTAGACAGGTGATTCTGGCAACGTAGCTGTAATTTCGCTGCTCTCGGGGGAAACAAGACGCAAAGAAATGTCGTAGTTTGGTCACGTGGGCGCAAAACATTGCCCCATCACCAGTTTTCATTTTTTTAGCATGTCCAGGTGCAAGGATCACGTAAGGAGAGCGATTAAAAATTCACTAAAGGGAAAGTATGACTTGCTTTATATGGACAATAAAAAACTGCACTCTGAGAACGCTAATGTAATATGTTTCACTCTCATAAGTTCATTATTAGCGGAAAAAAATAAACGTTCAAGTTTCTCTTTTAAATATCGCCCCGAAATCTTGCGCTTGACGTCAATATTTTCAAAATATATTTTTGATATTTTCGCGACATTGGCATGATGAAATTTTCCGATACTTCGTATGCTAGGTCTATAAATTACGCCCACAGATGACCATGTGCTTTAAATTTATTGATAAAAAGCTACGTAGGACCCTGTAGACGCCTTCAAAATCTATGACGTCATGGTGTTTAGCGTGGAAGTCTCAAGCCGACGTTTCCACCCACACTCTCTTTTCACGCGTTTTCACGCTTACCAAGAATCGTGTCGCCGTGGGAGGGACGTTTTCGGAATTGTGAAATTGTAGCTTACCAATACGGAAAAGATTGTTTGCCCTTAAGCGTCCCTTTAAGTGGTGAGTGAAAAACCGTAAAGTATCCTTCACCTTGAGTCGTGCACCTCAGGACCTACAATAGAGCTCCGTGTCCATCTATCCTTCGCGACAACGTCTTTGCGGTGCTACTAGCGCTCATTTAGCGGGCATGGGCCATCGCCGCAAGCTTCACATGACTCACATAACGCCTTACAGATGTGCAGCGGGTAACTCGCTTCTCCGCGAATCAATCAATAATGGCATAATAGGCACTTCCCTACCTTGCAAAATTTCAATGGTTTATGGCGAAGCGGGCACCTTGCCACTGTACTTGCAGTAGTTGACCCCAAACAAGTTACCTCCTGCTTTTAGTATTGTCGTGCCGTGTGCTCCGCGCAGGCCCAGAGTGATATTGTCTTAAAACTTTTATATGGGTTGTTGCGTTCTTTAGCAGTGCATGCTTTGCCTTGTGGATGTACAGGCATCAGCAAAAGCTTCCTTGGTCGCATTTCTTTGGCCAGTTTGACAGGCTGCAAATGGTTGGATGATTTATTCAATGGTGTCACATCACAGAGGTGGCCACAGCGCAGAGCGTATGGTCACTGGGTAAACACAAGTACCCATAAATGTATATAGGTGTCGAATTCGTACTGTAAATGCATTTTTTTTTATTCTGGTACTCTGGGGTCGAAGGCCACTGTTCCAATCACTTAGCCGCAGGCGTATCTCTCGCAAGACAGTGCGGAACGCCCTTTTTAATGTCCGACATACAAGTATGTGCCTTCAAACGCTTGAATTTTTCATTATTTTTGCACAACGCTGGTTGTTTCCTGAAAAACTTTCTTTACGTGAACCAGTGCATTAACACGCTTAGCGCATTTTCGCAATGCTGATGAAGTGTCATCGAGTCGGAAGTGTGACTATTCGCAGCGGGAGTGATAATTGAAAACAGTGAATTTCTGCCCTAACTTTATTATTTTTTTTTGAAGCCTTAAGCTCCAAGCTTGCCAGTTCGTACAAGCTAAGGGAAAATTGCTTTTTTTTTTCAAGTGGTGTTTCCAGCTTTCTTTCGTGTGTGCTGTGATTTGTCGGAAATGCAATGTTAAACGGTCCTTTACTTATCCATTAAGGCGAATCAAAGGGGCCAGTCATCTTTCTCTTTTGTGTCAGTCACCTTGTGACTTTATTGTGACGTCACGACGATTTCATCCAATGTCACGATTACTACGACGCACGATGACGTCATTACACGACATTGGTGCTTGCTCAATCGTGGCTGATCCCGAAGAAAGTTCAGTGAACCATGGCCTCATCACCGAAGCTTTTTACACCTTACGTTGTTTCAAAGTGCCTCCAGGATCGTCCCACACTCGAGCAAGTGCCACTGGCGTGTGATGGCATCATCATGTGTCGTAGTATGCACGACATTGCATGATATCGTCGTGACGTCTCTATAACGCCACAAATTTCGGCGATTTGTGAACTCTGTATGACTGCAATATTTACACCGTTCATCACGTCATGTGACGATTGGTACGTGGACGGCACACGTAGATTCACTTGACTATCACGCGACTTTTGGCTGACTTATATTCGTTTTTTTTTTCATCAAGATCCTTAAAATAGTTTCAAGTCTTGCCACTGCTCGCAATGCCTCTTGACTCTTGACAAATTTAATGCTTTAGGTTCAACGATAAACTTCAAATCATGCACTTCAAAGTGTTTTTTTTTTTACCTACTACAGTCAGCTGAGTGGCGTGGTTGCCTTCGACGCCTACGCCATCGACTGGAACACGTCCTGCTTCACGGTGTGGTTTGGCCGTGACGTACCGTGGTTCTTCAAGACCAGCTGCGATGAGCTATATCCAGTAGTCTGCGAGGACAGCACAAAGAGAGGACGTAAGACCTTTGCTGAAATAGCGCACGCATAAATATTGAACGTGTATGAGGCAAGACTTCATAAGTACCGTCCGCTCATGTCTTTCAGGTGGAATGAACTACCAGTTCAGTGACTGCAGTGAGTACATGTTTATTCTTATTTTCGTTATAACATAAATTCCCGTGAATACGCCGCAGAAGTTGCTACGAGGTTGATGAATAGTTTAGGCATCGCCCAGTCATCCTTTAAAAAATGAGCTCAGGTGCGACAAGTAATCATTTCGAAGTTCAAGCTGTGCAAACCACATATTGTTTTAAGCCACCTGCAAAAAGGAGAAAAACTAGTGGCACATTCTTCGAACCTAAAGGGTCTGTGCAACATTTTTTCGTATAGGCGTGGTATGGATTAACCAAAGGATCTTATTGCACCACAAGAATTTCTAGAATTCGTTGAGTACGAGGGGAGCAAAAATATTTGCCGCACTCAGCAATCGCTTTCTCTCTTCTGTCGTCGTGACGAAATCAGTGTAAGCTGAGCAAAGAAGGAGGAGGCATGGGGGGTGGGGGACACGTAACGCATGCCTCGCTAGCTTGGGCACTTTTTTTTTTTCCTTTATTGCCTGCGGCGCTTTTCAGTATGATCGCGCACCTGTGCATGAACAGGTCGTGACCTCCTGCGGCCTCCTAGTAACGATCGAGTACGCCACGCTCTGATCAGCCAATGGCCGGTATTAGGTTTGGCACGTAGTGATTTTGAGCCTACGGCGTCATTTGTCGAGAGAAGAGAAAGCGATTTTTAGCCGACTTCGATAATTTATGGGAATTTCCAGGCCACATGCTGCGCTTTAAATTGGTCATACCTGTTTTTGGGAGCTTAAGTACCGAGTGGCAGCGCATTCAGATCATGCTCAAAACGTGTTGCAGGTCCCTCTTGATTGATAAAAAAGGAAAATGTTGCTGAATACTTGGGCATCGCATGGCAGCGCATACAAACGACTGTATTCATAATCTTCATTTGAACGAGGAAACATTTGTTGTGTTTGGCTCCTGCCTTATCTTTAGGTACCTTGATCTAATATTGGGCTTGTCGGCTCAATTTCTATACCATGTACGTGTTTTGAATACACCGATGACGATTTGTATATTTCTTAATTTTTTTGTTTGAACTACTGAAGACTTTGAGCCAGTGACGATATACTTAGGGAAATTTTTTCAAATGTATTGACATTTCAATGGCTGGTGTAAAAAAGAAGATGGGACATTGGCGTGAATAACAATGCGGTTAGTGAGCAATACAAACAATCGCCAAAGTTCACGCGCTTTCTGATTAACCATGCTCTGTGACTGCGAATACTTCTTATAAGTTGTTGGTGCCTAGCCACGATGAAAGAATAGAGGATGACCTTCAGCAGCACGAGTCGAGAGTATTGCAAAAGGGGGTGAATAATACAGCATGCTTTAGCCCAATGACCAGTAGTTTCTCCACAGCAGAATAGGAACCACCGGATGAACTTGCAAACATCTGATGCGGGGCGTGCATTTTAGCAAATATGCATGCAATTTAAAATAAAGCCTTTCTTTCCGTACCGCTCTGAATACGGCGTGGCTTTCTCACCTCTCGCTAAGTATAATGGACCGATCGCGCTGGCTCTGTAACTTCAGGAACTCTGAGACGGTTGGTACAACTTTGTACAAATGCGTTGAGCACATATTAGCATATTATAAGGATAGTTTGCCGAGCGATTGAAGCTCTGGGTGTCAAGCGCTTAATTTATTACAAGACAAAACCTGCGAATAACTACAGGTCAAAGCGGCTCAGCCAAACGAGTTTTAAGCTTCCTGCTTGCAGTCTGCATCGCATAGTTTCATTAAACGTAGCACCGGTGATTGATTAGATTATATATGTCGTGTCTACCTCGCTTGACTGCGGGTGTACAGCGAACCAAGGGGGCGTAGTATGGTGTGAACCAAGCAAACGCGCCGGGTGTTCACGTGAGCTGCTCGACTGTGTTTCGAGGTTTCCTTTCTCGGACATCATGAAAAGCATTAGCGGCGTTGCTGGCTGCACATCTAGCAACTGGCCACGCCTAAAGCTGCGACATGTTGTAAGGCGTGTGAGGCAACTGGTGAGCGAAGTCGCTTCAGCTTGTCGGTGCAATGAACGTCAAGGTCTCTCTATTCAATCAACACCAGGACCCACAGAACTGCACGCTCGACGACACAGTCACGTCGCTCGACTTTACTCTTATCGGTCATTGTTTCCAAATGTGTTTGTTTGTTGGCATACTTCTTAGCATTTGCATAGTTTCAGTGTACTACAGAATAAAATGGGAACAGCTGCTGGTGTTTCGGCACATAGTGTAACATATCTGTACTACTACTCAATCCACTTCATCTAAACTTGCTGACGGCGTGTTGCTGTACAGTTAACGAGGAGGCCATGGAAAGGGTAGCGCAGCTCAACCCGTCGAGTGTGCCTCCGTCGGCAGCGATGGCTGCAAGTTCGACGGGTTGAAGAAGAAAGGCGATGATGAGAACAGGGATAACATATAATTCCCCATAGCTGCCTTGCCGGCGTCGTGCATGCCAGGACGAGAAACATCAGGAAAGAATATTGCGCTCCTTTTTGCAATTTGGGAGCCCGCGGTGAGTGGCCCTTTAAAGCGAACGAATGCGAAACGCTGTGAGTTTTTGTTATGTGTGCGGTTGCAGCGCAAGATACCAGGCGGGCATCTGTTAATTCGCGTTCTAGAAAACCTGAGTAGACGTGAGACGTTAATTTTCTTTTTTTGTTGTCACGCCGCACACGCCGTGTTGCTTGTGGTTATTCTATCGACTCTGTATACTGGTTAAACGAGTCGTCTTGGCTCATGGTGGCCACATATATTCGGCAATATGAAATTTCTTTGCGCATTTATTTAGCAAAGTGACTTTCCGCATGTCTTTTAAAAGGAATAACTCAAGGAATAAACAGTTGCGAGTGGGCGCCTGTCCTGTCTACGTGTTTTCTTGTTTTGTGTGGCCATCATTTTGGCGCGAAATAGACTGTTTATTTCTGCATACCTTCACTTTTATCACTCTACCTTTCCCTGCTTCAACTTTTCTGGCCATTTCTTTTTGAATTGTCGACATTTATATCATGTTCAATCACAATGACATTACTTTTTCTGGCCGTGGTGTAGCACCACCTCGGATCGAATGGTATTTTTCGCTCAGACTGCCAATTGAATCTAGTGACATTAACATCTGTAGTCTTATTTATTAGTCTTCTAGCACTCTTGAGTCTGCCATATTTCCGTAAGAAAGTTTCCTTATGCTCCGTATAACTTTCTTAAAAAAGTTTCCGTATACTCTGTAAAGCCTTCCATATTCTACATCTTTCCATATTTTCCGTAAGTAACTTTCCGTATATACGAGATGACTTCCGTATCCTTTCATATCTGTCATATGGAACTTTCCGTATATCCTACATCATTTCTGTATCCTTCCATATTTTCATTAAAATGTTTTCCGTATATGCCACACAACTGAAGTATGCTTTTATAAAATTCATACTTTTTTCGTATAATTCACAAGGAAACTGCACGGAGTCCATATTTTTCCCGTAAGATTTCATATGGAAGGTTTGAGTAGAGTAGCTTATGGCGCGAATGATTTGGTGATACGGTAGCTCGAATGCTAACACAACATTAGGAAGCCAATTCGGGGTCTTTTTAGGAGTAATGAGTAATGACTTAGTGGACTAACGCTGACACCTATTCGCAATGTGTGTCCGAACGTGCGATATTCGTGGCTTGTAACAAGGCTTGCGGCATTGTGGCTTGTAAATCGCTTACTCAAGAAATGCAATCATGGTGATGGCTGGTACCATCCTAAAAAGCGTATGGCATTATGACAATTAAAAGCATAGATGCGAACATTACCTATGCATTCTTCTTCTTTTTCTTTTTTTTACAGCTGGATGCGTCAATGATTGTGATAGAAATTGCGGAGGTATGAGCATATGCGGCCCTTTTTTAACTCGTTATCATTTTTCAGAACAAAAGGACAATGAAAAGGCATTAAAGAAAAGAAGCCGAGAGTTTCACGAGAAAGCATCACGTTCGTTAGCCTACTATGAAAAAATGAAAAAGTGGCAAAATGTGAGAAGGGGAAGTAAAAACAGTTCAAATCGGTCAGCATTAATTGCAGAACGAAATAAGTGGAGCAAGTGAACAGGGCGTGGCACCGGGGTCAACGGTGTTCTCATAGGCCAGTCGTATTCAAGAAGCAAAAAAACCACAATTCTGCATTCTTGTGCACTAGTCGACGAACGACGGGAATGGTGATCGATTAGCACCGGCATGGTCAACGGTCAATGTTTTCAAAAAATGTCATCAAAAAGACCGAAGAACAATTTCACTTATTAAAAGGTGACGTTGAGAGAACATTCTGTACCGTACAGCTGTACTACTTACACTAACGTAGTTTGCAAGTCGTATTTCGCTCACTGGCAATAAAAGTGTCAGTTGTGCAAAATAAAAGGTGTTATTGCAATTAAATACAATCTCAGGTGTGTGTATTTGTGGTCACGCGTGGGTGCGCATGTATACGCAAACATTGGACACCTTCTACGCATTTCATCCATTGCCAGTGAGCTTTTCAGAAGATTTGTCTTGGAAAAAACAATGAACTTGTATGGTACCACTATATTTGGCAGAACACTAACCCATCGCATAATTTTCAATGGGACCAATTGTTACCAGCTTACTATACTTGCTTCATGAATAAAGAAAAGGGCATGTTCACAGCTATCACAAACCAGCGTTCACTCGTCTCCTAGTGGATAAGTATCCACTACAAGGACTGTAAATCCTTCCGAATTCTTCTTTTCTCCTTGTTTGCAGTTTACCACAAGTCGCAGTCTTGGATGTTTGACTACTGCGTTCCGGAGGGGCGTGCTTTCAGCATGACCGCAGCTGCCAAGTTCTGCGTCAATCATGCCATGAGTCTCTTGAATGGAAAAACCCTGCACGAGCTCTTCTTCGTCTACACGCGTATTGACAAGCAGCCCAGCAGTGTTACTGATAACTTCCTCGTATGGGACGCAAGAGGATCACTCGGCGGGCAAGCACTTTCTTCCGTCTTGTATAACGGCAGGGATCGTATATCGTAAGTGTCCACTAAATGAACTGTTCGCGTGAGCCTGCACTGATTGTATAGAGATAAAAGCCGGCCCGGGGTTCACTGCTGGTGTAGGGCCGCTCGCTCTGAAGATCTAGCCAGTCTGGGCATGGTAATGCACACTTCACTATGGCTTACTCATGATCACACAATTTAGCAAGTCCTGCCGTAAAAATGTGTGAGTGTTGTCGTGCATATAACGCAACATGCTACAAAGAAAGATAATATATTAAAAACAGAGAAATCGAGGGAAGAGAACTTTGTAGGTTGCTACCATACATTAGGAGGAAGGGCAATGGCGAAAAATGTAGGTAGAGGAGGGCAAATACAAAATAAAATAAATGCAGTTCAGTGTTTGCAAGCTGTGTGAACACGGAAGCTGCAAGCAGGCCCCGAAAGTATATTATTTTAGTTTCTTGTTGTCTTCCCCTTTCCTTCATCTTTCTTGTGTTTCTCTTCGTTTTTCCACATCTGCTTCTTCATTTTTCACCTTTCTTCCTTCCTTCATATTTTCCACTGGCAACCCAGTGGTGAGTGACCATGCGTTAAGCTGTACTTTAAACATAATTAAAGTAACTTGAGCCAAGTATAGTTTAATCATGCAATTTTTAATACTACAGGATGCGATGGGACCTAATTATCAGAACCCAAACACAACGCCCCACAATTGTCCTGCAGGCCATCGACTACTTTAAAATTGTGACCCTTCAGACTATGAAAGGATTGAATATTACCTGTAATTTAGTGCTTCAAGAGGGGAAAATACCGTTTCCTCGTTTTATCACGATTGGCGTTTGTAACGTTTTAGGCAGCAGTACTGCTTAAATAAATGACATGTGGCTGTATGACATGCATCATTCACTTCGAAATGGCTCCCTGCTGAAATTCTTCGCTGGCATGCTATGCAGTGAAGGCGAGGCAAAGATTGCGTACTGAAAACAAAAATACTCCTTCCATAGTTTCAGCATCTTATATCTGCATTTTAAGCCAACAAAACATACTACAGGATCATGTATACGCTACATTAGTACTTGGAGCACTACATTAAGAAAATGAAGCCGCAACATGCATCAAAATGGCGTTTTTCTGCATTTCATCAAGACATTTTGGACATGCACCTGCTGCATTGATTCTCGCTTTATATTTATCACTTATTTCATGAAATTATTAAGACCATAATGTAAATATCTTGCTCGCCAAGAAATTTAGTGGGGTTTTTTTTTAGGTAGAAGTAAACATGCAGCAGTTCTTTGCTATTTTTAGTCAAGACCAAGAATAATAACTCTTAAAAACGAAAACACACTATAACAGACATCGAAGATCGGTGCCTTCAGAATCAGAAAAGTAAATGTATCGTATAGTTTGCTTCAACCAGCTTTTTCCATAAATAATTTACCGCGACAGAGTTTTACTTCCATGCGCAACGTTCAAAGCACCCTCTGTGCTACGCAATTTTTTTTCTTAAATATAACGCCTCAACGTTTCAATAAGTACGTATCACATTCGCATACTAGGACAATGTTTTTTTCGGTATGATCGGAGCGGTCGAAAATACACCGGGTGTACTCAACAAAGAGTAATGTGATACGGGTCATATATTACATCGGAAGCTATTATGAGATCACAAGTCGGGTCTCGTGCAGCGCCGTAGTTGTTTGCCGTCACCGCCTGTGTCCGTACCTACATCGCACGAAATTAGAAAAGAAAACCTAGCACCAATGACACAGTGGGGCTCGAACCCGGGTCCGCCGGGTGCCAGTCCAGTATTATACCACTGAAACACGCTGGTGCTTGGGGCTTGTTGGCAAACTTGTCTTAGCCAAGCTTGATGTCGGGAAACAATCATGGTAATACGACTTATAAAGTGCTTTAAAACAGCGAAAGAACAAGCAGTGATCGCACAATGCAAATAGGGTAACGAGTGGGTCGTCCAATGCTCCAACCCATTACAAAAGCTTGTTTTTGTTCAGCTAATAACTGAAGTGCATACCCACTTCAGGCACGTTATAGAACATCGGGTGGTTGAAATTTCTGGAGCCCTCAACTACAGCGTCTCTGATAATCATATGGTGGTTTCGGGAAGTTAAACCCGAAAAATTATTATTAATGAAGAAAGTGTAATGATTACTAATATATGCCGCAAATGTAAACTATGTAGGAAAAACAAGTGTTAATATTTTTACCTAAGGCGTATGTTTGAGTTTGAGTCTTTATTCCAGACATGCATGCAAAGTGCATGTAACATAATGTTTAGCGCATTTAGAATTTTTTAAATGACGAAATACAGTAACGCCATCTACCAACAGAGAAAAAAAAATGACATGACGTCACGCCGATTTAGTTCAAAATGGAATCCGGCGCAACTGAGCACGAATATCTGACGCTACGGAGTTTTTTAAACTACGTATTTTTCGCGTACACAAACCAAACGCTTGCTCGTGGTGTTCAGAAATAGGATTTGTCTTGTTTTTTTTTTATTCAAGTGTGGGCAAAGGGGGGATTATATTCATTATGTGTTATTTAAAATTCTTGACGTCTTTCAAGCTATATGTGTGTTTGTTAATTAAAAGCTTTCTTTGCGTTCGTTTTAGGTACAACCAACCGTTTCATAAATGTCAGGCCCTCGGCATTAGAGGATCATCATTTGTTCCAGTTCTGCGATCATGTTCCGAAAAATTGGGATACATCTGTAAGTTGACAGTGATTTTCTGAAATTCAAATTCTACGACTACATGCTGTCAACAGTGCTGCTTGCAGAATGTCCTCTGAGCAAATTTAAAGAGTTTCAATGCTGCATTTGTGCTGAGGCAGCAAGCGATAACCACTGCCACTCAAATTCAGCGAATGATATTTATAAAGCGTTTTCAGTGAACACAAGCGCTTGCAAGGGCTACTCCAGCTATTGCAAGTGCTTTCTGTTTAAGTATTTAGCTTTTGAAATGCTGTTGATTTTGTTGAGAAGGAGCAAAGTTTAGTGATTTCGACGATAACATAAGCTGAAGTCGTGCCTTGCTGTTGTCACTGTGCATCTATTCTTCGAATTTCTTTCCTTCGCTTGGGCTGTTTAGGAGGTCTTAAAATCCTTATTCAGGCCGCTGCTAACTAGCTACCACGGTGTAAACTATTCCTACACCGTGCGAGCTACAAAAGTTAAATTGAGGCAGTGTATCAGCGAAGAGCAACTGATGGTCATTATGTCTTTAAAAAATTGATTGACATTTATGGCTACCGACATGACTGGCCAGCGCAGCTGCTTAAACTCGTGGCAAGCAGCATCTCAGCATAATTGTAGCGTCTTGGAGGTATTAATTTTTTTTTACATGCTTTCTGGTTACGAAATCCCTGGGCTTTCTCAGCTTCGCAAATGCATTCAGTAAGCTCTCTGAGCGGGAATTATTGAAAAAATGCGTGGCATGATATATCATCGCTTCGACCCTGCTGGTGTTTCACCTTTTTTGAAAATGTGTTACGAAAACAAAGGTGCTTGCGTGTGCGTATGGGATCAATGCCTTCTTGTGTTTAGAGAAATGTGTATATTACGCATTCACCTTGTTTGATATCATATACATATATACCACGCGTACGCGTACTGTCTTATTTTTGTGCGCCTTGTCTTGTACAGGCTCTTCGCGTTACCTTATGTACAAGGCTGGTCAAAAGTTCTTGGGCTGCTAGCTGATTAATTTCTATGGCAGTATGCCCTGGTGACTTTTGAATCCGCCTTTATATGTCCGGTATCTTTCGACAGAGTACTCGTCTGTGAGTGCTGAAGTATAAGACGTGATTATACATCGTTATTGAGCCACACTTGCCGATGGCTCTCAAACGAGCACACAGTGTTCTTCTTAAAGTATACCCATGCCGGGAAAAAGGTGAATTCCGTTCCAGTGTTATCTCATTGTCGTCCCAACGTACTCCCAGTATCAGCCATCTTAGTGTTGCCCTAACTCAGATACTGGCCCACATTGTGGGCTTACGGTGGACAACGTACAGCAACGGGAGAAATCCCTGCCAACAGTTAGCAGTGTGGTTTTTTGCGCCAGTAGGTACATGATGAGAAGTGAAGGGTTCCAGCAAGTTTCAAGCACGAGTGCAAGGAGAAGAAAGTAATCCACAGGAAAAGGCTGGACTTGCAATTGAAGTTGATCAAAACAACGGTATTATTCCGAACACTGTCATGCGTATGTAAAGAGCCCACAGCAGAAGCATGTGAAGATACTATATGACGAGCTCCACCCCGCCCCCCGTCCCCCTTTTTGCTTTCATATTAACCATACCTTAGCACGCGCGCTACATAATAATTTCTAGAAACTATAATTCCAAAGTACTGATCAATAATTTCAATATCTGGTGGATTTATAATTTACCACGTGGTTTAGATCTACCTAAGATTTAAAAAATGGGGTTCGGGTTGGCCCATTACGTCTGTGTGGCAGTGTTCTATAGGGAATCCTGTCTTTCAATAAAATTCATTTGTAATTCCAGCAATGTCACTGACAATGGTGGAATTACATTGCTGAATTTACATTGCTGCAATTACATTGCTGGAATTACATTGCTGAAACTAACGCATGGCGTGCGTTAGTTTCTTCTTCTTGTGCCTCCGTTTGGAACTTGCCGGAATCCTTCACTTCACTTTCGCCAACATGCCAGTAATGGCTCCTCCACAACTTTGGTGGCTTTTACCTGCTAAAGTCGTTGTTCTTGCGTATTAGGTACTCTGGTCTGGCTGAAGACTAAGGATTCATTTCGAAAGCCTGAATTACTTTAGCATACAGCTATATCTAAGCCCGCAGTTCTCACAATTTTTCATCATCAATATATGACCGCACCGGTGGGAATCGAGCTGAACCTGTGAGATAGTGCTTAGATGGAGGAACTAAAGTTTTAATGATAATGTCAGACAAGCTAGCCTGGTCGGTCCCGTGGTTTTCTACTCGACTGGTGTGTGATCACAATAGTAGATACAGTGAATCCATATATACACTCTAAGCCAAAACGGAGCAACAGGGGTATAGGGGTTGCTCCTTTCAGGGAGCAATTGCATTGCCACTCCCATTACTCTCCTAAAAGGAGTAACTGCAGAGGGAGGAACCGTTGCTCCCCTTTCAGTTCCTCCTTCGGGGGATGAACAGTTACTCCCTCCAGTTCCTCCCTGCAGACCAACAGTTACTCCCACCAGTTGCTCCCTGCCGACCAACCATTACTCCCACCAGTTGCTCTTCTAAGAGCAACAGTTACTCTTTACCGTTCCTCCCACGTGTTCGCAGTTACTCTCTGAAAACCAACTGCACATGCTTCCAGTTACTCCTTGGGGAAATGAGTATTTATTTCGAGTATGCTTGTCACACGCTTAACACATGGCGAGAGCTCCTTGGAAGAGCACTGCTTGGGTGCTTCTAACGCAAAAAGTGGACAATATTGAAAGGAAAATAAATGCTTTATTGTTCTTTTTATGAGGCGACGTGTGACCACACGTAAAAGTAGACTTCGCCACACCACAGCCAGCACTAAACAAACACCATAATACATCAAAGGTTTTCTGCGTCATCCGTGGAAAAACAATCTTGAATTTCTAGCATAGGGCAGTCTGTGTCATCATTGGTGAGAGAAGGGCAACTTCTCCAATTCTGAAGAACTCAAGTTTCGCAGCTGGTGTTTCCATCAGGCTAGCGCAGCAGAACGTCACCGCAGGCATATGTGAAGCATCTCATTGCTGCAAGAAAAAAAAAATAGAAGTGTGAGGTTAAACATGCCAGAATCAATTCATAACAATGAGTCACACACACTGCAGCAGCGCTTACATTCTAGGATGTCTACTGCAAAACGAAATGTGAAAAAAAGGAAGGTTCGGCCAAACGTTACTTGGCAAGCCATATAAATGCTGATGTGGTAGACGCTCTTCACATGATGTCTCAGACAGCAATATTCTGGAAGAAAATGTGCAGCACCTCAACAAGGCATATTTGTAGCAGTTAAAGATACCCTTAAATACAGTTAACTTGTTTACTATACACAGCTGAGTGACATTTCTATGAGCCCATTCACCAATGGGCATTCTAAATGAGGTCTTGTGTGTGGCAAATAACACGTACTGTCCGCTCATGTTAAAATACTTATTTAGCTCGTGCACATAGTTGCTCTCGATTCTACTGTTCTATCATACGCTGCTGCGTCTTGAATTGTGTAATACCTGTAGGCACAAGCCAAGCATGCAAAGCCTGCTTGAAAGCAACCATTTTCAGAGGCTACATGATAATCTTCAGTATATTTCTTTGTACCTGACGCAAACGGCTGGACAAAACTATAGACAAATAAATGTAGACCGTGCTACCTTCAAAAAATGCTTTAAATTTAGAAAACTAGGGTGCATTCGTTCACTCGGTTGACGAGTCACAGCCACGAGATATGTAAACGAAGCAATATATCTTAAGGCATGCACAGATATTCTGATTCTTTGTTTGACAGTGTCACAGATAGCTTGCCAATACATATATATATGAGGGCAACAATATGTGAAGCTTTCATTAGTTCAACGTCTTGTTGGTTCACAGCCAAACAGGTTACTGCTTGTTAGACAAATTGGAATAAGCACACCATGGTTTCCAAAAAAAAAAAGCATTATTAGAAGTTAGCTCCTGGTGTGAATGTCTGCCTATTTATTTTGTACTGCCTTCTACATGTGCCACAAAGACATTTGTTGAGGATGTGCTACCAGTCAAGCCAAGATCGCATACTTGGTCAATGTGATGGAAATACAAACATTAGAAACACTGCCACCTCTAGTAAGAGCATAACACTTCAGTATCTTGGACTAGCAAAGAGGTGCGCAAGAAAGTTAAGCCCACTCTTGCGGAACTTTGAACGCGAATATTTCAGAGTGTGGGAGGTCAACATGCTGTGGCACTTTTAAACCCACGAAACATCTGCAGAAAACAGGGTAAAGGCAAGTCAAGAAACGCTGTTATGAAGGCCTGCGCATGGACAGCTTTGTGAATCTAGGCCCAAGTGTTATGCTTTGTGCAAGCCAAAATCCATGTAAGTAGGGAAAGCATACTTATAGGAGTACCAGCATAAACAAATCTTGGCAGTTGGCTTTTTAGTACAAACAGCAATCCCTGCAATGAAAACATAAACATTTTATCTTAACGGTAACAGTGTGAGCACACACACGGGCCAGCGGAGCCATGTCGAATTGTCAGTGCCAGTGTAACCATGTGGCATAATGAACTATTCTCTGGCCAACACATGCACAGTTTGCCCCTAAAAAGCGATGCTTTCATATACGTAGTACAAAAAGTCTGCACTTACCAAAATTCACTTGCTTTCTGTACTTTAGCATCGTTGGGAACATCTTTATCTGCAGTATAACCAAATTTGTGTCATATCCCTGAAAAAAAAAAGTAAAAGACATGCATCAAATATTGTTTCATTTGGTAGCAGTGAAGTCAGGTTAAGAACAGCCAAGTGGGAATCAGCCTAATTATGTGCATGCGGCAAATCCCAAACGGCGTTATTGAGGTTGTCGAAATTTTCGTCGATTGGTATTAACGTCGATATGTGACTTCAACGGCATGCCAAGTTTTCACAGCGCATAAAGATTTCATGATGCAGAATAATGACAGCGCTAACGAGAACATACAGCATTTATGATTGTCTTTTACAATATTCAGTTTTGCTAAGGTTTTGTATCACTAAAGAAATCTGAAAGATTTGGGTCATTCCTCCTCCAATTGTTCTGTCAATATGTAAACTGCTCGCTTGATGGTGCGCTTATAAAATAGTACGTTCAGCGCAGAGGTGAAGCAAGTGACGCAGTGATGTGGGCAGATTTTTTTTTTTTTTTTAGGCGTGCAGGGAGGGGGGGGTCCGCTTATCTAAATAGGCCGGGCAAGCGAATATGGTCGTCAATTTGGGCTCCCTACGCCCGGCCTAAAAAAATTCTGTGCGCAACCGCCTGGCTATGCCAGTGAAGTGATGCGACAATGATTCGTTCACTTACTGATTTACATACACTTTACATCTCTAAAAAATGCGGCCCAAGGCCCCAACACTCAGCCGTTAACATTACATAAAGCCAATGGTAGAAAAGTGCCAGTATGAATGCAGCTACAACCCCGCCCCAATGTTTTTTTCAAGCGAGGTAGTGTTGCTGAAATGAACTTTTAACTGCAAAAGTACACTGGCACTGCAGTGGTGACAGGGGAAGCAAGAGGGTATGCAGGCGGTAATAGAGGTAATTTAGTCCGATACGGCTAGCAATGGATACGGTTAATAAGAGCAAATCATTTCTCTTTCAATAGCGCAACCACTCAACAATGTATTGTAAGAGCATTAAATGTTGCTGGAAATGCCACTCACCTGCACGCTGATGCATGCACAGTCCTTTGTCCGACGAGCGAACAGGCTTGCAGATAGCTGAAGACGTGTTTACGATGTGTTTGTTCCACCCAGCTGCAAAATCCACAACTACTTCGCGCTCCATAAAGATAAATATACACTAACCTTCATCACGAATAAGTAGAAACGCAAATCTGCGACACACACACACGATCAAAACATAGCTCACAAGGTCGCACGTCCATGTGCTCGCCAACCACAGACCATATAAAAATGAGTAAGTAGTGCGAACGCGAACCTAGTTGCGCCGAGAAAAAAAAACGTCGAGCAGTGGCAGCTCAGGCGTCAGCGCAATAATTTCAGTGTGTTTTCCTAATACAATTATAATAAAAAAATTGAGGTACACTAAAACTCATAAATAAATATAAAAAGTTGAGTGTAATTTTTATTTAGTGCTAGTCAACATAAACACTGAATAAAAATTACTTTGTATTTTACATCGTTTGCTACGCTAGTGCCACACTTCTCGTGCGGGCGCAGATGGCGCAGATTTGTCATTCTGCCCTCAAACTACACGGTGGAGCGTGCTACTAAGTGTATGGCTGATGAGAAGCGCGTCTGGGTCTGCTTTTTTTTTTTCTTCTCCGATATATGTGGGCGGGGGGCTCCTTATGCACGTGTTTCGGTGCTTGATCGACCTTGACGCCCTTACTTCGCGGACGAACGGCGTGTCTAGGCTTTTTTTATTGTTGTTTTGCACGTGTTTCGGCGTTCGGTCCGCTTTGACGTGCCAACTCTCCATTCTGCTGCTGCGTGTGTTAGGTATTTGCCGTACTGTATTCTCAGGCCTTCTGTGTTCAGCCAGCGCTGCTATCTTATTATCTACAGATGCTAAAATAAATCACTGTTTTGGTTTGGTGAAGCTTGGCACACAGAACAAACAATAATCTGGCCCATGAATATCAATGTGGGCGGCATGCATATTTGTGTGCGGTGTCCTGCCGGGGAGTAACCGTTGCGTGACGAGAGCATTTACAGCGGTTCCTCCTTCCGTTGCTCCCTTACAAACTTAAGATGAATACAGTTGCTCCCCCATTCTCGAACAAGTCGGCCATCTTGTTCCGCTTGGTCTTTTCGGAGAGTAACAGTCGGTCTGAAGGAGTAAAAACAGCCGTTGCTCCCATTTTGGCCATTTTTGGCTTAGAGTGTACGCAAGTTACCAACAAGTAATGTAAACTAAAGCCACTATGGCATACAGAGCGTTGTTAGATACCTAGGCTTATTTCAAATATTTGACTGTGATATTTTATTTCACTTGACGTCACTGCCACCGAAGAGCCCCATAGTTGGCTACCATATGGTCAGCACAAACCTATCTGAAAAAACGTAAAGCGATGGAAAGTCTCTAAACGTTACGTTAGAACATGCCATTAGAAAAAACGAAAGACTAGAGTGAAATCTTGTAATTTATCCCAATTATTCACAGAGTTACTGCAAAACCAACATTGTAGCATTGACTTCTGCTTGCAGGTAGACAGAAGAAGTTACCGGAAGCGCATGGCTTTAACTGCGGCAAGTACCCCTGCTGAATTCTGAAAGAGCGTGCCTTGCCCGGAAATTCTCAGTGGCGTTGGCGCTCAGCTTGACGTTAATTTTTTTTACATTTATTTGCCCTTGCCCCAACAGCAAACGTGAGCAGGTTTCAAAAGAACCGCCCTCCGACCTGCATAAACTACCTCAAAATGACCTATGAAGAAAGCCTCCAAGCCTGCAAGGCCCTGGGAATGAACCTTCTGCCAGATAATTTGGTCGTAGATGCTTACGAAAACCTGCTGGGAAGCTACGAAGGCTATGAAGGCACGGCGTACTGGCTTAATTCTCCCGAAAGGTGTGCGTGATTCATCTGAACAATATGGCACGCATACTAATGCTGTCTGCTATCCTCTATATGTACTTCTCCAAATAATGCTTAACAAAATTTAATTACTCAGTTCGTTTCGCGCTAGTATCTTTCATTGTTTCCCGCGACCCATCTCTTCATCTTCTTTCACTTTATCCTGCAATTTCTTATACAGTTGCTTTCTTATTACAGCATGTAATGCATAGTTCTGAACACGCTACATTTCGGTGTCGTGCGTGCTTGCTCCTCGACTTTTTTACTTAACTTATCGTGTCTTTTCATTTTCACTTCTCGTTCTCATCAGTTGCAGAAAGTCATGCACAGCCCTCGTGCGCAATGAAACCACGGTCATACTATACGGAATAGACTGTGCCACAAAGTTTCGTTCAATGTGTGTTTGTGAGTACCTCTCTGCCATTCATCACTTGAAAAAAAAACAGAGACGTCTTTCATTTCAATGAACTGAAAATTTACATGAGTGATCAGTTAGTTCATAGTTACTTGTGGAGTGACGAAGGGCACTTTTTTTTATTGTCCATTAGGTATGCTAGAAAACAGGACAAAATTTAAGAGGCACTGCCAGATCACTTCCTGATAAAAACTTTCATGCATATCTTTTCTTTTAACGCGAGTCATTTGGATGGGGTCCTGTAAAGTTTACCTACGTGTCATGTCGCCTCGTGCCGCTCTAGGTGTTTGGTTCCTCTTAACAGTTTTATTTTTTTTTCTGTTATTCTTGCACCTCAAATAAGTGCAACTTACACATCTTAGACAGCGGCAAGTTAATCTTGCAGTAACTGTTTTTCACTCGTAGAGTGTTTTACGTTACAGATTACTAATAATATGCTCTTCGCTTTCAGTCAACACCCCGACTACCACAGCGATCAGTGCTCCCACAGCAATGCTACCAAATACTGATAGAACGACTCCAAGACCTACCACAGGCACCACAATTTTCTCTCCAAGCGAATGCCCAACAATGGATGGCTGGCCATTGACAAAGGTCGGAGGCAAGGCTACTAAACGATGTCAAGAAAATTATATTGGAGGTAACCTTTTTATCTCGCATACCTAACATATTGAGGTACCTGCCGGTTTCTGAGGGCTCTAAGGAAGCCGCTGATTGAGGTAGTCCGTATATCACATTTAGTGAGAGTTAAAGCATTGAGCAAACATTGGCAGACAAGGCGGCAGGCAAGGGCGAGCGCTAAAGGACGCGCGCTTTCCGTTGCCTGAAAGAGACGACAACGATGTGGCGATGACGATTTAAATATAAGCCTTTTACTCAAAGATCCTGCCGCCCGGTTTATGGCAGATCCTCCTTTGTGGGTATGCGCCAGAATAACAAGGATCATCATCATCAGCAGCAGCAGCAGCACCAGCAGCAGCATGGACAAACACTTCTTCAAACGTGAAAGGGACAGTTTAAAGAGTAGCGGTCAAATGCATTAGAATTTTCTGTGAAAGTATTCTATAATAGTACAGTTTCTGCACCCCCAGCCAACGTTCACAACAAGAATTAAGATGCACTGCATCATGTCCCTGCAAATCTGCCTATTAAAGGTTCACATATAAATGTAATGTTACGGATGATGCAAGCGTATGAGTACAACTTGTGCCCATAATACGCGAACTGTAGGCTCAGAAAACGTAAGCATATGTGCGTTACTTAGCACCTAACTTTCTCATTGAAATCTGCGTAAACTACTTATAAACAAAACAAAATTTTGCCACAACTGTCAGTAATGCAGCGGTACGGAAATATATATATATATATATATATATATATATATATATATATATATATATATATATATATATATATGTGTGTGTGTGTGTGTGTGTGTGTGTGTGTGTGTGTGTGTGTGTGTGTGCGTGTGTGTGCGCGTGTGTGTGCGTGTGCGCGTGTGTGCGCGTGTGCGCGTGCGCGCGAAGTGTGAAAAGAACTAGCTACCTTCGGATGGTCGCAGTTTTGTTCCCCGCCAGTGGCAAGTTTTGTTTTCACATTAGGTTCTTCACAGTTTTATTACAAATATTGCAGGGTGCTTGAAGGAGTATGTGGTATAAAACGCTGCCCTGGAGAGTGTGCGTCATGCTTTGACGTAGGAAAATCGGTGTGCGGGGCCGATTTAGTATTTCAAAGTGCGCGGGAATCATTATGATGGTGATAGCGGCAAAACTATGAGCGCGCCTATGCGCGTGCGTTCTGCTCTCTGGGGTCAGGTGGGGCGATGCCCAGTCCAGGAGGCACCCGAGGACTTCAACGCCGGGACGAGGCCCGGACACGGAGGGTCAGAACGAGCAGCCGGGGCGTGGCCCGAACCTGCCCTTGCTCTCTGCTCTCTGGCGAGGTGGGGTGATGCCCAATCCAGGACGCACCTGAGGACTTCAACGCCGGGACGAGGCCCGGACACGGAGGGTCAGAACGAGCAGCCGGGGCGTGGCCCGAACCTTTCCTTGCGTTCTGCTCTCTGGGGTCAGGTGGGGCGATGCCCAGTCCAGGAGGCACCCGAAGACTTCAACGCCGGGACGAGGCCCGGACACGGAGGGTCAGAACGAGCAGCCGGGGCGTGGCCCGAACCTTTCCTTGCGTTCGGCTCTCTGGGGTCAGCCGAGCTGTCCCCGTGGCTCGGGAGCTTTTTTCCACGTGGAACGCGCACGAGCACGCGCATAGGCGCGCTCATAGTTTTGCCGCTATCACCATCATAATGATTCCCGCGCACTTTGAAATACTAAATCGGCCCCGCACACCGATTTTCCTACGTCAAAGCATGACGCACACTCTCCAGGGCAGCGTTTTATACCACAGAGTAACACTCGCGTTCCGTATACATTGTTAAGCTTCATTATCTGCTAGTATTCATTAATACGGCCTTAGTGTATATCAAACCTTCATTTTTTGAAATCTTGAACGTCAAGTGCTTTCGTAAGCACCCGTGTTCTTCTGAAATTACATTCGCTAACTTTTGGTGATGGTGTGCGTTGTTATATACATTATTATTGTGTTTCCAGATATATTTAGGACGTGCGAAAACAATGGCCACTGGTCGAAGGACGAGGACTCATCCTACTGCAAGACACCAAATCTCTGGCACGTGGAAAATAATGTGAAAGTACGTAACAGATACTGACCACTGCGTGTAGGAAGCTATAACACTCTTCGCAAATGTCGGGTGGCATTTTAGTATTTCTGAGCTGTGAAATATACGGGGTAAAGTCGTCGTTGGAACCTCGGAAAGGGTCAGTTTTTGAAAATTTCAGCTGTAACCATTCCCAGTTTAAAGCACCGCAACATTTTTACCACGGCAGTGGATGACTTTAATGTCGGCAAATATCTCTTGTACGAAGCCTCACGAATTAAGCAAATCTTGCGATAGCAACGCACTGGAACATCATACTCACTAAGAATGAAAAGTTAGACAATATAGGAGTTGAATAGTAAGCATAAACTTGCTGAGTATGAGCAGGTGTGCTTCCGCGTCATCAGACCTCTATGTACTTGACAGTTGTCCCAAGCTGCGTGTATAATGGTGTGTGTAAGTGGCTCCAATGGGCAGCTAGTTTATGCCGTAAAGCTTATAGATAAGCTTCGCGTTGCCATTCTGTGACGCAGCACATCATGGATTCTCTTCTGTACTGGTGAAACACCGGCCCATCAGAGCGGAAGCATCAGAGCGAGCGAACAGACGTTTGAGCTGGCGCTCATTTGAATGCGAACCAAGCGACGAGAACATATCACACACGAAGCTATCAGTCTTTGTCGCAACTGCACTTCGTATTTTTCGCTTCGCAAATCATATTCGAGATAGGGCCCGCGATCTCGCCCTAAACTGGACACAGCCGCACCTCAATTGAAACTACAAGGATGTCATAGCCAACACTGTCACTTATTTTGATGTTGTTCTAAAAGTCAGGTAAGGCAGACAATATACTGTATTCACTGAAATTTCTCGCGCTATAATCGTTCCTAATGCCTATTGTACTGCCGACTGACGCGCTGCGACAAATGACAAGAAGCAATTGGAATTTACGAGTGAAAGACCTTGGGAGTTCACCATTTGTTTGGGTTCGGGTAGTCTATGTAGAAATCGGAGTCTAAAGGACTAGTGCAGGCGGGTATGGGTTGCTCCACATAGATTGTTAGACATGGGGTGTCAGTGTACGAATGTTTGTAGCTAAGTCAGTCGTTGAACGTGGAATGAATTCCTGCATGCTTTTTACAAGGGTATTCTTCACATTTGTCTTTGTCAACTTGCCTCTCTACATCGATGCCATGGTGGCCTGGAAGACAATAAGATGTTACGTCACGGCCTTTCTCTGTCACGCGACTGTGCAAGTTTCTCATTTTCCGTGCTAGTTGGTCTTGTAGCTCACTATGTAAAGCCAATAACAAGCATCGTAGGTTTTACGTGGTATCTGCAAGAATACTCCTTGTGGACGTTTTGTTGTGCAGTGTTTGAGAGTGAGAGAAAAAAGTTAGGGAAAAGGCAGAGAAGTTAACCAGAAGATAAATCATGGTTGGCTACCCTGCACTGGACAAGCGGTAAAGGGGTAGAATGGTAAAGAGGGAGAAAAAAAAAAGAAATGGACAAAAATATGCGTGTATACTAAAAGACAAAAGCGCGCACACACTCAAGCACGGGAGTTACAGAGTTGTTTTTTCGAGTCCGGTTGACCACAGAGACTTGAGCAGGGCTTTCGTCGCTCTCTGATTGGAAGCTAGAACGCTCCGGCTCTCCAAACCTGGGAAAGCGGCTGATCGTTTAGCAGTGCCAACGTTGCTGAAAGTTGTTGGAGCTGTTATCAGTAAAATCACAAAGGTGGGGTGCAATGGTATCCTCGCACCACAGTAATCACAAGCAGCACTATCACAGTTCCTGCAAACCTGCCAGCAGCTGTCGACCCATAAATCTCATGCTAAATATGCTCGTTATCCCACACGAGATATGACGTGATACTTCAATCACTGAGATAGCCAGCCACCTGCCTGATCAGTTGTGTTATTTCTCTTATTGCAACAGAACAGCACGAACATACAAGAAGTAATCTACGCGCTCGGAAACTTCACTCGTCACGTCCACGATGACGGGTACATCAGAAGTGTATATTCGGCTCTTTCAAGTGTCATGAAAAAACTTGAAATGCTGCTCAACAACACACCGGAAACTGAACGGGCTAGTCAGACCCAACAGCTGGCCACAACAGTTGTCGACCTCGCCAGTGCAACCATGCAAAAGCCGCACATCTGGAGTATCATACCAGAGGTGAGCAAAGCTTTATTAATACTTTCGTGACTGATGACTAGTACTCGTTGTGAGACTTTCTAACAATATGACTGATGAACAAAAATTGGTCCCACACGAAAGCAGTGCCAACTATACCCGCTGAAGTTGTCAGACTCGTAGCTAGGAATTTTTATCGGTGTGGGTGTGGGCGGGGGGCACTGGTCGAGGACCATCAAAAACTTCTATTTTAGGGGCGAAGCTTCTAAAGGCGTTGGTCTGTATATCCCTAGTATGTATGTTCGTGACCGCCTAAAGTTCCACTTTTGCCAACTGCCCACTACGTCCTTGCAAACATTCCACTACGCCCCATCACCGATTTACCACTTATCCGGTCATAAAGCAAATACTGTTGAGAAGCAGGCAATAGGAAATGCAAGATGGTCGTGTTCTTGTAGCCAAGTGCGCGTTAAAGAATCCTTGATTCTCCCACTGTTTCCATCCCTTGTTTAACGTGACCGACTTTAGTTCCACCTTTGCAAACTGTCCACTTCTTTGTCCATGCAAACATACCACTACGCCCCATCACTGATTCACCACTTCACCAACCGTAAAGCCGTTATAAAGAAGGGGAAACGGAAGCGACGTATAGCTACCAGTTACAAATAATAAAGGAAGAGGAGGAGGAATAAATGAGGAAGGACAGGGAGGTTTACAAATAATAAAACTTCTCGTATAAATATATATGGTGTTTGTCACGTATTTAATGATGTAGTGGGTGATATTCGCGGATGGTTAATGGTTTAGCGATGAAACCCTCCAGCTCTTCGCCCCACTCATCATCATTCACTCCGTGGATATGCTCTGATTTGTTATATTTGTTTTAGGTAAAACACTCCTATACACCCGTATTTCTGGGCGAGGGGGCATTTTTCGAGCCTCTAGAGCATCCAGCCTGGCTATTGGCCTGGTAGCTGTGTTTTTTCAACTCTTGAGAGCCTCACCTGTCTTTCTTTGTTCTATTTTTCTTTTTTTTTCAATTTTCTCCTACTCCTTCCTTTCTGTCTCGGCTTTCACGGATTGCCGTCTTTTATATTACGCGTGCAGCGTGGTATCTGAAATTAAACAAAAGAAAGCACAGGTTGAAAGCAGTTCATTTGTGATTGGTCATGAGACCAAAGCTCTCTACAGTTCTGTTCGGATAGAGAAAAAGATGTGTGGTTGTATGAGGAAACTGTGGCCATGCCGTTGTGCCATTTTCTCGCAGTTATTTCTCGCCATTAGCGGCATGGAGAAACGTCATTGCACTGAAATAATGGTACCATTTCATTAGAAACAAAAAGACTTACAAAGTGAGGAAAAGTTTTTCAGTAATTATGACCCGTTCATCTTCTTTCGGATATAAAATAGATAAGAGCAAAGCCTATGAAGCTCGGACTAAGACGTCTTATGTCCGCAAAAATATCACAGCATATACTCGGAGTGAATGATGATGAGTGGGGCGAAGCGTCCGTCCATCCTTCCGGGTGTCCGTCCATCTGTGCATGCGTCCACGCGTGCGATCGCGTTCGATAATGCAGACGGCGCGTGGGTAACACCGAGAAGACGCGAGCCAGGGGAAGTGATTTTAAATGAAAAGAGAAAAGTGTGCCCCGTAACTGTCTCTTAGGGGGAGGACACCTTAACAATAGCTCACGAGAGGTGGGGGTAAAGAAGGATTAAAAGGATAGGATTAAAAGGTGAAGAGATGGAGAGAGAGGAAGGATAGATCTAGGTGCAGAGACAGCAAACGACGGAAGAGAAATTAGGAAAGATGGACACGGTCGCCAGAGTTCGAGGACGGGGCACCACTCGGCGAGAGCTCTTGTCGGCGTCAGGAGATGGATTAGGGCGAGCCCAGTCGGACAGAGCTGCGCTGTCGCCTGAGATCGGTGTCAGGGGATGGCGTAGGGCAAGCCCAGTCGGCCAGAGCTGCACTGTCGTGGGAGATCGCGGGGGCACAACCGGTCGGCACGAAATCTAGTGAGCGAAAGCCAACGCGAGCCAAAGAAGCCGAGCGCAAGCGTCTTCAACGTGTCCGTCACTTTGCTCCGTCCATAGCCCACCAACGATCCGCCACGTACAGTGACTATCCAGGAGACTGAGAGAGGCGCTCGTTGCGCACTATGCAGACGGCGTGCGGGTAACACCGACGAGACGAGAGCCTAGAAATCCGAGCGCAAGCCTCCTCAACGTTTCCGCCGCTCTGTTCCGTCCATGGCCCACCAATGATCTGCCATGTACAGCGGCTATCCAGGAGACTGAGAGAGGCACTCAATCGCGCATTATGCAGACGGCGCGCGGGTAACATCGATGAGTTGCGAGCCAAGGAAGCCGAGCGCAAGCGTCTTTAACGCGCCCTCCACTCTGCTCTGTCCTTGGCCCACCAACGAACCGCAACGTACAGCGACTATCCAGGAGAGTGAGAGAGGCACTAAATCGCGCGCTATGCAGACGGCGTGCGGGTAACACCGACGAGACGAGAGCCAAAAAAGCTGACAAGCATCTTCAACGCGCCCTCCACTCTGCTCCGTCCATGGCACACCAACTATCCGCCACGTACAGTGACTATCAGGGAGACTGAGAGAGACACTCGTTCCTGCGCTATGCCGATGGCGCGTGAGTAACACCGACGATACGTGAGCCAAGGAAGCCGAGTGTAAGCGTCTTCAACGCGCCCGCCACTCTGCTCTGTCCATGGCCCACCAATGATCCGCCACCTACAGCGACTACTCAGGGGACTGAAAGAGGCACTCGTTCGTGAACTATGCAGACAGCGCATGGGTAACACCGACGAGACGAGAGTCAAAAAAGCTGAGCGCAAGCGTCTTCAACGCGCCCGCCGCTCAGCTCCGTCCATGGCCCACCAATGATCCGCCACGTACAGCGACTATTCAGGGGACTGAGAGAGGCACTCGTTCGCGAACTATGCAGACAGCGCGCGAGTAACACCGACGAGACGCGAGCCGAGGAAGCCAAGCGCAAGCGTCAACGCGCCCGCCGCGTTGCTCCGTCCATGCTCCACCAACGATCCGCCACATACGGCGTCTATCAAGAAGACTGTCTGACTGAGAGAGGCACTCGTTAACAAAGTGCACGCAGAAGCCAATTGGAAAGTAGCGACACTTCGGAGAGCAGCGGCAGAGTAACGCTAACTAGGAAACGAGACGAGAAATGATCATCCATTTCTTCTGCCTTCTTTTCTTCCTTGTCTATTCTTATCTCGGTTACGCGTGACTAGTCGCAAGGTTAGACTGTAAGGAGGAAATACCTACCACACAATGCTTCTCAGCCTGCGCTCACCAAAGGAGATGGTCCGCGCAGGCACTGCGCTGAGTCTGTCCACCACGCGAGCCGAATAAGAGCGACGAAAGACCCGCGCTTCTACCGGGCGTACCAGAGCGCCCGTCATCTCAAAGGCCATGGCCAGAGCAACACCATCTGCCAGAGCCATATTTGCACGTTAGTTTTAGCGCTGGAGTTCGGGCGTCTTTGCTAGGTCTCTGAAAGTTCTCGTTCGACTCTGTCTATTCCCAGGAAACACTTGGCATCAGCAAGAAGGCCAAGTTAGGCTCTTGAGATGAACCAGCTTAGCTGTATTTTAGGCCTCACACGTCTAGTGTAAGCACCCCCCCCCCCCCACCCAGCTTTTTAGATGGGAACAATCTTATGGCGGGGGCTGTTCCGTCACTCCGTCCTTTCCGCGGCGTCCGCCCCTCACTATGCATGCATGTCCCTTCCCTTATCTCTAAACCCTCCTCTTTCTCTTTTTCGATTTCTCCACTCTACTGAGCAGCGCACACGATAGGTGTTGCGACACTGTATACTCCGCCGGGGGTGCCGCGGTAGTTGCACAGTATGAAATGACGGAGAGCGTGTGCGCTTCATTCGCTCCTGCGCAACGCCGCGATGAGCGCCAGCGTCGACGCCGCCGCCAGTGTCAGCGCTAGCACCAGCCCAAGCTCTCAATAAAGCACACCAGCCCCCGCTCAAGCTAAACATATACGCGCTGCTTCGCATCCACACAAGGTTCCTGAGATTGGAAGATGGTGTAATTTTTTTCCAAGCTTCTCTGCCTCAGCACTCCACGCTACATTGACGCATGAATTTTTTTGTATTTGCATTTCAGAGTGAGAGGCTTGACACGGCAGCTGGCTTGGCGCACAGGGTGGAAAGCATTTTTATCAAGATGATCATGCACCAGTATCCAAACTTAACAGAAACGAAGTTTGGAAATGAAAACTTAAGTGAGTTATCGCTTCCTTCATCGTTTTTAAAAGTGTATGAGAACGTTTCACATACTTCACCGGATACCATGAATTTTGTATTACTTTCCGCTCCTGCAGTAGCAATAACAGCAGTCATGCTATTTCTATTAGTGTAGCTAAAGTAAACGCTGGTTCAAACATAATGCCATGTGTTCTTTTTTCTCCACAACAGTGCTTGCCATGTTTTGTAGCAAGTAGCGTATCTTTAGGCCATTTGCGAAAGGTCTCTGGCCTCCAGACGTCATAACCAACAAAATTTGTGGCATTTCAATTTAAAGTTAAAAATGTGTGTGTTGCTATTATTCTCTTAGAACAACCTGATAAAAAGCACAAAAAATAACTGTCACCCTGCATGTTGTGATTCGGCATTTGATTGCATATTTGACATGGAGCTATATGTAGCAGGAAACTTATAAAAGGGGCCGGCTGATGATCACGTGTTCCATATAATGCCTGTGAAATAGATATGCACATACGCAGGACAACAAGCGCGTAAGTCAAGGGGCTGTACTGTTAATTCACCTGAGTCTTTAGACCCCGTTCAGTCATGAATTATGATGTGCTGCAAAAATGCGTCAAACTCGCATGATCAGTATTACATTCAAATGAGAAAATAGAGGACCACGTTGTTTTGTATGACTTTTATTAATTAGAGTTAATTAGCGTGTAACTAATTACGCAATAATTCTGTCACCAGTTAGCTTCAGTACATGGATAAAAATAATTCACTATAAGGCTTGATATGCATGCACAGTTTGTTTTTGGTTTTATTGGTTTCGAGCGAAGAAACAAAATACATTTCACGTCGCTTCTGGAACGCGTCACGTCGAAGACTCATCGAACATTGGTAGTGTATCCAGCACAGTGACCTTATGCAGGAATACGCAGCATAATGAAGTTAAATGATCGCTAGTTGTCAGTTCACAAGGCCTGCACAAATCTGCTAAGTCTCTAGTCATTTGATGAAACATGGGGTGTGTGCAACGTCATAAAGAAGGCTAGCTAATGCACCAAAATTTCAAACTTATCGAAGCCTTCCGTATACTTGCTTCTGCTTGGAGAATCTTGTATGAATGTGAGAATTTTGAGCGTGAAACACTGAACAAAGCGCATAGAAAAGTTACAGGGTGGCATCAAAACAGAAACATCATGGAGCATATCGTGTGTCTTGTATATTCGCCTAACTCTTCTGGGCCGCCGTTTACTGTAGCTTCCCGATCCATCACACCCCTGTCGCTGTGTGCTCAGATTCTAGTGCACGTTAAAGAACCCCGCGTTGACGGCATTTCCAGAGCCCTCCACTACGGCGTCTCCCATAATCATATGGTGATTTTGGGACGTTAAACCCCACATATGAATCAATTCCTGTCGCCACTTCTCATTACTACGCCGCTTCTCATTTCGAAGGCATAAGACTCAAGTGCCTCATGAAGTAAAAGAAGTACTCACAAATTCGGCTCAAAGGTGAAGCAATGAATGCCATAGCAACAAATTGGAAAGTCACGCGCAGAATGGCAAGCATATCGAAACGTGCCCCGTGTTTCACGCGCACAAATGACTCACGAAACGTACTCAAAGTACTCGCGAATAAGCGTCGCAGTTGTTACTTAGCTGTGTCTGAAAAGGGTGCCCTTTTCACAAACGGAGGCTGGGCCACAGTTGCAGTGACCTTTGTGTGCCCCGTAACTACAACACAATCGTTCCAGTTCAAGTCCAGCGCCAGCCAAGACGTATGATCGTCCCCACAGGGATATAAGAGCGCGCGAGAGACCGTCCACTCTCATCTCCGCGGGCCAAAGTATACGCGTGAGAGATGAGAGCCGCCGCACGCTCAATGCGCCATCTTGCTGATAATGCTGAAAACACGATAGTTACCCCCTGAATCGGCCGCCAACAATGGTAAGTGGTAGATATAAATAACTTACCGTTAACCACTGAGCCACCCTTCGGTGTCTCAGTGGTTGACGCCTCGCATTAACGACGCGGAGGTCCCACGTTGGATTCCGCGCGCCGGAGTCCTTTTTTTCTATTTTTTCTTTCTTCCATTTTCGAATATATATATATATAGATATACACATATACAGTGCATGACATGGACGCCGACGCCGGCGGCAAAGTCCAGCTGAGAGTGTCCATATAATTACTACCGCACTAACAACTGACCGGCTTTGTGCGGCATCGGCAGCTGCACGAATGGTGCAAAAATCCATAGAGTTATTAACTCTATGAAAATATGAGCACGGGATTCACCGTATCATCATTACGTCACGTATCGCCAGAAATGTTCTGCCATCGTGGTGTCACCACGACGTCACATGATAACGTCATCGCATGGCGTCGTCACTTGATCAAAAATGGGCCAATTACGGAGGCAGTGCCAAACCAGGTGAAACGCAGAAAGGTTACAGCGCCTTCTATCTCGAAGGCAATGTAAAACCATGTTAGACGCGAAAAGATTTCGGTAGGTGGAGGGGCACATAGAGTTTTCTTTAGTTACACTACAGAGAACTCTGGCGCTAATGTGTATGGGAGCTGCAACGCACGGTGCTTCAGCGAGCATGGGAACAGTGGGTAGTACACGGAGTTTTTTGATTTTTGTACTTTCGGCTCCGGTTGGCTTGACGTGGCTTGGGTTGCTTTTTCATGAAACAAAAATCAGCAAATGTCCAGCACTTACACTCTACCACCTTAATCTCTTAGGCTTACCATTTCGAATCGGCCCACAAAGTTTATAAGCGTCCTTTCTTTCGTTCGAAACAAAACCAAAACACAGCCATAAACGAAGCCACAAGTGCAATGGGGCTCGCAAGCACGAAGACTACGCAAGTTTGCGTACTACACATCATTCCAATGATCGCAGTGCCAGAGTCCCCTCTAGTTAGATTTAGGATCAATACATCGACTGAAAACAGAAAATGGCTTTCGCCTTCGCATCGTCTTCGGCGAACGCACAGATACCCTGTGATATCAAATCTATGGCCGCTGAGACTAACCGGTGGCGCGCCGTTCGTGGGTTAATCTCCGAGGCCATGGTAAAGCGAAGGAGCCCCGTCTCTGTAGGCTCCAAACCATGTCGTACGGCAGCCCGGTCAAAATAGATCAGGAACTATATAGCGCTATTTGTGAATTCTGTCGCAGACGCGCTGAGCTGTTTCACATTGGTGCTGTCGCGCAAACTACGCAATCGTCGTGGAGGGGTGGCAGAAGGCATTTGTCGAGGATCAGCAGAGTCTTTTTAATAGAATGCTGTTCGCAGCTCAGTCCAACGGAGTCCTGGAATAGTGACCCGTCCGATCCTCTCTATAGCAATAAGTGCAATTGAGTTTGGGACGTTAAACCCGAACAGTTATTAACTGCAGTACAGCTTGTATTCATTTATTTCAGTTATGGAGGTGAAGCTGGTCACTCAAGAAAGCCTCAAGAACACTACCGTACTAAGTTCTGGCCCTGGTGCGACTGTCGTATTGCCTCCTCACTTCCTGTCGGGAGGACCTTCAAATGCAGTCGTCATATTCTCTGAAAACACCCTCGTGAATGATATATTTAAAACGATGTCGCCTTCGGCGTAAGTATTGAAACATATTTATATTTATGAGTACTCACTATTTTTCTGATCGTTGCATTAAACGTCGGCACTCGTGAACTAAACCTCAGTTCAACAAAAGCGGCTTAATTGTACATTTAAGTACTTCACTTTATCGTGATAGCGTTAAAAATCTCGTTTCACAGAAATTCTGACGTCGGCGTGACCATTGGTTTTGGCATGGCATCACCTCAAAAGATCTGAATTCAGCAACAAATAGGTGCGTTACAGGCCCAGCCATTGCGAAGTGTTCGGACATACCTGATCATCAACTGCGAAGAACCATCAACAAAGCGAACAGATGCGTAGGTCCGCGTGTTGCCCTGCGTAGTGGGCTCTTCGCTGATTCGCAAAAGAAATAATCTGCATTCAATGATACTTTCAAATACGCACTGTTATGTGCACAGTCGTTCATTTCCTAACGGCATGATTGATGCATGCAACGAGAACCGAAGCGGGCTAGCAATTCAGAAGGCGATGCTGATGATGCCCGATTATGCTATCGCAATCATTCTTGAAGGCGAAGCTCAAGCGTCCTCTGATTTTCTGTCTATCTCTTCTAGTGTTTTCCTTTACTTTGTCGGGAGACTTTAATATAAGACTGCAATAAACTGCCTGTTCTTGATTCCAGGAGGTTTTATTGGACAAAAGTATGCTGTGTTTTGCGGTGTCGCGGAGTCGGGAATAAAAAGCTAGTCGTGTTTCGGGCAACAACGCGAGCGATAACAGCCCGTCATCACTTACCTCCTGTGTTACACTAAGATTTCGCTCGCTTCCTTCAACAAAGCGTATCGGGTGCTATGGTGTCATGACCACCGAAACCACGCAGAGTGCAAGTTGAACCCAATTCTTCTGCTCCTGTCGAAGTGATAACACCTGTCTTGCCATCGCCAGTAATGTAACTACAGCAAACTATGTTTCAAACATAACGCCATGTGTTTTGGACGCTATACCCTGCTGTACTGCTTGTTGTATATCCACCAGAGATGGATACGCTATGCTTTACCCTTTCCTTCCTGCTCCCTTTTACATCACCTTTATCCCACTTTGCTAACTGGACAGGTACACCCTGCTCCAAAAATACAAATAATATGCTGTTACTTTGACAATGCCTTTTCACGCACGCATTACTGTGATCACTTGAACCTATAATTTTGCGTGAGATATCATCTTTGAAGAGCGCTGAACGTGACAATTTTATTTTAGTGTCAGGCAATGTATTTTGGCCCGAGCCCTCAGGTAGGTACCCCTTCAAATACCTGCACATTAGTGGATGGCGGAGGTTCACCTCTTTGTTCTTAAACGTGCAAAAGCCCAGAAAAACTTCTTGAAGCCCACTGGTGTTGCTTTAGAGTAATGATGTACCATGAGCAAGTGACTACTCCTAGGTGTGCTATACGTGTTGAAATAATTCTTTTGAATGGCACGTTTAACACTGTATTTTTCGGTGAACCTGTCCACACTTCTTCTACGCAGGTCATCCAAGTATCCTATCCTGGCAACGTCCTTTGTCTCCGCATCAATTGTGTCAAATGATCAACGCACCTCGAAAATAAACGGCAATGTGACGCTCTTTTTCAAGTACAACAACGCGTTGAAAAAGCTAACGCCGAAATGCTCTTTCATAGAAGTCAAGTAAGTTTTGTTCACTTGGCCACTAGGTTATTTCTCTGAAAATCACATTGTTTCCACAGTTCTTTAGTTTCTCAGGCACTCTTTGAACTTCGCATTGAAATCCCAGGCGATATAGCAGTGCACCAAGATCAGATGCGCTTTATATTACTAAACCGATGTCCTTCACTAGTCTTTATACTTACTGGCCATTACACTGAACGTTCTCGCACACTCAAGTACGATATTTATTTGCGCTTCAGTAACAAGAACATATTAATCAATGATGACATGATAAGGTGTATATGTCTTGTGATACTGACGTGCATATTATCTATTTTCTCTCTTAGTCTAAATCCAGGCAGCACTTTGGTTCAGGGTGCCTTCCCTGTTCAACAATTTCTCATCGCTGTTTACATAAAAGCGTCTTTGATCCTGGATAGGTCGCTTAAACAGTGCACTGTGCAGGGATAAACAGTTCGGCACTAAGCCCGTTTCCCTAGGATAAGCAGAGCGATGGACCATTTATTACACTACATCGGTCACTTTAGAAAGACCTAGTATAGCATAGGGCTGGTGAAAGTTCTGGTAAAAGAGGCGAACCAAATTCGCCGTTGTGCTATGGTGAGTACGGTGCTAGCTGCTTCACAAAACAGCGTGGGTTCGAAGCCGGTCGTGGCGGACAGATTTTCGATTGAGGTGACAATGCTAGGGAAACGGTTGCTTCGATTTACGTGAACGTTAAAGAACTACAGGTGGTCGAAATTACCACAGCCCTGCGCTGTGACGCTCCTATTGTGATCATAGTGTTGTTTTCACGCGTGATATGTCTGATTTTATTTGAAGTAATGATTCAGCACCTCCATTAAATGCAACAAGCGTGTTCTTTAGACTTAATATAGTCCTTGCAAAGCGATGATTAAACAACGCATTAGAAACAGCGCGAAAGGACAGGAAAAAAAAAAAGGCACACATACAACTACACGTGGCAATTGAGTTGCCAGTCAGCGCTATACAGCGCTATATGTGGTTGTATGTGTGCATTTTCTGTTCTGGTCTTTTGCACTGTTTCCCCTACGATATGATTAACCAACTAGCTGACAAGTTCACCCTTAAAGAAAATAGCTTTAGCTTCGGCCATATCATGAGCAGGCCTTTTTCAGGTATGTCCCTTCATGTGCAAGCTGGCTGGGTGGTTTCAGAAAACCGTAGCAGGCGCTTGCGTGGGAGCCAGGCGGTTGGCACCGTTTCGCATACTCTGATACGCATACTCTGATATAAGTGGGGACATACCTTGCGTCCATTGAAATGGTAACGCTGGAAAAAAGTATAGCCCGAAACCACGACCTTGGAGGTTTCAACGAAAACATGTAAACTTTATCATACGTGTTTCTTTTTTTTTTCGACGACTCGCAGTGCGAACGGCAGCAGTGAATGGAGTACTGAAGGCTGCACACTTGTGAGGATAACTGAGAACGAAGTCGAGTGTTCATGCAATCACCTGACTGTATTTGCCGTCATCATGAGTGGGAAAAATATTGTCGACGTGGATGACATCATTAGACTCGAGTGGATCACCAAGATTGGATGCGGCATCTCCATCGTCTGCCTGGCCACTTGCATCGTCATATTCTCCGTGTACAGGTGAAATACGCCATGCCACTTCTGTAGCTCGTATTTCGCGCGCCTTGAATGTTTTTTTTTATTATTGGCAAAACTGCACCGATCCGCAGGAGGAGTTTGTTGTTGTTGTTGTTGTTGTTGTTGTTGTTGTTGTTGTTGTTGTTGTTGTTGTTGTTGTTGTTGTTGTTGTTGTTGTTGTATTACTTATAGTGCGTCTGAAGAAAATGTCACTACTGGCACCGCACGCGCACTATCATTCGCGATCAGGTGTGATCTGGATCGGGTTTATACTTATCAGCGAAAAAACCACAGTGGCGTAGCAAGTGCCACCCACATGCTACGCAACTGTGCTTCTGGGGCCAAACTTATCCTGATCAAGTTTGTCGCAAACCTTTGTTAATTCACGGTACGCAGAATGTGTTCAGCGCGATCAGGCATCATCAAAGTCCAAAGTGACAATATAGAAATACCTAGTATGCATCTAGGCTAATCAGACTCGACCTTGGCTGCAATCGAAAGGGCCGGCGGTACACTGGTATTATGGATTAGTACTATATATTTTATAGGCACAGGGAGGACGGAAAGAAGCGCGAACAGCGCAGCTTGCTGTTTTCATCACGCAGTGACCTTCATAGCAACTAAAAATATGTTAGACGTGGTTTTTTTTACCATGTAACGAATGACTCTAGTGGGTTTTCATCTCCATCGAGGATACAACAGCTTCAAAAGAATTGCAAAGCTGCCCCAATCGTAAAGGCGGCATGTTCATGCTTCGTTCTATCTCTACTGTACCTATTAATAGAGATACCTACGACTCTAGTGCAGATCCATTATTTTAGTTCGTAATGTCACCATTGTACTTCTGTTGAGGAAACTTCTACGGTTACGTTGCCTCTAGTCACTTTGCCCCAGTTTATATTACTTTACCTCTCTATGCGGCATTTCGGCAGCCTCGTTTTATCCGCTTTATTTTTTTTTTGTTCGGGTTCGGAGGACCCACAGTAATCGCAAATGCCTGAACCGCAGGTATGCGTTCTTGCGCCACATGGTAGGCTCTCATTACAGGGTTTATCACAGCTTTCTAAACCGAATTGGAGTGGAGGTCAACTCCCTAAATTCAGGCTATTCCAATAAGAAAATGTACCCTTCAAAGGTCGAGATAGAGCGTGAAAACTCAGAAGCAGGGCAACGTGCACGATTTTATTGTCACCTGCAAAAAACTAAACTCACTAACTGTTTAAGCAACTGCATGGCAAATAGTTCGCGTCTAAAAGGTGTAGTTCAGGTCACACAAAGCAACTGCTCGTACAGTTTTATTCAATCGTGTTGTACTTAAGCATAAATAGTAGAAGAAGCGTGTTCGGGTAGCGTATCGTACAGACAGTGCCTAACCATGTGCCGAGGCTGCGGCGGCTGCATTTCCGATGGAGGCGGAAATGTTGTAGGCCCGTGTGCTCAGATTTGGGCGCACGTTAAAGAACCCCAGGTGGTCGAAATTTCCGGAGCCCTCTACTACGGCGTCTCTCATAATCATATGGTGGTTTTGGGACGTTAAACCCCACAAATCAAACAATCAAATCATTAACCATGTGCCGAGGAAGTGCGGCAGCTCCAAGTGCGAGCCGCGTTAATAACGAAGTACTGTCTTAAAATTCGGCTGCTGGTAGCATAAACAGGAACAACGACAGACGACTTGTCTTTTGAGTATTCTCTATAGTATTTTATGTTGAATACATGTGATATTAGAGTCGACTGTATAATTTTTTACCTGAAGTTGTCTGTCTAGGCAACGTCGAATCTGATGCGATGAGTGCATGCTTTGTCTCGTCTTCTTAATCCTCAAGACGTATAATTGCCACCGAATGGGTCTAAAGACAGTGGTGCAGTTCATGTTGATTGCATGCAGCCCATGACAAAAATTGTTGCAGATAACAAACAAACCCAGACAATAGAGTTGCCACATGCTTTCTCGAGAAACCATTGTCAATTGCCTTTGACGCAGTGTCATGTGCTGGTAACTGCAGTGAGCTGGTATAATCGCTGCACTAAAACGTTGCGATGGAAGACATGTTTGGTTATAGTGCGTGCTTTAAAAGAGTGCCTTTTTTTACGTTTCAGACAGTTGAGAGGAATTAGGAACACCATTCATCGAAACCTGTGTCTGTCACTCTTGATCGCTGAGATTATCCTCCTGGCTGGAATGCAGAGAGTTCCAAATGACTGGGTTAGTGTCTGTTTTCGCTTTTTCGATATTTATTAGAATACGTGGTCTATGAGCTATATTTTATTCATTCTTTTTAGGTGCCGCCGGAGCCACCTGTACCAGTTATTCCGGTAACAAATCTGAATTGCTCTTATGTGTTACAATGATTCATAATTGAATTTCATAGGGCTAAGTGGCTGTGACATTATGTCATTAGTTACAAGGTCACAAGATGATTCAACATACTGATTAGAAGCCTTCTTATTGCTGCAGATCAAATACCATTGTTTACCCAGAATTGCACTAATCAATAAATATTCCAAACAGATCGCCCAGTCATTCAACCAGTTAGGTTTTTGCATTAAAAACAAGCTTTAGTTGCGCTGTAGACCTGCTGGCTCCCCTGATCATTTGAAAGCAAGAGCTATGCCGGAACAATGCATCAGTACCAATATTTGCTATGAGAGCAATGATGCAAGCTATATTATGAAACCCCCGTGCTACCTTGAAAAGCTCGCGAAAATACATTGCTATAGCTTGGCTTAGTTACCCGCCGGGTGATAATGGCATGAGCACACTTGTATGAAGTGCGACAAATGCGCACTTCAGTTCTCGGTGACAATTGTTTTTCACCCACTATTATAGACTAACAGTGATGTCCTTACTGTGAGGACTGCAATTTTGTGTTTGTGCTCTCCCCCTTTCTCTCTTTCTGTGTGCCTCTTTCAAACATTTTTCTCTCTCTTTCTATGTACATCCCGCCCCATCCCTTTCCCTAGCGTATGGTAGCACACCAATCATTCTGGACTGGTTCACGTACTTGCCTTCATTTGCGTGTGCACGAAGGGGGGGGGGGGGCACGGGGGTGGCCGCCCCCCTAGTCACCTAAGAGGGGGGGGGGCGCAAACTCAATCCAAACATTTACATAATATAGAGGGGGTGCAGTGGTTTGTGCGGGGGGAGCAAAGTCTCCCCCATACATTGACCTAATGAGGAGGGGGTGCTGCGCGAACCTTCGCCCCCCTCTCCACTTGAAGTGGAACCCTGTGCACGCCTATGCTTCCCTTTTGTCACTCCTGTTCTGGCTTATAGTCACATTTTTTTCATCTTTTGTAATCACCATTGTGCAACACTTTAACAGCAGTGCGTACATGGGCAGCCCGTACAATCATCGTTATCTCATGCGCCTTCGACTAGGTACCCTTATCCTGCACTGTGGTGGCCTTCCTGCTGCACTTCTTCTTCCTGTCCGCCTTCGGTTGGATGGCGCTCGAAGGCTGCCACATCATCGTGCTCCTCTGGAAGGTGTTCAACCAGAAACGCACCTACTACGAGAGGTACTACTTCGCCGGATACGGTGAGCTCCGTTTTAAAAAAAAAAAAACACCACTATATCCGCCAAGTCAGTCACGCCACAGGAGCTCGCTCGGAAATGCACGGGCTGTTTCTTGGCGAGACCGTTTCTGTAGGAATACTTGTTAACGAGCCGGCGCATGATGTGTACGCCGAAGTAAGCGTGTTTGGGGACATTCTGCGCCCAGCACTGCACAGTGTTGCCCACGCAGATTGGCACGTTGACCACCATGCCCTTTTATGCCATATTGAATGCTGCTGTTACTCAAATGTCTAACGCTCATAAATGGCAGACGTGGAGCTATCAGGTGTTCTTCAACGGGGTTCAGAGCAGGCAGGTGAGGGGCCAGGGAGAATACCGGTACCCTTACGTAACACTAATTGTAGTAACTTGTCAAGTGCTGCCGTGCCTACGAAGCAACGAGAACAAAGTCGCGAAAAGGCGAGCGTGCGGGCCATCGAAAACCGGCGCCTTGAAGAGTCACTGTATACGCTACCTATAGTTAGCATACACAGTGACTATACAAAGTTCTATAGGCTACCTTTAGGTCGCATATAGAATTTGGTATAGTCAGTTGGTATAGTCACGGAGTTACTGTATACGCTACCTTTAGGTAGCATATGCAGTAACTATAACGCTTTGCGTGCTAATGCACCATCTAGTGACAATTGTTGAAACCACTAGAGAGGACGCCATGAGCGGCGACAGCACGAATTTACCCTGACAACACTCGGGTACCGGCTGGCTTCCACCGCTGGGCCAGGCTTGAGCATAAAAAGCTTTCGGATCAAGCTCCTAAAGAAGCTTGCAAATTGCCTCGGAAGTCTACGCTGTGTTCAGTGAAATCTTCCTGAAGTGGTTTGATTCGAATATAAGCGAACGAAAGCAAATGCTAAGCACACTTTTTAAACAAGTGGCGTTATATGTCATGAGTTGGGTAATTTAATCTCAGCAGTGACATTTCGTTAAAACAATTAGTTAGTGGTTGGAGTTCCCTCCCTTACCGTATACATTCAAAAAGACCCACGTTAGTATGGCCTATTCAAGATAGTTCAACCGTATACGTATATATTGAGGAATGCTATAATTTTGTCCAGACATCACATAAGCTGACTTTGTTTAACACAACACAACCTCTTCTGGCTTAACACGGTATACATTGACCCCATTTCACTCGTTCGCATCGCTTTCACGGAGTGCAATGATCGACAGATGCAACCGTCTCCATCGTGTGCAAACAGTACATGGTAGTACAGGAATGACTAACTCTTATATAACGGCTGTTTTTTTAGTTTATGCCTTAATTATGCAACATGTTCAAACAGTAAGTCAACAAAAGAGTGATGGTTAAAGCACCGGCATGGCTCAGTGGTAGAATACTGGGCTGGCACGCAGCGGACCCGGGTTTGAGAATGTTGGTTAGCGTAAAAAAATATTCCTTCACGCGCAAATGTTACGCCAGCTGAGATTCTTGTAGACGCAGAGCTGTTTTGAAGATGAGGTATATTGTTCCCGAATATGAAGCATTACACGGGATTGCAACTTGCAGTGCTACTCGGTAGCGTTTTACATGCTGTTTTAGTGCAATAATTAAAATCCAACGAATTATAAAAAATTTATGCATCTACAGCGTAATTCAGAAAATATCAATATTGAATAATAACTGATATATATATACAAGAGCATACACCTATAACATTACGCAATTGTGAAAGTTAGTCTTTCCTTTTTACACGTCTTTTTTCTCCGCCAGAACAAAGTTATTTTGTCTTCCTGCAGCCTTTTTTAAGCTGAAAACATGATCGAGTGTTTTTTATTCTAACTTTTCTTTCACCATCAGGAATTCCTCTCATAATTGCAAGTATTACCCTCGGATGTCGATACGACCTGTATGCTAACAGGAGGGCCGATGACAGATTGTAAGTTTTCCAGGCACAACCCCAGTTTCTCTTTTCCTCGGTGGATGTCGACGTCATAGCTTTGTTCGTTTCACGCACTTACAGCTGCTGGATTCCTGAAGAGAAAGGTGTCCGGTACAGCTTCATCGGCCCCGTTGCGGCAGTTATACTGGTAAGCATGTGAACATTCTACTGATTTCACCGCCAACTGGTACTGCTATGGGCCAGAATCCCTAGCCTGTAACATTGATTTATCAATCAATCAATCAATCAATCAATCAATCAATCAATGGAACCCTTATTTCGCATAGAGAAATATGGGGAAGGGGGAGAAAAGAATCCGCTCACTGCATCTTGACAAGCCTCCTGCCCCCTACAGTGTGCATCGGCACATGACCATAGTACGAAACACCATCTCGAGGGAAATAAGAAAGATTATATAAACTTGGGCACTTCAAGAATTAAGAAAAACTCGCAGAAAGTTAGTGGGGAGAATGAAGTGGTTATATACAGTGAAAAACAAAGCCTCCAATAAAACACTTCGCGAATAAAAGAATTTACGGTAATAACAAAGAGACAATAAAGCCATGAAAAGGCATATGCAAAGACCAAAATATATAGACTCCACAAAGAAAAGTAGTTGAACAGGACGTACTAGCACTTTCACATGACGACGACAGCGCAAGGTTGAAGTAATAAAATCTAAACAAAAAAAGACAGACCAACACAGCCGGCCATTTAAAGGGACACAAAGGGCAACTATTAAGTCGACGTTTATTTATGAAATAGCCGTCCAGAAATCTGGTAGTGTTACTTTTGTGCCGAAGAAGGGCCTATTCTGAAATAAAGTCACGTTTTAGTGGTCCGCATCAGGTCAGTGCACTTAAAGTTACCTGCCTCACGAAGCGGACCGGCCGGACCGACTCACGTCACTGTTGCCGGCACAACGTTGTCCGGCTTTACTGCGCTAGTAGCAGCATAACGAAAGCAGTGGGTGCCAGAGCAGCAACAACGGCCATTGATCGATTTTGCGCCATTGGCTTCGAGATTGCGGACACTTTTGTTTTAACTGCGCCCCGCTAGATAACACCACGTGTTTTATGTAACCACGCGAAAATTGAATCTTTGAACCACTCGCGCCATTCTCTATAGTAACGTCCGGCGGGTTTTTTTTTTTTCATGAATCAAACAGAAACGAACAAGCAACAATTTATTGCGTCTCTTGATGCACGGAAGGTTCCTTATTTAGTGCAGTTAGATCGATTACTAGTGATTGATTGAAGACGGTTCGTCTGATGTCATCGGGATCATTTTGAGAATGTCCTACTGCGGCTCAAGTGTTTTTGTGCATTTACGTCCATTTCTCGGTAATTAGGGCACTGTTGATCATATTTTCGTTTTAGATTTTGTCTGACATTCAGCTTTCACTCTGACGTAAATTGTTGTTTGACTTTAGTGTCCCTCTAAGAGATATCAGTGTATCTCCACCATTATTATTGCACCTTATCTTTGTATATTGCGCCCCAGTCCTCTTTTTAGCCTGATTGAAAGAAGACTGCCTGCTACGTTGCAATGTAGCTTGACTGCAGATTCCTGTCGATTCCGGTCATTTTGATACTGGCATCCTCCTCTCGATAACACATCTCCCAATTTTCATACCTTGAACTAGCCATCAATGAACTGTGAACTCGATTCGTGCTTGCCCTCTGCAGCTCAACGTGGGTGCACTTTGTCTCGTACTATGGAAGATGTCCCATGTGCGTCTTGTGGTGGAAAAGTCGACGGCTGAAAAAGTCAAGTAAGTACCACGCTTTTTGCTTTGCTTGTTCACATTCCATAAGGCACAGAGTTGCTTCATGGTGTCTTTTCTCTTCTCTAAAGGAATTGGGTGAGAGGAACATTCATCCTGTTGCCCATACTAGGGGTCACGTGGCTTTTTGGCTTCCTCATGCTCGGAGATAAGGATTTGCACAGGGTTGGAGCTTATTTATTTACCATCTTCAATTGCCTTCAGGTGAGTACTTTTGCTCTATATCTCGCCTTTTTTCTTGCCTACCGCGTTACAAAATTTTAAACATTCACGGCGACATATAGGCACTCGAAGCTTTCAGGTTCCCATTATATATTTGGTTTTATGTTTTTACTTTATACACCCTCGTTAGCAAACGCGTTGTGTCTGCCATTTACCGTGCGTTTAAATATTTATTGCGAGCTACGTATCCTTGTATTCATGCTTTTGGTGTTATGTTATGAATGCCCAATGAAGAAGTATTAGCCCCCGGTCAACTTTGATGCTTTGTTTAAAACTACATATAAATGGAGAAATTCCCTTATAAGGCTGCCCCTTGAAATATTTCAACAAAGTTTCGTGCATTCAAGATATGAAAATATACCCTGGTGGCAACCAGAAGCGATAATTTTTTTTTCAGTATATGCTGTTTACGAAACCTTTGCGCTCTTATACAGCACTGCATGCTTTTTTTTTTGTAGATAAAAAGAAGGGTGAAAATCACAGCACTGAAAATGATACATAAAATATCATCTACGCACAGTTTATGCCAAGCAATGCTTTAACTTACGATCAGTTAATCCTAGAAATATTGCGTAAAGAAGACATTATTTTGAAAGAAAAATTGACAAACATTACATGGTTAGGCAAACTTGGCATCATATTTCTAGCCGTATGTTGGTACCGAAAATAATGCCTCAGTTCTGAAAATGGCAGCCGTTGAACTGTGAGTAAAACGCATTCATGTGGTTCCGACATGCTCACATTCCTCAAGCATGTGTGTGTAGTAGACGAGTGAACCAGACACCCCGCCGCTGTGGTCTAGTGCCTAAGGAAGGTACTCGGCTGTTAGCCCGCAGGTCGAGTGATTGAATTCCGACTGTGGCGGCTGCATTTTCGATGGAGGCAAAAATGCTGTAGACCTGTGTGCTCAGATTTGGGTGCACGTTAAAGAATACCAGGTGGTCGAAATTTACGGAGTCCTCCACTACGGTGTCTCTCATAATCATATATAGTGATTTTGGGACGTTTTATCAAATCATCAATCAGTGACCCAGGCAATTGCCTTCAGAGCATGGGAGCCTTGGTTAAAAGTAGGGCTCCGCTCTCCGAAATTCTGTCGATGTGCGGTAAACTTTGAATTTGTCAAACTAGAAGTTGTGTAAATGAGCGCATGGAACTTGCCCTTTCAACGATGAACCGTATTTTGAACTGATGAACCGTTGAACCGATTCAACAATGAATCTTATTTCCCGTGTGTCTGATAAACTCGAATTGTCGAGAATTCTAGCGGCGAATGTTTATCAATTTTTTCGGACAAAACCAAAAACCGAAAACATGAAGCCCTATTAAAAAGCAATCCTCGGTTTTTGAAACACAGTACAACCAATAACAAAATATCTTGCCTATGTCTTACATCACAAGCTGTATCACGAGTACGAGCTTAAATAGTCTGCGCCAGACACGACGCATTAGATCTTCTCACGGAGAGAACTCGAGGAAATGCGTCAGAGAAGAGGGGGGGAGGGGGGGTATCGCGTGAATGTTTGGTAATTGGGTATGGTTTGGGAATGCCTCATTGTTATTTCTTCGTTATCATTCTGATTTATTCAATGAAGGAGAAGCATTGCTTTCAACGTCAAACGAAAGCCAAGTAAAGATGCCCTTGACTGAATTTCTAACTCTGGATCCAGTGCCTACATGTAGGTGGTGGCCAGGGAACTGTTGTGCAGCGCGAGCAGTCGAATTTTAGGAGCTTGCTTCTTTTGTTGGTGGGTTGTCTTTCGTCGTTGCGCCGGCGTGTACGCTATAGTGCTCATTTCTCTCGCTAGATGCGCAGCTGTGTTCTTGAAAGAGACGCGCGTTCGTAATGCTGGTGGTGGAAGTGGTGTGAACGCCATGGTCGACGCCACTCTAGGCGTCGCGCGTTGTAGCATCTTGAGTGCAGACAATGGCGTGTCTGCCGACAGCCCAATGTGTGTTCTACACAGACGACAAGCCACGCACTGTGCAAATAATTGGTACAGCCCACCATCAAATGGCGACAAGACGACGGATGCGTAGGGGCATTGGCTGTCCAAGACAGCTGGTGCCATCATGCTCGTGGGCTGACACGAGGGCGTGTAGCGTGGCTCTTCAAAAAAGATCATAGGATATCCACGGAGTGAGTAATGATGAATTGGGCAAAGCGTAGGAGGATTTTATTCGTAAACCCTGAATCAATCATCCGCCTGTATGTCTGTATGTTTGTCCATCCGCCCGTCTGTCTGTATATCTGTCCATTTGGTCGTCTGTCTGTCTGTTTCTGCGCCCATCTGTCTGTCTGTGCATCCGTCCGTCTGTCAGTGCGCCTGTCTGTCCGTCCATCTGTCTGTCCGTCTGTCTGTCTGATCTACCTCCTTGGAACCAACAGACGCACGGACGGACGCTTCACCTCACTCATTATTTACTCCGTGAATATGCGGTGAGAACCACTAACGCCATCTAATTATATTATTCCCAGGGACATATACGCACAACGCCATCTATAAAGCAACTCATAAACTAGAGGGGGCTACATACTACAACTACTACTACTACTACTACTACTACTACTACTACTACTACTACTACTACAGAGGAAGGCATGCCCCACAGCGTAACGAGCTTCGCTCCTAAAAGATTGTGTATATAAGGGGTATATACAATCACAGTACAACAACTCTCGTGACATGTTTTTACGTGATGATGATTGAGCATATGTACAGAGCATTCACGGTTCACCGGAATTAACCTCTGGAGCATGCTCCTTCATCACCATTCACTTTATGTATATGCGGGAATTTTTTTTTTTTTACTAGCCACCGCTGCCTGCGTCGGTCTTGCGAGGTGTGAGAGGGAAGGGGAGCGACAGTTCTGCGGGAGACTTTCTGGGCCAGCACGAGAAACGAGCATGCGGCAAGAGATACGATCATGCACAGCAAAGGTGTAGATGGCGCCACCTCTGATGCCAAAGCGGGGTATTGTGGGACTAAGAAATGCTCCTCGTTAAAAAAAAAAAATGACACCTTCTACCGCAACACGGAAGCATGTGTAATGCGAAGCTACAGGCGCTAACGCATACACTGGCGGTGGCGTTGCGCAGAAGATAAACCTGGGGAGGCCCAAAGCAGCACGCAGTGATGTACCGGTGCCGTGGGCTGGTGTTTTCTACTGGAACATGCAAACGCTGATATTAAGCAATGAGAAACAGAAGACTCTGATGGGACAAAGACCCGTAGTCCGCGCACGCTGTGATCTTTTGTTGTTGTCGTTGTTGTGGTTGTGGTTATTCAACAACGCACAGGAGAAAAAAATTCGCCCCGTATCTGCATGTTAATCTGCAAATGTCGTCGAAAGACGATAGTCTTGCATGTGGAGAGAGTGAAGAAAACATTTCTTTGATGTTCTGTGCCAGAAAAGCGGCGAATGGTATTCTGGAGGCGCTGTGTTAGAGTGCCTCGTGCGTGCAGCGGAGGCGAACGAGTGCATCAAGTCACGTCACACGTGAGAAATATCTGGCAGTTGTCTTAAAAACAAAGCGCGTGGCTCAGAGACGGATGTGCGCGCCCGCCTTAGAGGTGATAATGTGTAGAACCGCAAAGCGACGGGTAGGTGCCACCACCGTCTCGTTTTAGCAAAGCGTTGGAAACACTCGCCTTTACGTGCAAGCGTTGGATGGTCAGCGCAGCGTGATAAGCGCTAGGGTCCTCAAAATTACTTATGTATGCCTTTTCTAGTAAAAGGCGCACATGCAGAATATATACGTGTTGTTATGGTGCCCCAGACGCGCGCAATAATTGCTTTTTAATCGACAACTGCACAAGTATGAACGCTGAATCTTGAGCAGCACTGGTGGGCGCTGCGGATGGGGTCGGCCGTTTGGGGTATCAGCTGGTGCAGTTTAGAATTACCGGTACTGTTACGGGCGGACAAACAGACAAATGTACAGACAGACAGACCCAAATTTTTGCGTTGAAGGTCCCCAAGAAAGACTATCGTCTTTAATTAGCACCGGCACTACCTTGCAGGTCCAAATCCAGTGCCGATATATACGGGGTGGCCAGTGAAGGGCTGTGCAGTGGTTTTACAGTGAAATCTGTGTATGGCTTGAAGTAACAATATCAGAGCATCCACGGATTGAATGATAATGAGTGGGGCGAAGCGTCCGTACGTGCGTCTGTGTTCGCCTAAAAAAGAATTGACCGAAGGACGAGTGAAAAGTTGCCAATAGTTGCCATTTTTATTCAAGTTTTGTCAAAAGAGTCGCCACTGTACGTAGGTGCGGCATATCTACTAATTAAATTTGCTAATTTTGTATAGCCCCATAGAGTACAATATACCAATCGTAAGACTTAAATTGTATTGACGTATTTTAATACCAGTCGCAGCACCCGCTTGATTATGAAAGCAGTGACAAAGGGCATGCGTGCACCAGCAGCGTCCCTGAATGCTAGCACGTTACAAAGGCTTGTGATGGTGTCAGTTGTAGCAAATACAGGGCGAAGCAGTCGCTAAGGCAAGAGAGGGGTGGTGTGCGTTGCCTTCCTGGGTATTCAGATTTACTTAATTATCGGTTACTTGATTGCACTACAATCAAGTAACCGATAATCAAACAACTCAATTAGAAAACAACAGAAATAAGTATGAAAATCCTGCGCAACTGTCGCAATGCCTGCATTACACTTTCTACGCAGTCATGTTTACGATTTACAATCACCGATTTTTTTTATGGCTGCCCAAAGAAGCCGCTTTCTCGGTTGGCCGTAAAAGTAGGGTAATAACAAATTTAAACTACATACCAAGTTAGGGGGTTCTACAGCAGCGAAGAAGTCGACAAGCTATTCAGAAGAGTTGGAGCTGTAGTCAGCTGCAGCCATTTCGCGTCAGCTGTAACCGTCAGCTGCAGCCAATTCAAAAAGCAAAACTTTAAAGAAGCCTAAAGCTCTTAAAGCACCTAAAAACCTACTTAACACCCTCGCCTCGCCACACGCAATGCAGTCCTCTGACCTAAATTTTGCTTGGAGGTTATTCGCGGACGCTCCAGTGAGCCCTGCCTCCAGGATCTTGCGGATATCAAGAAATAAACACGAGAAACAAGACAGACGTACTTTATTGCGTGTAAAGGGCACCTTCTACTGGCATGTTTAAAACTACAAAAAATAGAGAAAATCTTGTCGCCTATTCATTTTAAAGATACTTAGTATAGAATGCATAATTCTAAGTCGCCAAGGGCGTCCCAAATTTGCCAATTTGGTGAAAAGTAGCCTCTATTGGCAATGGAAGTTCTTCTGGGAAAAAAAGCCTTAGATAGTAGCCCGCATATTTCTGAAAAGGGGAAAGGGGCTGTCCTTACTAGGACACAACACACGCTTTGCACCTGGGTCTTAGAATGGATAAATGATGTGACCCAAAGTTTTTTTTGGGGGGGGATGGGGTGGGGGGAGGGGCTAGAACGTTTAGGGCTATTATCGCTTCCTTGAAACTGACTATACATTGCTATGCCATGCTTCACCCTGTCACCTTATAGTTTCCCTCCTCATCAGTTTCTTTTCCAGCCCCCTTGCTCAACTAAACTACACAAGACTATGCTGTCTTATGGTTTCTCCTGTCCTCCTCTCCCTCTCACCCTCGCTTTGATTTCCAATCCCCCTGCTATACCATGCTATACGGGGCTATGCTATGCCTTACCCCATCCCTCCATATCACCTTCGCGTCGCTCTTCATCTCACTCGCATTTCCCTTTCCCTTGCTATACTATTATGTACAAGGCTATGATCTGCCTCACTCCCTCTCCTCTTTCTTTCCCACCTAGTCACCTTCATAGCACTCCTCCTCACCCTGACTCCGTTTCTTGCTACGCTGTACTGTACATGGCTATGCTACGCTTTACCTTAAGCACTCCTCATTTCCTTCGTCATCACCCTAACATCATTCGTCGTCACTCCTGACTCTCACTTACATTTTTCACTCCTTTAATATACTATGTCCCTTTATTGTCTTTCCGTGTGTATGCATAACTCGGCGAGCATTGTGAAGCTAGGCGCAGATGCTCCGCATTGTTGCTAAGGGACGAGTATTGACGTCGTAGCTCGGTGATGTTTTTGCCTACACCATGCGCAGCAGTTTCCAGCTTAAACGGCTCCGCTGTCGATTATCGCAGCCTGAGTAAGCGCCGGCAATCACAAGAATCAGATTTTTAGTTTAAATATGTGAAAGCTCAATGAATCTACTGCAAAAGTTGCTGAGGTCACTGTTATGCCACCTGACCTTTCTTGCGTTGTTTAATCAATATTTTTCGCACTGATTCACTATCGATGAGAGGCAAAACATACACGGTAACAATTCTTTCAACAGGGATTGGGAATCTTCGTTTGCCACGTCTTCATGAGCAAAAAGACGAGAGAAGCAATATTCAGGAGCGTCGTAAACACGGGAAGCATCCTGAAAGGATCGGTAAGTTGCAGTTTTTCGTCATTACAGGCATACTATATGCATTCGATGTATTGGGTGTACTACTGCTCATAAGTGTAATTCAGAGTTAATTGAAGTTCATGAGAAAACGCAGGCTTGAAGGTATGAAACATCTTTCGTCAGGTAATAACAAATAATGATTTTCGTAATTATATTATTGTTTAATAAACCTGTTCGGTGAATGTCCAAAAACTCGAAACTGAGTTTTTGTCCAACGATTTTCCGTAACTTGTGTTTGATAAACTATTGGTGTTAGTCAATAGAACTATTAGGTGATTGCATGTTGTTTTATGTTAAACATCATCCACAATTTTCTGGGTGAAAAGCTTTAACATAAAATTTCTTCTGCTTTTCACTGCGTATAGAATGGCAAGTAAGCTTTTGTTGTAAGGTTGCAATATATATGGCAGTGTTCAAGAACCTATTTTTGTAAACCACCATGATAGGCTCTTGAAAACGTTGGGAGAACACGATTTGAAATCCTTTCGTATTTACTGACTGATCACGCAATTTCATGCGAGAGTTATTGCAATAACGAACACATTACCTGCAATATCATGTGTCATGGAGCGTAAGTGTACCTAGTAGCCTGTAAAAGTCATAGCACCGCCACGTGGCGGCATGGGCGAAGTAATAAATGCGATGACAACCAATAGAAATGCCTTACGAAGGAATGTTGGAATTGAACTCCTTTCGAATTCGACGTGGTGTAGCTCAACAAAACGCCAACGTAAGGAAATGTGCCCGCTATGTCGAGCAAAGCGAAGTTCTTGTTGTGTGTCGCTTAACATATCAATCGTCTACTAATCCTTGGAAAGCTAGTGTACCCCCAACCACGCCCAGCCGAACGAATTAGGCAGTCACTGCCGAAGCCACGCAGACCGACCACAGAGAAATCAAGGCCCTTCAGCGTGATGAACCACGGTGTGTTTCATCTACGCTTGCGCCACGATCTTCAGCTGCCCTCTAACGCTATGCCTCACACGTACAGCTTGCGACGCTGAGAGCGATGATCGCTTTTGCACTTATAAGGAACCTCACAGCGACGTCAGCGCTGACGGGAAATTTGCGCCTCGAGTGTCCATATATTTGCTGTCGCAAGAAAAGTATAGGGCTCCACTATTAGAACAATTGAGACGTCAGGAATATCTTTAGAAAGCAGCATGACTTGACTTCGAGGACATGATAAGATACATCAAGTAGTGTTTCGAAGCATACACCAATCGAAAGTAGTGTGGCATCATTTATTGAGACGCATGTATTAGGAATGGGTACGAAGTGATAATCACTTCTGCATTCGTTGTGCCACAAGTCCACATTGTTTTTAGCATCCATATCCCCCTGAAGCTCTGTCAAGTCATGGGGGCGCTGTGTTCCGTACCCAAATATACATACTATAGCGTAGCTTTCTCTCATGTCCTGATATGCCACTTATAATAGGGCGTAATGATCACAACTGCATCTGGAAAAAAAAGCTTACAGTATTTGTAAAGGTGCACGCAATTATGCCATATTGTTACCTGAAAAATACTTTCCAAATTGAAGGGCAGACAGATGCTGTCTGAACTTAAAATCTTGGTGGTTCTAGTGACCCAAGATCATTCTTCTTTAGAATTACCTTGGCACTATCCATAGGCTAAATCACCAAGGTCAACATTGCTGCTTGTGCTCTGTTTTCGCATTGATGGCGTATTCAGAAAACGCACGCTTTCTCTGCGCACGCAGCGGACGACGGCCTACACAAACACGTAAGACTTCGATTTCTGGGTGTGGTGGCTGGCGCATGTTGCATTTCTCTCCTGCTGCCTGCGCAGTTCTAACTGTTTTCGTGGCTTTCATGCCCACCCACAGATGTCGTCGCGGCCCTCAGGTTCCGGAACCTCGTCCACCAAAACCACCTGGTACCCAATCTCCTTATCATCGAACTCTACCTCCCACTCCTCGTCCTCTTCCAACGGCATCCCATCAAACGATGCTGAACAACCCTCGCAGTCGTTCAACTCTGAAGCTTCGTCCTGGACGCCCCTCCAGTGGTTGCCCGGAACCCGCTTCAGGTACAACCTGCGGCTGAATCAGGATGACACCGGGCCGCTGCGCAGCACAGCCCGGCTCGGCAGCGGGGACCAACAGGGCCAGCCCACAGTCGTCAAGTTCCGATGGGCCAGAAGCATCGCGTCGTGACGGACACCACGCCGAGCTCACGTTGCATGAGGGCAAACAGTTCCTGTCGCGCTGATCGGCATCGTTAATTGCCAGCGTGCTTCACGCGGCACACGCTGCTTACACGCGAGGCTTTGCGCGAATCTCGCACGGCGATCATGGATCCGCAGTGCCGTTTGTGACCAAATTATGATTTACTTAACTGTGGAGGTGGAGACTGATAGACCTATGGCAAGAACTCAAAATCCATTTGTGTTGCAGCAGAACAGCCATTTATACTAGTTTGTTACCGGTTCATTATTGAAGATAGAAGTGGGGAGATATAAGTGTTGTTCTTCTCTCCTCCAGTCCGTGTTAAGTACTGAGCCCCACTTTTATCTTCCATAATTATCCATTTACGTTGTTGTGGAACACACCATTTGGTAGTTTTGAATGACGTGCAAAGGGGCACGGCTCTATTGTCTCAAAACGGTTGTTAATATGAAGTTCCGCAAAACTCTGAGTTTAGTTCACAAGCATTTTTGGTTAAAGCTCACAAGCTGATAAGATGTAAAAAGCAGGTGCTAACCTAGATCAGACATTAACATGCAATGTGCTCTTGAGACAATTGATGTGATTCACAAAGATTTTTTGTTTGTTTGCTTTTTGACGGCAGCTGCTGTTTGTAATGATACCAGCGCTGCCACTAATATTATGTGCAACATCTTTAGTGACTGTCATCAGTTTTTAAGAACAGGACAAGGGCAGTAACTTTATGGTGCACACAAGCTGACGCTGAGAGACTTAAACTTGCTTATTTCAACTTCCAAAACACTAAAGGATGTTACGTGCCACCAAATCGTTCGTTCGAAGACTTTTTCAATTAGAGTGTTTTTTGTATGCGAGAAAATAACGAAACATTAAGAGTTATTTTGACACGGTGATCTAACGGAATGCACCACTGAGTCCAGGCGTGAGGCGAGATTCGTGCAAAACTTGCGCCAGCTTTTCGTCAACGCTGTGTCGATTGCGTCGGTCAACAATTGCATTAATCAAGATAGCGTCAATCAACGTTTACTGAGCCAACGTCCCATATGTAATGAAGGGGTTGTGTTCTACTCATTCCGTCTTCTTAACAGCCCGTTTAATTGATAGTGCCTGTACAACTAAGGTATAATCATATTTCGTGTTTTGACGCACACAGCAGTCATATTCTTCTCTCGGAAGAGTGACGGATGTCAAAAAAGCGATTCTAATTTTTTCTTGGTAAACGTTCCCTTTGGGTACCACAAAACGTCCTTTGACCCAGATACTTCGAAACCAAAGGACAAGCTGCATAAAGCATGCCAAAAAAGTTGGAAGTGAGAGCGAAATGTGCAATCACAGCATGATCTAAATCATTAGCACTTGTTCTTTCGAAACGAGAAGGCAAGAAGAGAAGAGGAAGGAAGGAGATTAGTGCAGTTAATTTTTCTTTTCTACAGCCATTGGAAGCCACCATACTATTGGCTTCTAATGGCTAGTACGAATCTGAGACATTGGTACACTAGCTTCTTAATAAAGCTGCAGAAACACTGATAAGTTAGTTTACAAATCTGTATTTGAAGTTACTCTTGTAGACACACTTGGGTCCTTTGTAAAACTGTTTTCTTTTTTTTTCTATCAGGTTTTATCCTTAGTTCCACGATTGTCGTGATACATGGTTATTTTTAGCCAGCATGAATATGAAATCCGACTGTAAGACGTGCGTAAAGCATGTTACTTCTTGTTTACACATATTCCTCATAAATTTTATTATTAAATTCTTTAGCGAAGCGTTCCGGGGTGCGCTTATCATTAAAGTGTGATGTTTTATTTTTTTTCCTTATAGCGAAGTCGGCGTCAAAGCCACATAACATTGTTGTAACACAGTCACACGTACGTAGGGACTCGTGAAATGCCCCGGATATATTTTGGTCATTCCGAGCAAAAAAACATCCGTGCTTCATTTATATGTGTCATGGCATCTAAGAATAAGCAGTGCGCTTTTTAATCACCCAAATTGAACAGAGCAATAACTGACTGTTACCTTGGTATAACAAAGCAAACTATTGATCTGCGTATGATGCGCATGGATAGTGGGTTGTACGCATGTACAGGTGGTGCGAGCAATGTCACCTGCAACATTGTTTCTCGTTTGTATGTTCCTAAAATGCAATGTCTGGATATGCTCTTAGGCTAATGAGATCAAAGTGTTTCATTTATTTCGATCGTGTTTTTGCAGCCAGCAAGTACTGGGCTTTTGCGTAAGTAGAGGACCCTTTTTTTTTTATCAACTCGTTGCTGGCGTAACTCTCGTACACTGTATACGACAGTCTCTCTTTCTTTCCTTTTTTTCATTGTTCACTACCACAAACAAGGAGAGGCAATCCCAAAGAAATTAATTAAGGTACCTTTGTCAAGCAAGGTGGATCTCTACGGCCCCTTTTCTCACGCATTGTAATCAACAAATGGCAACTCTATCATTCCATTTTTAGCTATGATAGCCAGCATCGGAGGCACTTGTCAAGGAACCGTGCTATGTGTCAGTCAGATTAGGATAACTTAAAAAAGCACTGGAATTGATAACCTGCACATTCAAAAATGTTGAGCTTCTTTTGCTTTAACAGTGCAGCACTTCATTTCTGTTATATAACTGCACCAGCAATGATATCATGTGCGTCTTTGGGCTTTTGTCAGTGCTGAAGAAAACTCTTCGATAATCTCCATAAAGAGGTTATTAGACAGCGTCTTTAAACTCGTCTGAAATGAATGAATGAAGCAACCAGAAAGGTAGAAGGCCAGGAGGTTAACCAGAGAGTCTTCCGGTTGGCTAGGCTACACTCGGGGATTAGGAAAGAGTATTAAAAAGATGAGAAAGACACTCTAGAAACGTAACATTTTCCTCGGTGTGTGAGGGTCATCATGATTGTTTTGTTGATTGCATATTTTATCTTGTAGGCTGCGTGAAAATCAGTAATCATTGAGATAGGTTTCCTTCTCCATTATGTTTTTCATTTTACTTTATTGTGTATAGGAAATTATTAGGTTGCGAGTTTTGGAATTGTAGATATAAAAAGTGTCCTAGCTAAAGTTATGCAACCTACTTAATTCATTTCCTTAATCCCCCCCCCCCCCCACCCAAACCAACATAGTTCTTCTACGGCTATCAGAAGTAAACATATTGCCGGACAAAGTATAGCACTCAGTTTTCACTGTAGCAGTTCTTGCTTGTTTTTTGTTCTCTTTATGTTAGTACTCTAGTAAAGTTGCCTTAGTATAGCACGTCAACCCGTACATTACTGAATGAAGTAAATAATTTGCAACAGCCTCGGCCGCCTTTTTCTGTCGTTACCCTGTGGTTACTGAAGCACTTTCGTGTCAAGTTTAGCTTGACGCCAAGTTGTTTATTTTTCGCTTTTTTTTCTCTTTTTTTTCACCTTTGTGAACCCAATGTTCTCCTTTGTTGCCACACAAAAAAAAGCACTTTAGATGTTAATTTCGGCATAAAAAAAGCAACAATTTTGAATTACAGTTCCTCGAATCCATTCTGTACGAGAGCGTGTGATGTCCGTTCACCTCCGATGCAGCACCTAGTCAGGGCTCAATATTTTACTCCGATTAAGTCGTTATGTGTTTCTTGTTTCATTTCGTTATGTTTTTTTCCATGAATGAAATCACTCGTTCTCTTGTTTGAAATGTACGGATACAAGTGTGTACTATGTACTCCACTTTTACGTTCATTGCCGCAGCAAATCGGTGACGTTCAATATGAATGCAACCCCTGTGCGAGGCCTGTTTCTAGGTGTGATGGTGTGCTAGTCAACTTGTGCTTCTCATTATTGTTCGCCCTCGCACTCGCGAGCGTTTTTCGGTGCATCACCATCGGCTCTTATGTAAGTTTGATGTGTAGCTCTTTATATTCTCATCTGTTTGTGAAGCTCATAATGACAAATAAAGTTCACCCGTGTTTGTGTCACACGCATGTGCAATATGTCCTGCCTGTATGTCGTGCCCCTTGGGGGGTTCGTGAATTCATAGAGTGCGTGTGTCTGTGCATGCTATTGTGTTCGATGTTCTCGCAGTTGTTGTGTCAAGTGTATACACACGCTAAATACCTTCATCTAGATTGCCTGCAAAAGGGCTATTGAGAGGACAGTGCGTCGTAATCCACTTTTCAACTAAGTGTTCTGCATGGTTATCATAGTGACTAACAAAGACATCCGTATTTAGGCTTCATTGAAACCATATTTTATTCTCCATTTGAACCTTTTGCAGCTGAATATTCCCGTACTGGATGACCCTTGCATGTTTTTTGTTCCGTTGGCATGAGGAAGTATGTGCTGTACGTCTGTTTCTTCAAGTGGTCCATGATGAAGTTTTGCATCGTGGCATTTAGCATCGGTGACCTTGAGAGAACCCATATATTTTCTGAAAATGTAAGACGACAAATATAGGCAAAAGTCGCTGGCAACAAGCAAACCTTATTTGATATTTATAAATCATTCGCAGAGCGGCGGGACGCCATGACAGGACAATCTCTCGTTGCGAAAAATTTCTGTGAAGCCATATTGGCACCCCTTGAAGACTAGATGTCATTGCAGATCAATCGGTTAATAACCGCCTGTTGTTTGGTTTATTTTACAGGTTACACGTACGCTAGGCTTGTCCGCGTGAATGAGGTCATTCCTTTCATGAACGTGGCTTAGACGATCTCAGAGACATTCAGTGTCAATGTTAAATTATGGAGGCAAGTCGCACGTTCCGGTACACTTCGATTGAAGAAGGTATGCCTGGTGGTGCCCAGCCAATGATAAGAGAGGTTTACTCTGCCCTAAAGGTACAAAGAAATCGAGTAATAGTTAAAGTGCTCAACTTGTGGCGACTTAACATTGCTAGCAGGGGCAGCGGAATTCGTGGTGGCGGAAAGGCGATTGTCACATGACACTAACACACAACACAGAAACTTTGTAGTGACACACAACACATGAGGTTTATATTGAATCGGATTAGGCTTATAGTGAATTGAATTGGAAACTTGATAAAACTTTAGTATTTAAGAGTTGTTGCATTCATCAAGTTCTATCGTTATTGATGATTATTTATAACTAACTGGTATTGTGTAAACCTTTCTGTTAAAGGAGTTGCAAAGATATATACAGCTGTCAAATCAGGCATCGAGCCCACTACGGTGGCCTAGTGGCTAAGGCACTCGTCTGCTGACCCGCAGGTCGCGGGATCGAATCCCGGCGGCGGCGGCTGCATTTTAGATGGAGGCGGAAATGTTGTAGGCCCGTGTACTTAAATTTAGTTGCAAGCTAAAAAACACGAGATGGTCAAAATTTCCAGAATTCTCGAGTACGGCGTCTCTCATAATCATATCGTCGTTTCGAGACGGTAAATCCCATCAATAATTATTATTAGCGAGGCGTCGCCACCCCCATCACGATTGCAACAGTTGCCTTCATGGCATAGGTCAGTAGGATATAGATTTGTGTTGAAGTTTTGCGACTGAATGTTAGCAACCTTTTGCCCCATGACTGCTCCTTAAAACAGTGAACTTGTATAGGACATTATATGAAAGAGAGCTAACGTGCCTCGGCGAACAATGCCGCTGATGATGTTGTTCTCGCAAGCCCACAGCACAGCGTAGTTGTCGTAGTCTGTGTCCAACACTATCATGGGAGAAGCGTAGTGGAAAGAGGCTGCGTAAAGAAAAAGAAAGCACAGCAAAAATGCTAGAGATTCTTAAGTATCAACTTAAATATATAATGCATCTACATAATCTTAAAACCAGCCATGCTGCATAAAAAAGAGGCAAAGCAAAAATGAACGGAAAAATGATAACCTACTCTATACTGGCACTTTCATGTGTAGCGTTATATGCTTCTTTAATTATTTGCTGTTGTTCCTTTATTAAGGGAATGAAGGCGAAAACAGTAATAGAGAGCATGTCTGGCACATTTATGCATGAGTGCAAATGTAAGTTAACCGGTTGAAGAGTGAACGAAGTCAGCCTCAGGGTTTATCATCTGTTAAGTATACGCTTCCGTCGAGAACATCTTCCCGCTGTAGTACGACCTATATATGAACACACACAATAAGACAAACGAATGATACCGTAGTTACGCCAAAGCAGGGATTGCCAAGCGTACTTACCTCCTTTCAGTCTGATTCCATAAGGACTGTTGGCGTCTCTTGTAAGAATTTCTCCATCAATAGAGAGGCTGTCTCCTCTACGAGATTAAGGAGTCAGTTTAATTAATACATCGAGGTACCGTTTCTTTTGTCACAATACATAAGACAAACAAAAGTACGCCTTAGAACATCTTATCGGGACAGCATCCCAACCAAAAAACTTCCGGGACCCAAACTGCATTTGTTTCAACCCTTTCCAACGTGGTGATTCTGTTGTCCTTTCGCATTATGTTTCATCACAACTATGGTGTATCTTTCGGGCAATATTTTATAAAAGAAAACCAAGGGCAACTTCTTAGCATGGAGCATTTATTTGTGTAAACATTCTAATGGACATTTCACTATCTTCAGTGATATTGTATACGCTAGTGGGAGTTGTATCGCATAAATTCGAAAGTTCGTTAATTGTGAAATGAGTACCGTAGTTGTCACGCTAATTTTATTGCATCTATAGCTCATGCTATTCTATTAGCTCTCATTAAATATTCTCATGATAAAGAATATTACATGAGCTTATAAACTTTGAACAATATAACTAGTTTTTTTTTTTTGCGCCTACATTCTTATGTGCTAGCGTTTTTCTTAAATCAACTTCTTGGGCTGTCTGTCGCGCAAATGTACACGAGGTCTCATTGTGATTCATTTTCGTGGCCCACTTATTTCGGCATATATCTCTGATGCGTGCGCTGATTTTTTCACCAAGAAAAAAAGGTATAATTTACTGACTTGTCTTGTTCGTTTCTTACCTATCACCGGTCGTAAACACAGCGGCAACACTGTAACGAGAAACACACGGCACATTAGTGAATTTGGCGGCTTCAGCATTACCCTTCTATGTGCTCTGACAGCGGCCGTCAAGTGTGAAAATAACTTACGGGGACCGTTCACCAAGGACCTTAAGGCCTACGCTGTTTTCTTCGCCTTTGTCCAAGCAGTGGAATCTCACGCACTTCACCATGTACTCGATGATGAACGGCGTCCTCAGAACTTCGTACCAAGTCCCCATAAACTGCAACGATATATTACGGTTTTCGTAAAGAGGCAGCAAGGCACAAAGAAAGCGTTCATTAATTAAAACACTGGTATCCGGTTCACATGGCAGCCGGCTCTTCATTACGCCACCAGGGATAGTAATGGGTAGCCGCGTGTCAGTAAACGTATGTTACAATGCGGGGTAAAGGTTCTCGCTTTAACTGCATGTCTTAATGAACCAGCTCGGTGTCTGCAGTGCTCAATGATGGTGCAAAGCACGGTGTTTTGATGGCCGTCGGTCGAGTTTTTGTTGCGTCAAACATGGGTGCGCCTCATCCTGTGTGATAAATACCGCCTGCACACGATCACTCCAAAGACTTTCATACACATGGAAAGAGGTAACGCGAGATGGCACACGACAAAGAATTATATGGTATATATTTTTAGCGCACATTGTCAGCAAAGCTCTCTGAACTTCTTTAAGAATGGCATATGGTAACCTAACCTGGCTTTTTAGTAATGGGGGCAAAACGTCTTGATGCCTCCTTAATATATTTGCGCACAAAAATGGTTATGCAGTTATCAGTCACGCAGTATGTCTGGCAATGAACCACTGTCGCTGTGGTAATCTCGAACTATCGTAGTACGCACACATTGTGTTGATTACTTTGGTAGTTTCTGCACTCTTTGTGCGTGTGATCTCCTTACGCGGGGCTGTATGATAAGCGCAGTTCTACAATTTCGATATGGTTTCCCAAAACCGTTTACCCATTTACCGGGACGTATGTTATTGATTCGTACCATTCTCTTCCCTAAAAAGTTGTCCACGGATTCGAAGCGAGGAAGCTATAAGGTTCGTGTGCAGAAGCTTATTTTGGTAATGGAGGGCACAATCAAAATGACGGAGGGAGAGCACTGTCGTTGAGTCATTGCAGCCTCTTCTATCTGTCGCTCACCCTTACCCTCATCCCATTCCTGCCACATACACGTGCACACACTACAAGACAGATGTGATCTTTGTACGTTCACGAAATTATCGGTTCTCGATTAGTAGGTGTTACAAAAAGCGAAATGAGACCGAAGCAGAGCCTTAGTGGTCATCATCACTTCACTGAGTAATGATCAGGTAAAACAACCTATTTCCTACATTTCTAATCTTGCTTTACACTGACTCGATGCACCACGTCCTGTTATTTTTTTCATTGCACTGTTTTACCTGGCTTACTCTGAAAAAGCTGTGGTTTACGTCACCTCGGCTACTCTATTTCAGCAGAGAAAAAAGAAAGATATGCTACTCCAAAACAAATGAATGAACAAGCACAACGTTATAAGCCGGACGTAAATAATGCCGTACATGACTTCCTTGTCATGATTATCATCTTTGTACGCGTCATTTGCCTTCGTCATCTATTCGCGTCACGTGATACCAAATTTCGTATATGTGGAGCTAGCGAAACGGCCGCAGGCGTGCTCTGAACATAGCAAGTAGTCAAGTTTTACATGACACTCATGTCCTGATTATCATGTTTGGACGTGTCATTTACCTTCATCGTCCGTTCACGTCACATGATATCCAAACGGTTGCAAGCGCAATATGAGCGTGGCATGCAGTCATGTTCTTACATGACAAGCATCTAATGATTATCATGTTTACACCAGTCACATACCTTCGTCATTCAATCACGCTCGTAATACCAAATTTGGTGTAAGTGAAACTAGCGAAGCGGCCACGAACGCATCATGAGTGTGACATGTAGTCATTTACATGGCACGCATGTCATGATTATCATGTTTTGACGTGTCATTTACTTTCGTCATTCATACACGTCGCGTAATACTAAATTTGGTATATGTGAAGCTATAGCAAAACGGCCGCGAGCGCATTATGAGGGTGGTTTGTTGTCATGTTCTTACACCACACGCGTCATCTTATGTTTGCACCAGTCATATACTTTTGTCGTCCGTTTGCGTCACGTAATGCCATATTTGGAATATGTGAAGCTAGCGAATTGACCACGACTGCTTCATGAGCGTGGCACGTAGTAATTTGTTACATGACACGCATCTCATGATTATCATGTTTGCACCACCCACATACCTTCGTCATCCGTTCATGTCACGTAATACCAAACTTGCTATATGTGAAGCTAGTGAAACGACGATACTTATAGCGCGAAAACAGAACGACGACAAAGAGACAAGAAGGACACCAAGTCTCTCTTTGTTGTCGTTCTGTTCTCGCGCTATGACTATTCTCATGTCATACCAACTATCCCAAGCTGCCACACTTGTAGTAAAACGGCCGCGAGTGCACCATGAGCGTGGCTTGTAGTGACGTTCTAAAATAACACGCATCTCATGACTATCATGTTAGCACCTTCGTCATGCATTCACGTCCCGTAGTACCAAATTTGGTACATATGAAGCCAGCGAAACGACCGCGAGCGCACCATGAGCGTGGCGTGCAGTCATGACTCGTGACTTACATGAGATGCATGTCGCTATTGCAACGTTAGGGTCTGTCACTTGTTTTCGCCATGCAGTTATGTCATAACCTACCAGCTTTTCAACTTGTCTTATGAACGAAACCACTGCCAGAGCAGCAAAACCATGAAATGTAAATCATGACATTCATGGAATACGTGTCATGATAGTCATGGTATGACTATTCAGTTATGCTCTTGATACAGTCATGTGATACCATACCAAATTTGGTATCGATACCATTATCTAAACAGCCAGGAGAGCTGAAATTCGTAGGCGGCAAGATAGATAGATAGATAGATAGATAGATAGATAGATAGATAGATAGATAGATAGATAGATAGATAGATAGATAGATAGATAGATAGATAGATAGATAGATAGATAGATAGATAGATAGATAGATAGATAGATAGATAGATAGATAGATAGATAGATAGATAGATAGATAGATAGATAGATAGAAGAAATACAAAAAATGCGATTCTTTGATGTCTCTATTTCCGGACATTCCAAGGATTAAACGAGAGGCGGCAATCGCACACTTTCTTATGATCTGCGCTTCGTGTCTACTTCCCACCTTTCACCGCCTCTAGCTCATGGCTATATACTAGTTCACTATATTCATGGCACTGCGGCCCAACCCTTGCTAAACCTCGCTAATATCAAGAAGGTTGCGCCCAGCGAGTTTAACGTGACAACCCTTTCTGGTCAGATAGTTCTCCGTTTGCGTCCTTCTGATATTTGTTTTTTTTTAGTAAGCATCAAATTCAAGGCAAATTTTACTGGAGATTAAGTCACGAATACTCGTGTCTGTAAGTTATTCCATCAGAATCAACAATCTTTTTTTATGTATGATTAACGTGCTCGGGTTTCCTCCTCAATTGAAAAGGGTGCGTGCGTGCAGCTCCTCTAGTCCGGCCGTGGAGGTGGCTACCTACTACTACTACTACTGACACTACTACTACTACTACTACTACTACTACTACTACTACTACTACTACAACTACTACTACTACTACTACTACTACATACATCGTGGACGCATGACTCAAGGCATAGGGAGCCTCGACAGCAATACCTTCTCTTAATCGGTAAGTTCACACCGCGTGCCGCTCCTCTAGCGCGGCCGTGGTTCATGCAGCACTATGTACTAGAACTGAACACAAGCTGTTCCTTACCCTGTGAAGATCGAACTCGTCCTTCTCTTTTAGCGTCGGGCAAAGTCCCGGCATGACCATGGCACCGACCGCCGTCGCTTCCAGGAGCATCGCCAGCCATACGACGGCGCTGCTTCCACAAGATGGGTGCATCGAGAGTCGGCGCGCACGCACACGCCAGCAAACAGACCACGTTACTGGTGCCTCGCGTTCTTCACGGAGGCAGCACGCAGTATCACGTAACGCAAGGCCGGCCCCCAGGAGCAGCTCCGCCGTCGCGGATCAACTCTCGCATCCGCAGCGCTCTGCTGGAGGTCGCTTATCGGGCGCGTCCCGATGCTCCCGGGCTCGAGCATTGTACGTCGCCGCGTGCCGGTGCACAGGCAACCGTCCGTGCCCCTTCCATTTTCATGAGAGCACGTAGAGGACGACGGCGCCTTGCGAGGCGCGAGCACCTTCCTACGCCTTGCACCTCCGCCATCGGGCACGCCGTGACGGGAGAGGAACGTGTCCAACCGCGAGTGAAGCTTCAATTTCGGCAGGCCGTCCCTGGCTCGGTGTGCCCCCGCCGCCAGCCGCCACAACGAGAACGGGCAGCCATGCGTGAGAAGAAACTCTTTGCGAGTCGCGGGAATCCGGGGTGGTCGTGTACTTGCGGAGACGCAAGACATGCAGTGGTGATGGTAAGTTCCTAGGATCGTTTTTCGTCAAAAAAAAAAAAAGAGTTGGAGGTGCTGACTGGGTCGTTTACCTGACCGAAATTTCTTTTCGGTACTCTGAGTCTGTTTACTTATTTGCAGTCAGTTTTCTTTTTTCTTATACGCATTTGTTTACGTGGGCTACTCTTGTTATATTTTCTTTGTACTTACTGTATGGATGAGCGATCTCGCTCTCATTTCCGAAGTAATTAATTCGCATACAATGAGAATAAAGGACGCAGACAACAACGCATAACCTCATGTCATACATAGTCTTTAGACGGGCCGCAATATTATGATGCAAGAACTTGCCTTATTACGTGTAATTAACTTTTTATGAGATCTTGTAGATTGTGCTTTCCTTAAAAAACCTAAGCACCGTTTTTAACGTATTGTACAATGCTAACTTCTATTTACTACACATACTACACAATTTAAAAAATGAACTCAAACTTTTACTATCGTATTCCCTTAATTTTAGACTGTGTGACAAATAACCAACTATAGTGTTTGTTTCCAGGGTTGCCGTTTGTAGCTACTTGGCACCATATTGGCTGCTTTGTGACGACGCATAAAGATTAGAGCAGGAAGGAACAGGAGAGAGAACAAATGCGGGGCTGTTAACCTGTCTCTAAACACTGGTGCGCTAGCCTGCACTGGTGACATGTATAGGAGAACATAAATGTTTCAGGTGGATAGAAAGAGAAAAAAAACTAGGAGATGTCGCACTCTTCTAACTGGTTCTATGGCTACTTTCTGGCTGCTTCACCCTTCTATTTCGGCTCATTTACAAGCCATTATTCTCATTACTTGCAGATAAAAGGTGAAGCAAGCCTGGAAGATGACCATCGTTTGCAAACATTTTCTTCAAGATACGTGATGCACGTGCATGCCCTCGCCAGGTCAGCGGGATGGGGTGCATCGAGGTGTTCAACGCGCAGGGCTACTGCAAGGACGGAGTAACGAAGTTGCAAGAATATACCCAAATTCGTGGCTAACAAATTTCTAACGCCGATGGCCATCTTTGCTGACGCTGCGCATCAGTTTATTTAATGTGGAATCGCTGCCTGAGGTCTCGCGCAACTTGACTAAAACATCCGCAGTGAAATGGACCTGGACTGTTCTACAATTCGTTACATGAAGCTGGTCTACTATTAAGTCAACTCTGCGAACCATTCTTGATCTGCGGTTTAACAATAAGAACAGCCTCAACAGTTATTCTTTCTTCAGAGTTGCCTCAAAATTAATCTATCTATCTATCTATCTATCTATCTATCTATCTATCTATCTATCTATCTATCTATCTATCTATCTATATATCTATCTATCTATCTATCTATCTATCTATCTATCTATCTATCTATCTATCTTACTATCTATCTATGTGCTTACGTCTCGGTGCTCTCATGATCACCCCCTTGGAGTAAACCCGGAAATTAGTATAGAAGGGTACAATAGTTTGACGAATATGGCTCACTAGTCATCACGTGAATAATGTCACAATCCCTTCGCGTACGTCGTCAAACACTTTCCTCCAGACAGGGGCACGTACCGGGAGGGGGTATGTTCCAGTGAAATGCGGTTGTGTGCCACAGGTGTTTCACAGTTGATTGCTACCCAGGAATACACATGGGTAATTATAACGCTTGATTATTAAGAAAAAGTGGACATCGGCAGCGTTGACCCTACGAATGTAAACAATAAATGGCATTGTCCCAGCAGGAATCGAATCCTAGCATTCTGCGTGCCATTAAAGTATTTTACCACAGAGCCGTGCCAGGTCTCAGAACTACCTTTTAAATATATATATATATATATATATATATATATATATATATATATATATATATATATATATATATATATATATATATATATATATATATATATATATATATATATATATATATATATATATATACATATATATATATATATATATATATATATATATATATATTATTGTTGAAACGCCAATGGTGGTTGCAGTGCTGGCTTTACAATTTCATAAACATTACATAGGTACTCCTATGACACAGCCGTCACATTGGGTTAACATCAATCGTTGTCTGGTGCCATCCACTGAAATTTATGTAGCAGTATCCAGGGCTACGATCCTCGTGAGCAGCAGCGCTGTATATCATCTTACAGCTACTGGTGTTGCTAATATCCATGTTGCTGTTGGCATTGTTGGTGACATGAAACATATGCGGCTGTTTACCATATGTCTGTGCGTGCATTTGTACATATCATTAGCACAACATCGTAACGTTTCGCTCAATGAAAAAAATACAACACAGTCATCTTGCATGAGCACCTTCCGTATAACACCGATTCCCAAGGTACATGGGATCTGCCGATTTGTTTCTCATTCATTATTGTATTATTTATCGTACATTTAATTTGCAATCCAAATAATAATATTTTCTTTGATATGGCTACAAATTGGGCGGTAAAATTAAATGTGGCTAATTTTGGCTGCTTCTGACTTGACTTTCGGCCCTTTTTTCAAATCTACAAAACGGAAGCCTCACGGCAGCCAGGGACTATCGTATAGAATTTCACTTCATAGGGAACTTCTCTGGCCTCGCATACATATTTCCCTGTGTGACAAGAGGACACCGAAACTTTTAATGTTTACTTCAAAACAGCAATAAAGAAAACAGCATGAACTTTCATTTCGCACATTGTAGTATGAGCAAACAGCACGCGCGTACACGTCGGAAAAGCAAAATTTACGGTCATTAAGGTGAGAGACAAGTGGCTAGTATAAGGTATGAGCGTCTCAGGTACATTTAATAAAGTCTTTACATGTGCTGTCTTTTCTTGTAAACAAGCCTGCTCCTTCAATGGCAGGAAAATGAGACTTACGGTACATGAAAACGAGTCTAGGCTTAACGCACATACGGAGTGCAGTACTCCAGCGCGTGAAAGTTTACAATTAAACTTCTAAAGTAGCAGCGAACCTTTATCTCATGCCCATAACTGGCTTTTTAAATGAGCAGTATTAAATACGATTCCTAGTTTATCTAGTTCGGTGTATTTTTGTATTGCCTATAGGCTACGCTTGCGACTTGCAATTATTCAAAGGCATCTTTTTCTTTGTCTGCCAAGCGACAAGCGTGCCAGAATTTATATGCAAAATGTAACTGTTGAAAGGTTCGAGAACCTTTCTATGCCTGATTGTACTGATTCTGCTGAATCTATTTTTTCAGGGGGGGGGGGGGGGGATTCAGTGTGATGGCAGTATGTGGGTGGTGACGTTCAATCATGGCAGCTGTGACGAATGCATGATCACGCGACAGCGTGGTGATCTAATGACACAACCAAGTAAATTTTCTTAACGATGTTTGTAATATCGTTGGTTACCATCACAAACTGTAATGAAGGAAATGGCGAGGGGAGTATTTGACACAGATATAACTAACATCAAGAACTGTTTTTTTCAATTATATGGAAAAAGCCCTGTGCACTCATTTTCGGTTAAAGTGTCATCTGCTGCGAATCGACGTCGTCGTAGAAACCACCAGTTATCCACCTGGATATTTTGCCGTTTTGTGCGCGCATGTATAGTACCGGCACACATACGAACACGTGTCACGTAAGACAATTCGTTAAGTGGGGTATAAATCCCACCCCACCCTGAAAATTATTTCTAACTACACCTGTAACGCTTTCAGAAGGAATTTTCTCGACATTAACCGATTGGTAGCTTCCCTGCCCGTACAAGGAGTCTTAATGATAGGTGTCCCCGGCCGAAACTCGAGCTAAATATTTTTTAACTTTTTTTTTCCCCACCTCGTGTGCCGGTCGCGACTGGAATATTTATTCGTGATAATTCTTCTAAGTGGTGTACTAGACGAGCTGGTCACGCGAGATTGTGCGACAACCTTAATGACCCGGAACGTAAATTTTTGTAACGATGTTAATGGTAGCAAGATAAGTTCATTCCTAGACAGTTTTTGTTTTTTTAAAAAGTCTCCGATTAAGCGTGCGATAAGCTCGCCATCTGTCGACTGAGAAACAAAATATTGTTGTAAACTGACGGCTCCCGAGATGGCTACGCAAGCAACTCTTACTCCCGCTCAATGTGCCCGTCGTGACGTATAAATCCGCTCTTTTGAGAATGCTACCGCACATTGCACGCTGTGTATTCCACAGCACCTGCGAACCAAAATGCACTTAAAATGAAGTGAGTTCAGCTTATCCGACATCAAATTCTTTCGGCCCACTCCGATAATTACGCCATAGTTGCAGTGGCGGCCTCCGAGACTTATAGCGTCTCTGTATTTAAAACGTACCTTACCAGGTGTCACTAGGTATGCGAATTAGAAGTCACAATTCATTTTTGTTGTAAGTGCACTTTGTTTATCACGATATTTTTCTTTAATGATTAGGTCACAGATTTTTTTTTTTTTTTTTTTTTTGAATTGGCAGATCTCACGTACACTGGGAATCGATGATATGCGAAGCACTAATGAGAAATGTTGATATGTCACTTTAAAATCGCCACTAAGTTACGAAGTGGAGGTAAATGATGCCGTACATGACTTCCGTGTCATGATTATAATGTTTGGATGTGTCGGTGACCTTCGTAGTATATTCACGTTCTGTGATACCAAACTTCGTATATGTGGAGCTAGCGAAACGGCCGCGAGCACGCTATGACCATCATATGTTGTCATGTTCTCACATGACACGCGTGTCAGGATTATCATGTTTTTCGCCAGTCATGTATTTCGTCATCAATTGACGTCACGTAACTCCAAATTTGGTATATGTGGAGCTAGCAAAACGGCCGCGAGCTCATCGTGAAGGGCCCAATATACTCCAATGTAGCGTTGACGCGCGCGCGCTCGGAGCATAGCGACGCTACGTCAGCAAAACGCGCACACTAACAGTCTGACGCCAGACGCGACCAGCGTCTGTCGGCGCTGCCCGACGGTAACCGGCGCAAAATGCGACATGCTGCATTTCGCGCCGATGCGTTACCCAGACTAGGGAGCCTACATGAATGGCCGTCTTAAGGGTGATGTCAGCCTTTGACCCACTACATGCCGCTGCCCGCCAAAACACAATGTTGCCAGACAGCAACGCCGCGCTGTCGCCCCATCTTGGTGCCCGCACTGCGTCTACGCCCGGTTGCGTTTAGTTCTCAATAATACGGCGTCGAACGTTGCGATAGCGTGTTAAACGCTGCCGGTGAAGCCTTAGAATGCCTGGATGCTGCGTACCGCTCTGCACTAACCACAACAGAAAGGGGGTGCGAATGTTCCGCTTCCCAGCGAGCCCTGGCCGACGACAACTATGGCTGGCTCAAGTGAAGCGAGACGGCTGGGAGCCTACCAGTGCGTCTCGTATTTGCTCTGTGAGTACTGCGTATTTCGTTCACTGTTTTTTCCTGCGGCACACGTATATGTGTTTCGCGGTGTTCGCGAATGAGTAGATAACCGAAGTTGTCGTTGCTGCGTCCACGCATTGCGAGTAGGAAGCCCACAAACGGGACGCATCCGCGCGTTTGTACGGAGACGCGCTCGCTAGTCTGAGCTGTTGCCACGCTTGCATTCGTGTCAGCGTAACCTCAGTATTATGTCGCAAGTGTTTGTGTGTGGGCTGCGAATTTCTTCGTGCGCTCACTTTGAGAACTGGGTCGCTTACACGACCCTGAGAACCGTCGCTGTCAAAAGCACAGGTGTTGTGTGATGTTACAAGGGCGGCTTGCTCCAAAATGGCGGCGCACAGAAAACTATGCTGAATTTGGTGGAAGCTGGCAACAGCGTGCCCCGTTGCCCGCTGGTTTTGGCTGAGTTTCTTGAAGGCACTTATTAAGATGTCTCCACCCTAAAAACGGCCGTTCATGTAGGCTCCAAACGGCCGTTCATGTTGGCTCCCTAACCCACACAACACTGCGGCTCCCTCTTTTCATGACGGAGGGACGCCGGATGCGCTGAAACACGCATGCGTCAAAGCAACGCAGTGCGGCATGCGCTTGCGAGTATATGGCAGGACCGGCGCCTGGCGTGGCAACGCCGGCGTGACGCGACAAAATGAACGCCGGCGAGCACGCGCACTGCGTCACGTCGAAAAATATTGGCGCCTTGACTGTAGCATGTAGTCATATGTTCTCACATGAGACGCATCTCGTGATTAGAGAGTTTTAGTACTGCGGAACGGTGCTACGTACGCATCACGCAAGCGCCTTGCGTTACGTGGCGTCGTTTGCCACTAATCGGCTTTTAGTATGCCGTAGCACACGCGTACGTAACGAGCGTGGAGCGTGTTGCGCCATCTGGTAGATCAAAATCGAAGTACGTGTTGTTGACAGCCAATGTGAGCCAATCCAAGTGTTATAGCCAGAATATGGCCATATTTTGAGCCACAGAGCCGGTCGGTGCTTGCCTTCGATGCTGCCATTTTGCAAAACGAAGTCTCGCGCTGTCGCCAACTTTTTCGAGAGCGGCGCGATCACCTCAGACGTACGCGCGCACGCATTTCATGCGTGCGTACGTAGCAGCTGCGTACGTAACGCTATACGTGCGCGTTGCGGTCTGCGCATGCGCACTACGCAGAACGTGGCGTCCTTACGTACGCAACGCCGCCACGTACGCAGCGTACGCAGTAATAAAACTCTCTATTATCATGTTTGCACCAGTCACATACCTTCGTCATCCGTTAGCGTCACGTAATACCAAATTTGGCGTATGTGAAGCTAGCGAAACGGCCGCCAGCGCATCATCTGTGTGGCATGTAGTCATGCTGTTACATGACACGCATGTCGTGATTATCATGTTTGGGTATGTTATTTACCTATGTCGTCCGTTCGCGTCACGTAATACGTACCGAGCTTGGTACATGTGAAGCTAGCGAAACGGCCACGAGCGCATCATGAGCGTAGCGTGTAGTCATGTTGTTACATGGCACGCATCTCATGTTTATCATGCTTGCACCAGTATCATACCTTCGTCATCCACTCACGTCTTGTAATACCATATTTGGTATAAGTGAAGCTAGCGAAACGGCCGCCAGCGCGTCATCACCGCGGCATGTAGTCATGTTGTCGCATGACACGCATCTCATGATTATCACGTTTGCACCAGTCACTTACCTTCATCATTCATTTACGCACTGTAATGCCAAATTTGGTATATGTGACGCTAGCGAAACGGCCGCAAGCACATCATGAGCGTGGCATGTAGTGATGTTACATGACACGCATGTGTTAGCCATGCAATCATGCAATACTATACCAGTTTTGCAACGTGCAGTGTGAACGAAACCACCGCAAGAGCTGCAGGACCACAAAATGGAAATCATGACAATTACCACGTACATGTCATGATTTTCATGTTATGACTAGTCAAATATGTTCTTCATACAGTCATGTTACGCCATACCAAGTTTGGTATCGATACCATTATCGAAACGGCTAGGAGAGCCTGAAGTCGTAGGCGGCTAGATAGATAGATAGATAGATAGATAGATAGATAGATAGATAGATAGATAGATAGATAGATAGATAGATAGATAGATAGATAGATAGATAGATAGATAGATAGATAGATAGATAGATAGATAGATAGATAGATAGATAGAGTTCGAAGCCGCCGAATTTTGCTAAGAAATGCTAAGCATTCAATAAGCCCAGTAAGCCCATCTATCGACCATTGGCTGATTTGAACAAGGCGCGCTCGGTTGTTACAGAAATCGCCGAGAAAGGCCGCTACTTGTCCACGCGCGTGCGCGATATCAGGTTGAAAAACCGCGTATTCGAAGAAAAAAAAAAGAAAATGCTTAACGTCACAAGGCGTGAGTGACGCCCCTCCTATCTCTTCCTGCTCATCTTCCAGCGCTTTCGTCCGGATGAAAGCAGAAAGAATGTGATTGCATGTGTGACCACGGCCAGACTCGGCTCCTTCTCCGGCGCTCCCCTTAGTGGTGTGACAAATCTTGGTAACTCCGGTCGTACTGGACGGATTGGTAAAATTTTGGCGGCGTTCGATTTGTGAGGGAATACGCTTTTTCAGTGAATTAATTCCATGGTTACTCAAAAAAGTGTTTCAGGGCCCCTTTAAAAGATGACTAATAAGGGAGAAAGATGTTTGTAGGGCACTCAATCGTGACCTGAAATGTCTCGGAGTTTACGGTTGCGTGGTGGCGTAACATGGGTGTGGCACACCGGGCGCGGACTCCTCCCTAAACATTTTCTGTCATGGGATGCAGAGCACGAGAACTGGAGGAGGCTGAAGCTTCGTTTTCTCAGGCTACGATTACGTGATTGCGCTATTCGCGGCGAGATCGGGCTATAGGAAGCAGCACCATGACTGCGTTAGTGTGAATAGGCGGTCCGCGGCGCACATACAATTGTACGCAGGGGTGCTTCGCATAAGGCGATTACAGTCAACTTTCGGCGAATAAAGCGTGTTGAGTGTAGCATTATAGTGATATATACAAGCTACCCTCTCACATCCGTGGGCGACACCGGCCTGGCATTTCTATTGTGCGCGAGAGCAGGGCCATCGATGGGCCGCTGGCCTTTGGTTGCAGTCGTCTTTTTCACGGGGTGCGATCTTTTTCTTCCTTTATTCTTACGTGACTAACCTATTGTGTTTTGTATAAGCAACGATGTAAATGCTGTTTTTTTTTTACTGAGATATTCACTACTTAATCTAGCGGCTGCGAAAAAAAAATGAAGGTCTGTATTTCTGCCTAATTAGAGGTAGAATAACTTCGCACAGTTTGATTTTATATTTTCAAGGATACGTGTGCCGCTATTAAAATGAGTGGCTTGATGTTTTTTTTTTTATCTATAAACGGCCTTTGCATACGCTCGTTCATGCTTTGTAGCAACACAAGGACTTCAATATCGCGGAAACTTAACAAGACGGCATCGCATATATTCTGAATTCAGAACTCGTAAGTTGGTACTTCTTTCTTTTAGGACGACAACAAATGCGCTATGTGATGTGCTTGATCGACAAAGTAGCACCCGCATTCAACTGATTTGTGCGGTTGACGGTGCGATGAATACACCTAATGCCATACCGACAAGGGCGCGCACCCACTTATTATAATGCACTGCAGACTATGGAGGCTAAATTATTGTGTATACTGTAAAGGCATACGTACAAGCGGTTGAAACTGTTCTAACGCAACAGAATAAACTGCCTTTCGAATACGTAGATGACCTGCGCACACGACGAACATGGTGCGTCTAGCAGACGACGCAAGGAGCGACCTTCACGTTGATGTTTCTTTCACTCGCCGCTATGTGCCGACTCTGTCCAATCTGGCGGTCAATAATAGTCGGAGCCGGTCCGCATTGCCTTCTCAATCTGTGGCCGGCTTTCGCTTCTCGGTGGACAGGTAAACAGTTCCAAAAAGAAGGGAGCGTTTGTGCTCCTGTAAATTAGCGCTTTCAAGCTATCACAAATTGCATATTGCATAGTACAGCTGCGAAGTTTCCATTACAACATAATTCCTCCTTCTGCGACTTGGCGAGGTACCCGCTACACGTCCGTAAAGCAACGCGTGCACCTGCGCAGCTGCGCACGTTGTTGAGGCAGTTGTTTATTAGGATAATTGATTTTGGCTGTGTGCTTTGAAATTGAGAGGGAGCTTCAAACCAGCCACAGGTTACGAAAGTCGCTTGTTTTGACGCTTGGCTTGATTTTGCGCTTCTGCCCCGAAATTTACATGTGCTAATATACTCCTCGCACTGCACAAAATTAATGTAGTGTTTTTTAAAAGAAATTTCGAGTATGAATTCTGTGCTAGAACAAAATGGTGGCTACTTGGACTGGTTGGTGTTGCTATTCTAAATAGAAGATACTTTCTTAGCGTGCACAACATTTCGGAAAAGAAGTAGGGTAGGACAGAGCGCACTGTGGTAGAACACCACCTTACCACGCAGAAGTCTTCAGTTCAGTTCCCATTTGAATCGAAATTATTTATTTATTTATTTGAATATTCGCATCTAAAGTTTTCGCTCACGCAAAATGCTGATGCTTTGCACACAACCATCGACATCAACACCGGAATTCACGCGAAACGAGCTCTTTAACGCTATTGCGTCAAAATGATGCCCAACCACACTTGCCATGAAAGCTCTCATTTATATGAAAAAGATGTAGTGATTTAGATTAAGATCATTTACATGAAAGACATTGCTCTAAAAAACATAGCAATGTGTGGGAGCAATATAGCATGGTGGTTTGGACATAAGCTCAAGGCATGATAATATTATCTGAGGTTTCACGTCCCAAAACTAACATATGGTTTTGAGGGACGTTGTAGTGGAGGGCTCCGGAAATTTCGACCATGTGGTGTCCTTTAACGGGTCTCATCATCGCACAAAACACGGGCCTCTACTGTTCCGCCTTCATTGAAATGCGACCGCCAAGGCCGGAATCGAACCCACGACTTCGGGTCGGCAGCCGAGCACCCAGGCCATTGTTCCAATGAGGCGGACAAGCTGAAGGCATGAATGAGAGATTCGAGTCCTGCTTACAAGACGAAATCCACTTAAATTCCAATGTTCTTCAATGGAGGTCTGATATTTTTTTTTTCTGTTTATTAGTGACGTTGCCCCATCGCCCTCCTTCCTTCGCTGGCTATGTCAGTCTTGTAGCACTATAGTGGAATACCTTCAATACGTTTCTGTGCAATTGCATTCGTTAGGATATTACGTTTTCTTGTTTTCTTTTTCTTTTTTTTCCCGGCCAACGTACCAATGGAAGCAATGAGTTTTCACTGGAGGTGCGATCGGGTTTTCAACAGAAGCTCGATAATAGAACTGCAAACGTGGGCTTTTACTGTCGTCTTATAATTGCACGCCTCACCGTATTGCAGTGTGCAGGCTTAATAGTATTCCACCGAGCTAAGAACAACGTGTTACACTCATTTGCTCATGCAGATCCTGCACCTGAGAGCGGAATTTTTTTTTAATGTGAAGCATTTCTTAGCGAACTTCTGAGACTTTGAGCATATCTATCTATCTAGCCGCTTACGTTTGGGTGCTCTTGTGGTCACTCCCTTAACTTGGCATGGACCAAAATTAGAATGGGAGGGTAGGATAGTTTGACGAATATGACGTGGCGGCCAAAACATGAATGATGTCACAATCCCGTCACGTACGTCGTCAAACACTTCCCGCCAGACAGTGGCAAATACCCACGGGCGGGTATGTGCCGCTGGTATGCGGGTATGTGCCGCAGCTGATCGACACTTGGTATTTACCCAGGAACGACGAGAACACACATCGGTGATTTTAACGTGCGAGCGTTATGAAATACCCGACATAGGTAGCATTGACCCGACGAATGCAAAGAATAAATGCCATGGTCCGAGCTTGAATGAAACAAGAGAATTCTGCGTGGCAATGAAGCATTTTACCACAAAGCAAGCCGCCCTTCTCAGCGAGGTTCTCGAAGACCAGGTGTGGGCCGTCCAGTGGGCCAGGGCCGTCGCCGAGGACCGCAAAAGATGTTCCTTGAACGATGTGTCCCTGGCAGCCTAGCCCCGGGCACAGCAACAACATCAACTACGCCAGGTCTCGGAACTAATTTTCAAATAGACGCCGATCTTTGTGAAACGTATTTAGTGGTTGCAGTGATGCAAGCCTATACGTAATTTTATAAACATTACATATGTACTCTTTTCATGCAGCTGTCACGTCGAGTTAACGTCAATTATAGTTAGTTGCCACGCGCTGAAGGTGATCTATGTAGCAGTGTCTAGGGCCAGCATTCCCGCGAGCATATCACCGCTTCATATCACCCTCTAGTGTTGCTAATACACATGTTCCAGATGGCATCGTTCCGCAAGTGCAAACAACTGGTTATATAAACATATGCAACTCTTCAACATATGTCTGTGTGTGCAACATTTGTGCATTTATTTAGCGTCATTTCATGACGTGTCGTCCAATGAAAAATTGCAACACGGTCACCTTCCTTCAGCATGCTTGGCATAACGTTAATTCCCAGGTATGCATGGGATCTGCCGAATGTTTGTTACTTGAAGTTCTGTAACAGTTTAGAATTACAAAGAACTCAGCTTGGTGTTAAGTGTTCGTTGTAAATAAACAGGGCGTGCAAACACAGACACGAAAATGAAGCCAAGACGCTACAAACAGCGACTAACAACTGCAAAGGTTGAAAACGGTGGAAAAGATAGAGGGCACAAAGCTCATGTCCATGTTCACTCACCCTGTCTTTTGGAAAAAATTCCTTAGCAAAAGTGGCACCAGGACATTTTTACAGGGTGAAGGAAGGGAGAACATGCAAAAGATCGGGATTATCCCATTTCGAGGAACGTACTGGAAATACGAAAGTTGAGTGCTATTGCTAAATGTCTGTTAAAACAGCGCCTATAATAAACAAAAGAGCTCCAAATAATGCGTTATCGGCACATCATCACTCATTACCACATGAACCTGTATGATGTAGTTCGACACTTATTGCGTTTATTTTCGCACTATCCGGGGTTTGCTGTGGTGAAATTTTATTACCCAAAAAGGGGTCCTTAAGGGCGCTCGGCTAGGCGCCGGGCATCTCCCACGTCGGGACACGGAGCCTGAAGCTCTCCGCCACTTCGCGGGCCTCCTGGACAGCCCGAAGTTGGTCTGCTGGAGAAAGGGCTTGCTGTGAATAGCGCTATGATCGCATCATATGCATGATGCCTTCATTTTGTAAGGGAATGTGAGTTGACATTAAGGAGTGCTTATGTTGCTTATTTCTGAGTCAAGACAATCCCCGGTGGGTGGATTCATCGTACGCCAATGCCGCGTTGTGCAGGTGCATGTGATGGGTGGTTGGAGCGAGAAAGAGTTAAGGAAATAACATCTTTGGTGAGCGAGCAGACTGATCGCAGGAATGGTTCTCGTATCACGGGAATTCATGCGCCCTCTTTGAACAGCTCAACTTGGTCCAGCAAGCAATAGCTGTACAGCAAATATCCCTCTTCTTCCAATGAGGGGCAGAGAATACATGTCTGAATTTTTTCGGCAGGTCTGGATTGTTTTGCACCATCAGAGTATCTGAGGGAGTGTTCCTTGGCGGTGTCGGCAGTACTTGCGTTTTTCGGCGTACTGATTCGAGAAAAGGAAATGTATAGCGTCGTTAAGTGAGGTAATGGGTTGGATTGGAAGAGTTTTAAATGGCCAGACCCACCAGTAATTTGTCGAGCTCAAATACAAAGCAGAAACTTTACTTCGGTATCACATATTCTGTCACGGTGATATTTTTCCGAGTAGCATTTCAAGCAAGTTGGCCTGACGGTGTGATGACGTGTGTAAACGTGTTGCATGTGCTTGTAGCTGGACCGTGTGTCTATCTGTGACTGCAATTTTATCTGAACTATACAGCCAAGTGCGGAGCAAAGAGTCCTTGATAGGCCCTGGCTTTCATATCATGTCGTCGCTTAGCGTTACGCTGGAAGATCCAATACGGCCACTCCCATCCAAATCACCCAGTGGAATTGTCGGGGCTTTAAGGCTCACACTAAGCACGCCAACCTCCGGCTTTTCGTCGCAGCATTTCAAAACCTTCCTGCTGTGGTAGCCCTCCAGGAGCCAGGGAGTGCTGCCACACTCACAAACTATACTACGTTTCAGCAGGACCCTTTATCTTGCATCTGCGTGCACAAAAATTATACGGCCAACCTAGTTGATCTCGACCTTAAGCCAGCTTTCTCGTACGTGATGGTGACACTCTTTCCGCTGCGTAAACAGGACCCGCCACTGCACGTGCTAAACATTTATTGCTCACCGAAACTAAGCAACATTACATTCGCAGACCTTTTTAGCCGCGCCTTAAAGGCTGCAGGCAGGGATCCTCTGGTAATCGTGGGTGATTTTAATGCCCCCAGCACACTCTGAGGGTATGCACGTGAAGAGAAACGTGGACGTAAATTGGCGGAACTTTTGTCCACGCTGGGCCTAACTCTTTACACTGACCCTGCCTACCCAACTCGCGTGGGTAACTCCGTGACCCGGGACACATGTCCGGACCTTACCCTCCCAAAAAACATTCAGTGTGCGGATTGGGTCAACACTGAAGAGACCCTCGGCAGCAACCACTGCATACTCAACACCACCATTCGCACCTATTCTTTGGCAAGACCCCACGGAGAGGCAAAATCACCCGATTACACGAAGTTTCGGCAAATATACGCCAATTCGACACCCATTGAGGAGCAAGGATACCATGCTTGGTCTCAGCAACTGGTTTCCTCATTACGCTCCACAGAAACACAAATTGAACTCTCCGAGGCGACTTCGGCGGTGGATAACCATCTCCTTCACCTCTGGGAGGCCCGGCGCAGCCTCGTCCGCCGATGGCTCCGGCAAAAACACAACCGAAAGCTCAAAATTCGCATCGCTGAGCTCACCCAGCGAGCAGCAGAGTACGTGGCCCAGCTCGCTGACTCTAACTGGGTGGACCGTTGCAACACGACCGCTCGACAAATGTCCAGCCGGAGTACCTGGCGCCTCTTCCGCGCCTTGATTGATCCGACCCAAACTCGAACAGAGACACAAAAGCATCTGCAACGAGCATTTCACAGCTTCGACGGAGACACAGCCAAATTGGCATGTAAACTCCGAGACCAATATCTATGCACACAGCAGGACTCCCGAGGGCCGGCGTACTCGTATGCAGGTACCGAGAACGCTGAGCTGGATCAACTGTTCCAGTTACACGACCTGAAGGCAGCCCTAGCAAAAATGAGGCGAGGAATGGCGCCGGGAAGGGGTAAAATTGCCGTGAAATTACTTGCCAATCTTCCTGACTCGGCCTACACCATGCTCCTTGCCTACATCGATTCCATTTGGATCGGGAAAACAAGCCTACCAATTGAGTGGAAGACCGCCCTGGTCACCTTCATACCCAAAGCGGGCAAAGCCATTAACACGGACAACCTCCGCCCCATCTCCCTTACTTCTTGTGTGGGAAAGTTAATGAAGACGATGGTGCGCGACAGGTTGTCCGCGTTCCTGGAGACCAAAAATGCATTTGCAGACACCATGTTCGGGTTCCGCTCACACCGGTCCGCGCAAGATGTCTTGCTTCAGCTCGACCATGACATCCTCGATCCAGTCGAGTATCCCCTGAATGACAAAGTTGTGCTCGCTTTGGATCTGAAGGGGGCCTTTGATAACGTGACCCACGAAATTATTCCAACACATCTCTCACAGGTGGATTGCGGCCAAAACACTTTCAACTATATTAAACAATTCCTCACTGACTGACAATCATACATTCGGATTCAGGACATTGAACACGGCCCTTACCGATTAGGCACGAGAGGGACTCCGCAGGGAGCGGTCCTCTCGCCCCTCCTATTCAATGTGGCAATGATGAGACTCCCCGCTCAGCTGGCGAAAGTCGAAGGCATACAGCATGCGCTGTACGCCGACGACATCACCATATGGGCGTCACACGGCTCGGCAGGAGACATGGAGGCAAGCCTGCAGCAAGCGGCGGACATCGTGGATGACTATGCCCGTCGCTGCGGCCTTCAGTGCTCCCCGTCCAAATCGGAATTCGTGCACATACACCCCTCACCAAAGTGCACCACAAAAATCGACCTCTCCCTTCACAGCGGACCAATACCCGAACGCGATGAGATTAGAGTACTGGGGCTTTTTATACACAAAAATCGCAGAGCAGACACAACATTGGCCAAATTGCGTAACGTGGGGGACCAGGTGGGCCGGATGGTCCGCCGCGTTTCCAACAAGCGCGGGGGGTTACGATGCAAAGATGCTTTGCGGCTGGCGCATGCATTCGTAACCAGCCGAGTCCTGTACTCGGCTCCATACCTACACCTACGCAAATCCGACGAGAATGCACTCGAAGTCATTCTCCGCAAAATCTACAAGCGCGCCCTCGACCTTCCTGTCAGCACCTCTAACCAGCGCCTTTTGGGCTTGGGAATGGTGAAGACCTTCAAGGAGCTGAGAGAGGCGCACTTGACAAACCAATATACTAGACTCTCTAAAACACCGTTGGGTCGCCGCCTCCTTGCCCGGCTACACATCAATCATTCAATACACACGGAAGAGCGAGCGCGCACGGATTCCAGAAGTTTGGCGATACTCCTTGCACATGCGCACTCTTCCGGCTAACATGACCCGAGACGACTACAGTGGCCGACGCCTCGCGCAGGCGGAAGCCTTGGCTCGACACTACGGCCACAAATTCGGAGTATTCTACGTGGACGCCTCCGGCCCGCACCACGGTGGTTGGTACACGGCTGCGGTCGTCCACCAAAACACCGTTGTAAACGGACTCACATTCCGTGCACATAACATTATGCACGCGGAGGAGATCGCCATCGCACTAGCCGCCGCAGATCAGGACTCGAGGGTCATCATCACCGACTCAAGGGGTGCCTGTCGCATTATTGAACAGAAATACATTCCGTACCGTGCTTATAAAATTTTTCAGAACAGCAGCTACCTAGGTGCCCCCGCGCACCGAACGATCATATGGGCTCCGGCTCACACGGGCCTCGATGGTAATGAGACGGCCGATGCCGCCGCCCGCGCGCTCACTCTCCGGGCACCATCCTCATCCCCTACCGATCCGGAACTCGAACCCAATCCCGCCTACACATTTAAGGAGGTCGCACAATTTTATCAATCTGGCCATAACGTCTATCCGAAACCCTGTAAGGGCCTCACGAAGGCGGAGGAGCGAATCCTTTTCCGCCTTTATACTAAAACACTATTGTGCCCGGCAATCATAAAACACTTTGACCCCGCTTGCACGGGGAAGTGCCCGCATTGTGAGGAAAATTCCTCTGACATTTTCCACATGGTGTGGGCATGCCAAAAAACCCCAAACCTTACCCCCCTACCCAACCCTTCGCGGGAGGACTGGGAGGCAGCCCTGCTCGGCTGCTCTGACCTGACGGCCCAACGGGCCCTGGTCGAGCGTGCCCGGGCCGCGGCCAACGCCAATGGGCTCCCGTAAGAGGGAGCTCATCTAGTGTTTGTACGGGGCGGCCCCTTAAGGACCGTTCCCACCCTCCCTGTAAATAACATCTGTAAATAAATGTTTTTCAGCAGTTACGCTGGAAGTACGAAAATAAGTCCCAAGAAGGCGCCACTAAACCTTAAATGAGGGCTTCCTGTACCTATAAGGACGCCAAGCAGGCTGCACGTGTGGAACGCCGGTGCTTGCTGGCCTGTGAACGCCAGCGTCACCGAAGAGGTAATTCGTATGACACTTGAACGACGTAGCGCAGTGTTACAACAAAACCCCTTGGTTACAACTAAGAAGAAAAAAGAAGATGCAAAAAGAACGCCGTGGCGTTCTTTCTGTCTCTTTTTGTTCCTTCTTAGTTATAACCTTGCGCCACGTCTTCCGAATAACGATGCATCAACTGGCCCAACATCACGTACTATTAATTAGTATGCCCCGGCCAGTGAAAAGACAGCGAAATACCAGCGTCGGGGGTTAGACACAGATCTATACGGAAGAAAGAAGCCCTCGCTTCCGGCAGACTCGGGTGAATTCCAAGTACCAACAAAGGTTGGCGATGCCGGAGCTTCGGCTCGGACTAACAATCCAAGCGTCAATATAGGCAAACGACTCCTCAGCTCTTTTCCGCAGATTATACAGTTTAATGTTGTGAAACTGGCTGGAGTTTCTGTTATGACACTGCACTGCACTTTGTGTGATCTTTAGTGTCGTTCCATAAATGTAGCGGTATACCATATTTATCATGGCTGTACGACTTATAAGCAAGCTGACATTAAGGGCGATTGGTGCGTCTAGCTATTGGCGTCGCTGTCTTCATTGATTCATTATTCTGCGAATAGCGATAACCGAGCGCATTATAAAAGTGGCAAAACCTTTTAAACGACTTATGTGAAGAATACACGTGCCTCAATACCGTTTGCCCCTCATAAAAATTTTTGTATTTCACTTTATCGACGGCATGGTATGCCAAGCTGCTCAGAGCGACACACTGTATTATTTTCCTTGTGTTTCCATAGGCATCAGTTCACTCGGAATTTTCAGCGTTCACTCCGTATATCGTGAACGCGTATAGATGTACGGTTTCAGCATAGCCAAAGGGAAAGGGCCAATAGCCATCACTGTGCGATATAGCTGGGCTAAAGATATCCCAGGAATGGCGAGATATCAATCGTAAAGAAGTTATGAGTTAAAACATAGAGGGAATAAAAATATGAGCAAAATAAATATAAACTGTTTGTGATTTTTTTAACCTTTTCGCTAAAGGGTATACACAGATGTCACTAAGAAACTTCAACATTTTTATTTCAACGAATCCTCGTGATTTCATTCGCCTGTGCCAAGGAGCGGTCATGCCAGCTACACGAACGGTGGCGTTTTCGCAGGTCTGATCGCCGACAGCCCCTGCTCTTTTTTTTTTTTTGCACCCGTAAGAAGTGCGGTTTTGAGCGGCTTCGCGGCGACACTATGGTATCACCTGCAGCCGTTGAAGATGGCAAGGTGAGAGCACTCGCTCTTCTTTTCCTCAGTGTGATTAGGCTTAGGGCACGTCAACCGCAGTTATATGCGACACAGCTGCACGCTAAAGTTTAGGGGCGTTGAACCCGAAGGTCGCGAGAATCGATTCCGGCCGTGGCGGCCGCATTTTCACGGGCGGTGAAAATGCTTGAGGCCCGTGTTTTTAGATTTATGTGCACGTTAAACAAGCGTGGGGGGATCAAAATTCCTTAACCATCAGCTACAGCCTCTCGCATAATCATATGATGATTTTCGAATATACAACGTCAGCAATGATTTAAAATTCAGGTGTGCATAGACGGGTAATTAACGCTGCAGCAACACGCAACACATTCGGCAAGTGAAGTATAACGTTATCTCTTGGCGGTACTATACTGGTAGCACAGTGGCAAAGAAGATGTCGAAGATGCGAATAGGGTTTGCTGCGATTTAGTGATAACGTGCTATAGCGCGTCGTCCGCTCTTGCTGAATGCCTCGCTAATGCTGACTGATAGAAGTGTGGAAAGAAATGTTTTCTGCTTCGGAAAATCCCGCTTCAGTTTGATCGAAAAGCGGTTTTCCACCACGCTCGAGTCTATTTACTACACAACATTGCGCCAATATTATGTGGACTGAAAATGTTGGAAACGATTGTATGGGAGTTACGTAGGCTTATATATAATAATAAGCCTACGTAATATATATATATATATATATATATATATATATATATATATATATATATATATATATATATATATATATATATGTATATATATATATATATATATATATATATATATATATATATATATATATATATATATATATATATATATATATATATATATCTGTATAAAGGCTTAGAGACGGTACTCACTCATTTCGTGGGAAATGAATGGCAACCTCTGTCGGCGTGGGCAACGTGATGCAACCAAGTTACTATATGTTCGTCTTGGTCGCCTTCACCCTGATAAGATTTGGTGCATGCAGCTATATATATATATATATATATATATATATATATATATATATATATATATATATATATATATATATATATATATATATATATATATATATATATATATATATATATATATATATATATATATATATATATATATATATATATAAGGGAAAGAAGTGTATACCTAAGGGCTCGTTTTTCCGTGTTTTTAACACAATAATAATGAGATATAACAGACAGTAATGCCAAGGAATGTACAGGGGAAGTTATTAACATTAATGGAATGTAAATAAGAAGAAAGAAAAGTGGATGAAAAAATTACCAACAGTTGGTAATTTTTTCATCCACTTTTCTTTCTTCTTATTTACATTCCATTAATGTTAATAACTTCCCCTGTACATTCCTTGGCATTACTGTCTGTTATATCTCATATATATATATATATATATATATATATATATATATATATATATATATATATATCTGTATAAAGGCTTAGAGACGGTACTCACTCATTTCGTGGGAAATGAATGGCAACCTCTGTCGGCGTGGGCAACGTGATGCAACCAAGTTACTATATGTTCGTCTTGGTCGCCTTCACCCTGATAAGATTTGGTGCATGCAGCTATATATATATATATATATATATATATATATATATATATATATATATATATATATATATATATATATATATATATATATATATATATATATATATATATATATATATATATATATATATATATATATATATATATAAGGGAAAGAAGTGTATACCTAAGGGCTCGTTTTTCCGTGTTTTTAACACAATAATAATGAGATATAACAGACAGTAATGCCAAGGAATGTACAGGGGAAGTTATTAACATTAATGGAATGTAAATAAGAAGAAAGAAAAGTGGATGAAAAAATTACCAACAGTTGGTAATTTTTTCATCCACTTTTCTTTCTTCTTATTTACATTCCATTAATGTTAATAACTTCCCCTGTACATTCCTTGGCATTACTGTCTGTTATATCTCATATATATATATATATATATATACACATATATATATATATATATATATATATATATATATATATATATATATATCTGTATAAAGGCTTAGAGACGGTACTCACTCATTTCGTGGGAAATGAATGGCAACCTCTGTCGGCGTGGGCAACGTGATGCAACCAAGTTACTATATGTTCGTCTTGGTCGCCTTCACCCTGATAAGATTTGGTGCATGCAGCTATATATATATATATATATATATATATATATATATATATATATATATATATATCACCGGCAGCAGCAGCGTCCTGCTCCTAACTGAATAATAAATAGGCGGGAAGTACAATCATAACCAGCGAAAAATTATCTTCATTGAAAAAGACTCTCGATTCTCTACAGCAAATACCACTGGAGCGCTCTGGTAAAGTTGCGGTATCGCACTATAAATCGCGTAGTTTCGAATTCGAAGCAATATGAATAATTACCATGTGGATCCATGTGTATCTAGTATGCAGTTAGTAGGCGGTGTTCAAATATCCTGTGAAGCACTACGTGTTTTGTGGTGCGACAGTACGATTGTATAGCGGATTGCTCCATGGAGTCAATCCCTTCTTTAGATAAGCGGGAGTCCTTTTTGATTACTATAGTTCTTTCTCGACGGCCGCCGTCACCGCCCCTGAGAGATGGCACCGCGTAAATATGTCCCCAAACCTTGGGGATCCATCCTACTCCTTGCCCTGGAAGTTATCAAACTTAAGACCTTCATTGCGCATTTTGTTTAAACCTCCTTGGTATGGCCGAGGATCTATACGATGCCGCTGATGCCAGTCGTACAGTTACACCACGACTCATGCCTTTGTGTCCCATGGTATACCAGAGGCAGGTGAGATCAGGCCCTTACCCAGGAATTTTTTTCGGTTGGTGGAGGAGGGGCACTTGTTGAAGGACTTGAAGAGTACTGACTTCCATTATTCCTTCTCGGAAAAACATCCTTCGCCATCTGAATTTCAAGAGGGAGGTGGGGGTGCTAAGGCACTCTTTTTTTAATACGGGACTTAGCCAGATATGCTTGTATATTACCAATGCCGCTTCTCCGGCCTGTCTTCTCAAACTTGTCGCTATACATGACCAATTGGTCACGGGCTATTTCCACCTGTTCAAGCTGCTATGGCTTATCTAGGCTTGTCAATGGCATGCGCCTACTCGAGGAAAGCTATTCACGATATACTCCTGAATAAGTATGCCTACATCACTCTCGAATAGCATTCACCGTGTCTTACTGCCTACATAAGCGTTGGCATACGCGTTCATATAGGGTGATCCGAGCCACCTTACAGGAACTTGCCAAAGCATGTCTGGTAACCTTCCCGCAGCACCCGCTTACGCATTTTTCCGCGAATGCTCAAGGACGGACCCTTCGGGTATAAAAGGTCGCCGGTGTACCACACGAGCCCTTGCACTTCCGTGTGGTTCAGAACGCTCTGATTGTTTAACCCACAAAGAGAAAGCTGTATTACGGAGACATCATATAGCAATTACACTCACCTGGTCTGTGACCACTAGCTGGGCGCAACCCGTACCATGGCCCCTATGGTGCATTGGGCGCCTTTTGTGACGCCACAGGGTGCAATATGACAGTGACACACTTGCTGTGGAATTGCCAAGATTGACGTGTACATGTAAACAGTCTTCGCCAACCCCGTTCAACAGGCGTGCCGGACCACGTTACACTTATCGTTGGGCTTGTGGAAGGTTCCACCGTTCACTATGCGACTTTATGCACGAAACAAATTTACATGTGCCTGTGTGAAATTGCGTACTGCTGCGCTCAAACGCAAGCTTCTAAAATTAAAAAAAGGTAATCTTACACTAATGCATCAGAGTGTTATTTAGGAGGTAAGTTTGATAAAACATACCAAATGACCACCGTCTTGTTGTTGGTGGTGTAGCTGTATAAGGTATCTCTGCTTCGAATCATTTGTCTTGGATTGGGGCGTCTCACTTACGTATCCTGCATGCGCGCGTCAGCACTGATGCCCTCTTTCGTGCCTCTATGCTCGAACTGATTCAGTTTATCGTTTACATAGTTACTGAATCTTTAACCCATTCTGCATGCATGATCTTCACGGTGTTGCACTTCACATTTTATGTAGTGCAGCCACATGACTATATGGCTTCTTTGATGAGCGAAAAATTAATAAGTTCGCTTGCATTTTCTGCAGCATTTAAACATTCTTAATGCGATTTGGAAACTCTTCTTCCTGAAACTAACAAACAAAAAGAAATTGTGAAATAGGGAAAGCTGGAACTTGTGGCCCCGCTGTTTAGCAATGAGCTCAACCCGACGTGGCACTGACGTGTTTCACAATTACTAGTTACATGTTCGTGCTTCTTAATGAGATTAGACACGCCTTTCGCTCGGGTTTACCGCAGTGTTGATTTCTCATGCCGCACAATGCGTCTCGCATGAACACACTCGCGGAGGAAAGTATTGAGCGGTTAAACGCGTTTCGCAATGCGTTAATGACAATGGTTATTCTCGAACTATAATGCCGGTCACGAACGTCGGAGCCAGATCCAATGTGTCGCTGGAGAAACTACCGGCGAAAACGGCATTCGCCCCGGCGAAGGCGCTCCCGCAATCATCGCATTGGCGCCGCAACGCCACGCTGTTGCAAGTGTCTGACTATGGCCTCCGAGAGTGCGGGCCATGGTCTCTGAGGTCTGACATCGGAGGTATGACATCGCGAGCCAACTCGGCGCGGAGGTCTAAGGAGAAACTGTGCGCGGGCTTGGCGCCACGGCTGCGACAACGTCACTTACAAAGCAGCCAATGGCGTTATTGCTTGAGAATGACGTAACTGGTAACACAGCTAATAAAGATAACTCATCACACCGCTGTCGAACGAATTCTCGTTTATCCTAGCCATATACAACTTTCGCTGTAAAAAAAGGGGGGGAGGGGGGGAGGAGAAAAGAAAACGCGTCACTGCACATATCACTCCCCGTTAACGCACTGTGAGTAGAAGATAAAAAGGTGCCCATTAAGAGATCGATGATACGAAGCTCAAACTGCTACGGTGACTTCGTTCAGGCAAATCTGCACCATCACTTGCCCTGCAGCAGCGGAGGTCTTTGTCGCGCGTACAGATTACTTATAAGACGTGTGCGGTGTTTAAGTACTTTGTTAAAAGTGACTCAACGAGTGTATCCCCCCCACCCCCCTTTTCACCACGTTTAGAGGATGTAATCTAGAAAGAGATGGCAAAAAAAAAAAATAAAGCATCACCGTGGTGGGTCCACCCTTACTTTCTTCTGCCGTAACGAATGCAGCGTGTCATTTGCAAGGTCATTTATCCTTGCACGCATCCACGCCTGCGGAACCTTCATGACCGAGGAAAAGCAACACGCCAGACTCCTTTTGCACTTGCTTTTACGTCTGTGCCTTCAAGCTCGGTTGCTAATAAAAAATGATCATTCAAAACAAAGGGAAATGGAATACGTGAAGGGAAGGCTTGGCAGGTACGTACTCATTCGAAATCGATCGATCAATCACCCCCAGCCGCAAAACGAAACAGGGAGGCCTCCAATGCGCACAACAGACGCAAATGTCGTTCCTCAGGTCTGGCCCGATAAATTAAAGTCCAATTAGCAGCCTCGTTTCCTTCGCTCGACTAAGTAACTGGTCACGAACCGTGGCCGGCAGTTGTGCGCAGCAGTGCTATCGCCGCGCCTGTCTATTTTTCTCTGTTCACTTCGTTGAAATGCAATGCACGCTACTTGCTCTGAGCGTATACCTTGGGGGGGGGGGGGGTCACTCTAATGCGAATGGTGGAGAGAGGGAGAAGGCCATGGACGGGAACACGGGTTTTACTTCGTGGCCGGTGCTTCGCTGCAGTAATAAGCAACGACTGCATTCGAAAGTATGGTGGCGCTCACTCCCTCACTCCTACCACATCTGGATATTTGTGGGCAGCGTTGCCGAAGCTGATAACTCACGAAATCACAGAAGCATCTAGTCCAGTAAAACAGCTACAGTGATGAACGATTTAACTACACGTGACCTCGCAAACTGCTAGTATGAAAGGAGATTCCACCAGTGCGTCATGTCCCAAAGTTTTCTTTTTTTTTTAAGTGTGAGTGAAGTTGTGAAATTCATGATCAACATGTATTGAAGAATATTCCCCACGACTATATTTCAGCCCGCGATTGAGACTGCCGAAAAACGTCCCTGCTACGAATGGATGCATTCTGTCCTATAGTACTTTCACTCGAACATGGCATACCCATAGTTTCGCGACATTGTTGGTTAGGTGTCATACCACATTTGTTCTTCAATAACGATCTGCCTAATTCGCCTGTAACTCAGGTTAACGAACTGCCGACCCGTCCCCGCTACTTGTATCTCGAGCTGTACGCCTTCGTGTCTTCTCTTGCTTTCAACGGTGACACACCCTTCGTTATTCGCGTGTGTCAGGTATGCAGTGCCCACTTGTGAAAATCTTGCTTCACGCTTCACGAATGGTACATTGTTAACAGACACAAACTAATGAGTGAAGGAGCTAGACGACGAGCGAATAGCATGCAGGGTTTCTGCCATTCGCAATCGTCCAGTCGTTCTGTCATTAATCACCCCGCCGCGGTGGTTTAGTGGCTAAGGTACTCGGCTGCTGACCCGCAGGTCGCGGGTTTGAATCCCGTCTGTGGCGGCTGCATTTCCAATGGAGGCGGAGATGTTGTAGGCCCGTATGCTCAGATTTGGGTACACATTAAAGAACCCAGGTGGTCGAAATTGCCGGAGCCCTCCACTATGGCGTCTCTCATAATCACATGATGGTTTTGGGACGTTAAACCCCACATATCAATCAATCTGTCATTAATCAATTACCTATCCTAAATTGTTCTTGTCGGTAGGCTCTAATGATACAATATCTTACAGCCTTGATTTACCTGGTACCCTAATTGTAAATAGTTTTATCGGGTTCACTTGGTCACAACTTTTCTTTTCACTATTTTTTTCTCTCTACTGCAATCTTTCAGTCCCCTTCCACATCAATTTATAAAGTAGCATGTCAGCGATATATAGACGCCGGCCGAAATCTCCGTTTTTTTCCCTAATAAAGAGTCTTTGTCTCTGTCTCTCCCCTGCTAATTAGGCTGGCGCCGGTCACCGGCTCCGACATCCGTGCACACAACTCTAGCGCGTACGCAGCTGCATGCCCCAAGCGCAACGCGCCGTCTTCCGCGGAGACGTCGTGCAGGCACTCGTGCTGTGCGGGCCCTCGCGTGCGCGCCTTTCCTATATTTTCATTCGGCCATCGAGGCACGCCTCGCGTGCATCATATACGCGCGCACTGCCCTTCTTCGATTCCGTGTCTCCGGGGTCAAAAGGTGCGGATTTGCTTCGCAGCGTGGCTCCCTTTTTGACGAGCCCGGGGTTAATGCCTGTCCGCACGAATTCCTCTTCTTTCTCTTCTCTCCTGACGTGGCCACGTCTTCTCTCCCATCTCGCTGTACGCTCGCTCCCGTGAGCTGCCACCAAGGCACGACGCGCGTGCTAAACACTTAAAATGAACCGGCTTCCCTTTGCTTTTAGGAGTGCGCATTTCGTGTACACGCGGATGAGAGCCTCTGGGCCACGTTTGGCAGTTGTTCCGGGGTTTATGCGGCCGGTCTTGAATGCCACGTCGGTATCGTCCTCTTAAAGGGATTAACCTGGTCATCCGCGTACCACGCACCCGCGCCGTCGTTTAAGACCGCGCGCTCGGTTTTCTGCTTGCACGTGCTCATTACGCAGCGTGTACTTCGCTCTTGTGCAGCATGCTCATAAAAAAAAGTACTCTCATATATATGTACGTATTGGGGAGCAAAAACACCAATATCTAAGATTCCGACTGCAATAAAAACGAGAGGCCATGATAAAGATTGCATTCGTAGGCTGTTCGCTTGGATTACAAATCCATTGTCAAGCGAGAAAAAGGCTATTGGCGTGCACATCTGGAGAGATACATTTGGAATCTAATATATCTAATTGCAACGAAAGTACAAGTTTCAAAGGCAGCCCGTAAAATATAGATGTCTTTATAAGCTCCCTTTTTGAGTAGATTAAGAGACTAGTCAGATTTATGTAGGCACGAACTTATGCTTCTTCTGCCGTTAGGAACAGATTCCGATAGTCTTGGCTGCTCGAACATGTTCTACATCTGTCGTCCAGTGGATCAAGGTTCAAATAAGCGTTCGAATTGGCCTCGACTCGACCCACGATGCTTTCGCATTGCGCAGTGGTTGAGAGCAATATAACCGCAACGAATCAATCTACCTGATAAAGATAATCAGTTCACCTGAGACCAGAATCGTCACCTCAAATATGTGGTCCTTGCAGAGAATCGCGTGGCCTAGTTCAAACCTACCCCTTTCGAAAATTTTTCAACTTTGTATGCGTATTTATACACCCACACAGACAGACATGCAAACGAAAATAAATTGTTGTTGTTCCTTCCCCCCCCCCCTTATTCTCCAATCACAAAGAAGTTGTGGCTTTGTCCCTAAAGAGGAACATGCGGATTTATAGAAAATAAAGCTTCCCAGTTCACAACACAATATATCCGGGTTCGAACGGCGAACTTGAGATTAGTTCTGGACACAAGTTGGAAGTTCAAACTGGGACTAAGTCGACATGCAAACTATTACATTTCTGAACTAGTACACCGTATTTTAATAGACTGTATAAATTACATTAAGCATCCACACAACAACCAAAGAAGCCTCTTGCCACGGGGTAACAATTATTTTCCGAACAGTCTTCTCTCGATGACTGCGTCGGCTATGGGGCCGAACGTCTCCTATTTTTGTTCTGTGAAAGCTAGCCCTCAAAAATGACTCCCTTGTCACCACAGATAGAGGAATGAAACTATAGTTGTCAACATAATGCCTGTACGCATCGTGATGGAAAGAGTGATGGCCAGCGTGGCGGTAGCTGGCCACGAGGCTAAAAATTACCCTAGCAAATTCACCCCGAAACAAATAACACCACAATGTTCTCTAATAGCAATGTTGTTAATAAGTGCCTGCCGGTGACAAGTTATCTTTTAGTCTACTTTTTTCTATTCATATCCACATTATATTTACTATTAATACCGTCCCCTTTACTTTCCTTGGCATCAGTGTCTGTAAGTTCACATTTTGCGCCGGCTAGTGACTTCCTGGTACACGAACCGCACCAGCGTTATAACTAGAAGCGTCTTAATTGTAAAGTTGGATTAGTTGTGTCTAACGAAGCAAAAACGAGGCGTTAAAGTTTCCACTTCTTTTCTTCATGCGACGCTGTTTATGATTTCATATGATTACACAGTCGCCTATTGGCATTACAACGAGAAATAGGTGCTAGCTTCTACGCTTTTGTAAGCGCCAAAGCGCCACACCAGTCACAGCTGGAGAAAATAATCGCTTAGAATACAGCAAATGTTTACGATGTTGCACTAAATAGGCGATGGCTGCAAGGAAAACGCATTGGCTTATTCAAACTTGGTCATTTGAAAACTGTTCTGGTTATTTCCACGCACGAACGAAGCGTACCGCTACCACGTTAAAAAAAAAGGGGGCATACGTGTTAGCTGAATTCAATCCTTTTTTTTAATTGAACTTCGGCGAATTTGAGCGTATCTATCTATCTATCTATCTATCTATCTATCTATCTATCTATCTATCTATCTATCTATCTATCTATCTATCTATCTATCTATCTATCTATCTATCTATCTATCTATCTATCTATCTATCTATCTATCTATCTATCTATCTATCTATCTATCTATCTATCTATCTATCTATCTATCTATCTATCTATCTATCTATCTATCTAGCCGCCTGCGACCTTTAGCTCTCCTGGCCGTTTCGATAATGGTATCGATACCTAACTTGGTATGGCATAACATGACTGTATGAAGAACATATTTGACTTGTCACAACATGAAAATCATGACATGTATGTCATGAATGTCAAGAGTTACGTTTCATTGCCCTGCAGCTCTTGCGGTGGTTTCGGTCACATGGCATGTTGCAAAACTGGTATGGTATGACATGATTGCATGGCGAACACATTTGACATACTCTAACATGAAAATTATTGGATTGGATTGGATAAACTTTTATTTGGTTCTCCAAAACACAGATCACTGTGTTGCGGGCAGCTCCCACGTGGGAAATGAGATGCCAAGCTCCTCAGCCACCTCGCGGGCTTGGTGGACAGCCCAGAGCTGATCTGCCAAGGACGAGCTCCGGATTGCCGCCTCCCATCTGGCAGAGGTGATGTTCGATAAATGAGCGAATTTGGTGCACTGCCAGAGCATGTGTTCTAATGAAGCTATTTCCCCACAATGTGGAAAAAGATTACTTGGGTATGGGTCAGGGTACATGATGTGTAACATTTTCAAGGTAGGGTACATCCGCGTTTGCAAGAGCCTTAATGTAAGTGCTTGGGGCCGAGTTAGATTTTTGTGAGGTGGAGGGAAAATCCTTTTAGACAGGTAGAAATGTTTAGTGAGCTCGTTATATGTTGTAAGAGTTTCTCGGTTATCCCCTTCACCGGTAGAACTATCCCCGGTGAGGTGCGGTTGGAGAGGTCTCACGCTGCCTCATGTGCTGCTTCATTGAGATTGGGAGGGGAATCGTTGATTTGTCCAAGGTGAGCTGGGAACCAACTCAGAAGAAGATGCGTTATGTTCTTGCCTTGCAGTATTCTCAGCGTTTGTTTAGAGACTGTACCTTTGGCCAACGCTCGTAGTACTGCCATTGAATCACTGTAGACGACTTCAATGTCATCCATCTTGACTGCTAAGGCGATGGCCACCTGTTCCGCTATGATTAGATCTTTCGTCCTGACCGTCGCTGAGTTGACGACATGGCCAGCCCCATCGACCACCACTGCCACAAACGCTTTCCCATTGGCGTAGGAAGCCGCGTCAACAAATACGAACCCTCGTTCCTCGTTTGAGACTTGACGAAGTATAGTCCTGACCCTCGCTGCTCTTCTTCCGACGTTGTGTTCTGGACGCATGTTTCTTGGTATAGGAGATACCGTGATATTCTCCCTGATGTTGTCGGAGATATTATTGTAATTGCGTCTGATTGCCATTGGGTGTTGGCCCACCTTCTGCACGATCATTCTTCCCGACCTTGTTGTAGATAGCCTTGCAAACTGTGCTCTCTCTTGGGCTTCTGCTATTTCTTCGAGCATGTTGTGAATGCCAAGCTCCAGCAGACGCTCAGTGCTGGTATGTATAGGTAGGCCCAGGGCCTTCTTGGTAACTTTCCTGAGGAGCCCATTCAGTGTCTCGGACTGTGCTTTTGACCAGTTGTGCATTGCTGCCTCGTACGTGAAGTGGCTTAGAAGAAACGCATGCATCAACCTGATGAAGTTGTCTTTCTTGATCCCATTTCTTCCGTGGCCCACTCTGCGTATGAGCAGTGGCGTAACTAGATAGGACGGCGCCCAGGGCAAATATATTTCCGCGCCCCTCATTATGCCCGTGATAATGTTTGTTATTATTATTATTATTATTATTATTATTATTATATAATAATAATAATAATAATATTAATTATAATAATAATAATAATAATATTAATAATATTAATAATAATAATAATATTAAATATTATTATTATTATTATTATATTATTATTATTATTAGCGCTAATGTAGGCTTCCGCGATTGCCTACTGGCGCGCGGCGGGCCATTTCGGAGGCCAAGGGCCACCAGTTCTGATTTCGATGAGCTACGCCCGCGTTTTTGTATAGTATTTTTCTTTTTTTATTCAAACTTCCGGAAGTCCCTTACCCGTCATTGTTCTCTTCCAGTCCACACTGCAAAAATCTTGACGGCACGGGCGCTTCCCAGGCCCAAGTTTCTCGTACCTAAGCTTTCGCGCTATTTGTGCATCCCAAGGAATGCAGGGTGAGTACAAAACAAAGCAACCAGCTAGACACCGCGCCCTCGGGTCTGGTATGGGGGTTAAACTGGTCGGAGTGTTCTGCCGTTTCGCTCCGTTCGCTGTTCCATTGATGGAGGTCATCCTTGTGCGGCCGCATTCTTTCAGGGAAGTTCTTGGTTTCTCCAACGTACGAAGCGGGGCAGTCGGCACATGCTGTCGGGTACACTACGCTCTGCGCTTTTTTCGCAGGTGCGTGTTCTTTGGGCCAAAGGATGAACCTGCCCATGGCGGTGGATGGCATGTGGGAAACGTTGACCCCCGCCCTTCTATTGCTTTGCTGGCGCCCGCGATGCAGGGAATCAACAAACGTCGCCGTCGTGTCACGCTTTCTCCGTCTTTCCTCCAGAGAACTCTGCGAATAAACGCCTTTGTTTAGCCTTTGGTGCCGAGGTCACGGATTATATTCGCCCTTCCTTCCGCCGCTGCGTGGACGATTAGTCGTTGGACGATCGGCTATTTCGTTGGAGTTTTCTGTTCTTACTCAAAAAAGGTGCATTCGAACTTTTTTATTTTATTTTGTTTACGTACGTGGTTGGTTTCAGGGAAGCTTTCAGTAAGTGGTTTGGGAGGCTGGTGGGGTTCGCTGAAACTCATCTAACCCAGTGCTGCGGAGCACAAAACAAAGCTTAGCCGAGGGTCATGGGAAGGCACGGAGGTAGCGCAGCAAAATGAAAATAGAGGATCCTTTTCCCGATGCAAAAGCCATTGCGGCAACCCTTTCCTTCACCACCATCCCCACTTCCAGTCGTACATTACAACCTCGCCCCTCCCCCCTTCCAGGCGGTTTTACGGAAAAAAACATTGACAACCTTTCCAGGGGGCGCCAACCCGAGGACTCGGCTTGGCGCCCCCTCCCTAGTGGCGCCCGGGGCACTTGTACCCCCTTGCCCCCCCCTAGTTACGCCACTGCGTATGAGGTGCACCGCACTATCTGTTTTCCAAGTTAACTTAACTATAGATTTGCTGTTGGCACCGGTAGACTCTGTCAGCATGCCTAGGACTTTGATGAAGTCGACCCTCTGGTTGGCATCCCCTTGATTTGTACGGATGTGGATGTCTATCTGGTTTAACGGCTTCCATTCCCTGGGCTTCGGTCCCCAGCGTGCAGTCTGATACAGTAAAAGCTCTGACTTACTCGACGAGCACTTGAGCCTGGAAGGACGAAGATACTCTTCTACGGTGTCAATCGCCTCTTGCAGAGCGCTCTCCATCTGCCCCTCGCTTCCACCTGTGCACCAGATGGTAATGTCATCTGCGTAGGTGCTGTGCTTCAATCCTTCAACGCTCGATAATTTTTTGACAGTTCAATCATGGCAATGTTGAACAGCATAGGTGAAATCACTGCCCCTTGCAGCGTGCCCCTTGCTTCTAGTTCGATTGCTGCGGTCTCGATATCTGCAATCTTCATCACGGCTTTCCGATCTGTAAGAAAGGACCATACGTAATCACAGAAGGCTTTCCCCAGACCAAGCTTGGAAATTGCTTCGAGTATAAATGAGTGGTGGATGTTGTCAAGCGCTTTTTCTAGATCTAGGCACAGAATGACTCTCATGTCTCTGGTTTCATCGTCGATGACCTGGTGTTTGATAAGCTTCAATGCATCTTGTGTTGATAGGCCTGACCTGAATCCAACCATATTGTGTGTATATATGTCATTCTCTTCCAAGTACTTGTTTATCCTGCAGTGTGCAGTATGGCATGTTCTGCAACCTTGCCGATACAGGATGTCAAGGATATTGTCCTCATGTTGTCCAAGTTAGGAGTCTTTCCTGGCTTAGGAATAAGGATCGTGCTGGCCAGCTTTCACTGCTCTGGCACCCTGCCTTCTCTCCACGCTGCATTGATCATATCCTTCAGGGTGTCAATTAAATCGTCATCAAAGTTACGAAGGGCCTTGTTTGATATACCGTCCGGGCCAGGGGCCAACCTGCCGTTGAGATCATGCAAGGCTCTTCTGATCTCCTCGATGTTAAAGTCGCCCTCAAGACCTGAATTGGGCGTGCACTGGTACTGTCTACTTGGTGGTGCCAATCCTCTTTTGATTGGGAGGTACTTATGCACGAGCCACTGCACAACTTGCTGTTCTGTAGTGCGCCCTATCTCTTTATGCAAAATTCGAGCGATAACATGCTTTTGATTTGTTTTGGTGGTGTTTTCGTTGAGGAGATGTTATAACATATTCCATGTCTTGCCATTGCGCATTTGATCGTCGACGGAGTTGCATAGTTCGTCCCATTGCTGCCTGGATAGTGCATGAAAATTATGACATGCGTGTCATATAACAACATGACTACATGCCACGCTCATGATGCGCTCACGGCCGTTTCGCTAGCTTCACATATGTCAAATGTGGTGTTACGTGACGTCAATGCATGACGAAGGTATGTGACTGGTGCAAACATGATAATGATGAGATGCGTGTCATGCGAGAATATGACTACATGCCACAGTCAAGGTGCCAATACATTGCGACGTGACACGGTGCGCGTGCTCGCCGGCGTTCATTTTCTGACGTCATGACGGCATTGCCACGCCAGGCAACGGTCCTGCCATGTACTTGCAGGTGCGCTCTGCGTTGTATGACGTATGCGCGTTGCAGCGCGTCCGGCGTCTCTCCATCACGAAAGGAGGGAGAGGCAGTGTTGTCTTTGTAACGCATCGGCGCGAATTTCACGCCGGTTGCCGTCGGGCCGCGCCGAGTGACGCTGCTCCCGTCGGTCGCGCCTGGCGTCAGACTCTATAGAGTGCTCGCGTTTTGTTAACGTATCGTTGCTGTGAGAAGCGTGCGCGTTCGTCAACGCACCATTGAAGCCTATTGGGCTCTTCATGATGCGGTCGCGGCTGTTTTGTTAGCTCCATATATACCAAATTTGGTGTTACGTGACGTCAATGCATGACGAAATATATGACTGGTGCAAACATGATAATCCTGACACGCGTGTCATGTAAGAACATGACAACATACTACGCTAATAGCGTGCTCGCGGCCGTTTCGCCGGCTCCACATATACTAAATTTGGTATCACGTGACGTGAATAGATGACTATGGCAAACAACACATCCAAACATGTTAATCATGACACGGAAGTCATGTACGGCATCATTTACGTCCACCTCGTAACGTTGTGCTGATTTTAAAGTGACATGTCAAGCTTTCTTATTTGTGCTTCGCATATCATCGATTCCCACTGTACGTGGGATCTGCCAATTTTTTTTCTGGTTGCAACTGTATGTATTGTTTGGTGCGTTCTCCGTGAAATTCTTTCAATGCGAGATTCACTTACTAAGTTATTCTAACAAAACGCCGAGAATAAAAACAAAAGTAAAGAGAGAAAAGGCATTCCGAGCCGTTAAACGACATAACACATCCGACATACCGATTTCATAGTGCGAGCTGCATGAAGATATGGAGTCCATTTTCTCCAGGCAGACCATATTCATGAATGGTACACGCGCGTTCCATTTGTTCGACCAATAATTGCCAAAGACAATCCTACGGCCGTTGCACCCGCGAAAAGCAACACGAACGCATTTAATCCAACTTTACGATTAAGGCGCTTCTAGTTAAGGCTGGTGCGGTGCGTACCAGGAAGTCATTAGCCGGCGCGAAATCCACTTTACGGAGAAGTTCCGGCTCAAGGTGGTTGCAGCTGAACGCGCGACCAAACGCGCATATTAAAGACGATAGTCTTTCTTGGGGACCTTCGACGCAAAAATTTTGGTCTGGCTGTACATGTGTCTGTTGTCTATCCTTAATGATACCGGGTACTCTAAACAGCACTAACCGACATCCCAAACGGCCGACCCCATCTACAGCGCTCACCAATGTTGCTCAAGCTTCAGCGTTCATACATTTGCGATTGTCAATGAAAAGGCAATTATTGCGCATATCTGAGGCTCCTTAACAACACGTACTTATTCTGCACGTGCGTTTTTTACTAAAGATGGTATATATAAGTAATTCTAATGACCGTACCGTTTATCAGGCTGCACTGACCATGCAACGCTTGCACGAAAAGGCATGTGTTTCCAATGCTTTGCTAAGACGACACGGTGGTGGCACCTACGCGTCGCCTTGCATTCTACACCTTTTCACCTCTGAGACAGGGGCGCACGCCCGTCTCAGAGCCGCACGCTTCATTTTCCAAGGTAACTGCCAGATAGCGCTCATGTCTCACGTGTGTCGTGACTTCAGAGGCTCGTTCGCCTCCGCTGCACGCTCGAGGCCAAAATAAAAAATTGGCCCCGTATCTGCATGGTAATCTGCAAATGTCGCCGAGGAACGATAGTCTTGCGTCTGGAGAGAGTGAACAAAACGTTTATTTGATGTTCTGCACAAGAAAATTAGAGTATGCAGATCCTCCAGAAGACCATTAACCAATTTTCTTGCGCAGAACATCAAATAAACGTTTTGTTCACTCTCTCCAGACGCAAGACTATCGTTCTTCGGCGACATTTGCAGATTGACATGCATACGTGGCCATTTTTTTCTTTTAGTGAAGCAGTCACATGGTGTGAGGTCACACCCCGCGGTTACCATACGAAGTTGTGGTCCTTGTAGGACGCTCTTCCAGCTGTCACGCACGCATTCACAATTCGCCAAACTTCTGTATAGCCTCGGCCAGAACCGCATTACGAATGTATTCGTCGGTCTTTATCTCTCGGAAATAAGCCACGGCAGCGAATAACAGCTGTTAATACCTGAAAGGCGTGCACAAAGGCCGCATGACAAGCCGATTTACACGAGGCTGTAATTGCTCTTTCCTCCCGGCTCCTACCTTCCACTGCTTGTCGGCCCTCTAGAAGCCCTTTCGACGTCTTGTTAGAATGGAACAACTAGGTCACGTGAGCATGGCGACCAATGTTTTTGCTATTACTTTCTTTGGCATGTCATGCCAATGCTCTCTCTCTCTATGTCTGTCTCTGTCTCTCTCTACTCAGCTGTCCCACTTGCAGGACTTCAGAAATGTTGCTGGTAAGACAGGCGCCTCTGATTTCTCCGAATCATTATCGAATCCTGTTCAGCTCGTTTACCGCCACGGCAACAGCGTACTGCATCGATCTCAGGTGTTCTCGCGCCCCCTCCGATTTCAATGGGCCTTGTGAAAGTGTTCACGACGCCTCAGACATTCGCTTCTCTCTCAGCGCGTAGCGAAGACAGAAATGAAACATTCTGTGGTTGTTTTATATATCTTACGCACTTCTTAATCCAGGCTGTTTTGCCACACTCCTGCCAAGTAGAGCGTAATCAAGTATATAAGAATAGTTAGAGATTGTACAAATGCATATATAAGCAAATTTTTTTTCTCCTCCATAGCGTGTGAAAGAGTATTATCTATTTATGCCTCTTCCATTGTATTCACTATCAATACAAAAGACATTTATGGGCGGCTTTTTATTGCTGTTATATAAAACAAGAAGTCAATTTTCTTTGCTGCGACACACCGATGTTACTGACAGCAGTGTCACTGTTATTGGTGCAATCGATAACTCCCTAACCACCAAAACTACCTGCAGTAGCCAACCCGTAGAAGAAGGCTGACTCTTCGTAGCAAGTTGTTGTATGTGATCGCTGTAGTGTGGGTTCCAACTCTTGGCCACAGTCCTTTCAGGTATAGTTACAGTGCATGAAGTTGCAACCACGGAGACTGAGAGTGAACTTTTTGTGGAAGAGCTGAGATTGTATACCCAGCGTGGACCAATCGCTGACTTGCTAACCCTGGGAGGGTAAAGGTACTGAGAGCTGAAAGACAGAGAGAAAAAAATGACTCACTGTTAATATAGAATAATAAAGTAAATAAAAGAAGATACCTTCTTTTTGTCTCTTGGGCATGCACGTGTGATGAATGTCTCTCGTTGCGTGCTTTCAAGGTATAACAGAAGTTTGTTAAGCTGACCAGTACTGTCTGAAAATCTGAATAGAAGTTTCATCTCACGCCTCTGTTATGTGAGGCAGGTTAAAAGCCTGATACAGAGAGAAAACGTAATGATTTTGGGTTAGCAAAGGCATGCAATATTCATAGAGAACATGCTCGGTGGCATACTCTCGGCATTCAAACAAAATATGTTCTACACTTTCGATGGAGCCATAGTTGTTCCAGTACGGACTGGCTGCTCTTCCGAAGTGGCACCGAACCAGCTACATTTGCAGGTCTTCCATATTTAAGCTCTATTTGTGTTCACCTTTCAGTTTCTGTTTCTTTTTTTTTTTTTCATCCATACGTGCGTCCCTTTCTGTTTCTATTCCTTCACAATCTTGATATGCTTTCCCTAGAAATGTTTCACTTATGCCTGAATAGCTAGCATAACCAATCCAAATATTCGGGGCATTTAATTTTATTTTCTTTTTCATATATAAATCCGGAACGGCTTTTTTTTATGAAGCCATCTTAAGCCTGAATTTTGGAATCAAAACACAACAAGCTTCACTTTCTAAGAGAGTCATTGTTCCGCACGTCTGTGAAGCACTGAGTGTGTTTTAGAAGGTGCTTGCAACAAAAAGAAATTGAAAAGCCGGTAAACTTTTTTGTCTCATTTTTTTTTCCGTTTCAGTGAACAACACTTACAGCAATCAGTAGAGTCCTTTTATTAACGCTGCAAAACTACTAATTAACACACGCAGCGCTGTGATCAGTGTGAGGTGCATTCTACGATCCGAGAAGCCTCCGTTTCAAAGCCGGCCCGTGAACTCGCGGGATCGATCAAAGAAACATCTCCAGTCGGGACAGCGTCTCCACGATGAGCGCCGGACCCCTTCTATGTCCACAGTGGCCGGTGTAACAGGCATGGTTAAAAGAAGCCCCATGGTCCTTGCAGACCATGGTTCTTAGAGGAGACGTAGTTGTGTGCAGCGTGGCTAGCGAGCTGTGTCCAGAACAGCCGGGATCCGAGGAGAGAAGGTGAGAGTGCCGAAGGGCATTAAACTATCTATCACGTCCCTGTCAAGCCTTTCCAGAATGTTCTAGTCTAGAAATAGGCATCGCGCATTCCGCTCAATTAGGAGAAGCAGTCGTACGAAATGGTAGTTTCGCTGCCTATAAAAGGCTATAATCGATCTGCATGTATCTGTCTGGTTGACGGGTAGTTCAGCGGGCCAGTGCTATTCAGGGGCAATCAAAGACGCTGCACGTCAGGTTGGGTTGGAGGAACAGGGGATTAACTTTGATCACCTGCGCGCTTATTATAGGCGCACGAACGTCTTCGCCTGTAGCGTCCGTTCATGCATTCATAGTGTATCGAACCCTCGGTGTCGGGATCAGCAACATGAACTCTGTCACTTACCCATTACAAGACGTGTTCATCTGCGACGAGCTGCCGAACGATAAGAGCGTAATTGCAGCGTCATTATTATCAGGTCAAAAATAGATCCCTTACTTCTTTGTCATGCTTAGTAAAACAATGGCGTAAGCACATTTGCACCTTTGTACTGATTTATTCATAGCTATAGATACTGACGTATCCATGTGGACCGGGTTAACTTGCAAAACATGGGAGAGGCCTTTGTCCTGCAGTGGACGTAGTCAGGCTGCCACTGCTGCTGATAATGATGATGATGTTGATGATGATGATGATAGATAGATACTGAGCCTAAACATGTTCAATTCGGTGACCTATAAAAGTTTTCATAGCTTTAACGCTCACACTGATCTCTTACAAGCCTGCGACTAGAGCATAAAATTTGCTTACAATACAGGCCCTCACATAAGCATTCACTGGAGATTGACGTGCCAGTAAGGTAAACGCAACAAAACTCGAAACCATGGGTGTAACACAAGCTTTCGACTTCCTGCAAGCCGTACTTTCTTGGCGCGTAAGTACCCACTTGTTTGTTTATCATTCCTACTTAGCTCTACATTATTTTCTTTCAGTCTACGTGTGATGCTTTTTAATATCATGTTTTTAAAAAATTATGAACTTTTTTCAACTCAGGAAAGTTAAACCGATGCGCAAATCCTGTAAGAGCGTAAGCCTCGAGTCATTATGCATCACAGCCACTTCTTCTCTCATGACTGTAAGTTAGCACGAAGTCGTCTTAAATGCCTCCTAATGTCAGCTTCGGAAGTTAGTGCAGAGAGAAAGAGAGACAAAAGCAACTATAGTGAAGACAAAAGGTATTTTGAATTTACTGTAGCAAATTGGAGTTTTTACCTTCGGATATGACTGGTTACTACATGCTCAGTTCCAACCTAAGGAAGTCTGAACCTAAGGTTGTTAAAAACCTTAGGGAAACGCTGATCTAAAGACAATGTCATCTATAATAACGCCAAAGCGCTGAAGAGTTTGTTTCGCCGAAATTCCGTTCCGGAAATCAACTTGTCCGTCGCCAAAAAAATCAAGAAAGATGCAAATAAAATTTATGCGTCTAGTGAGAATAGAACACATGCCGTCTGCATGAGAAGGAAGTGTTCTACCGCAGGGACACGCTAATGCTTGGAACTGCATCAGCGGAAAAAGAATCTATATGAATGTCATGAAGGGGAACCTCCTTAACGTATGTAATTTTCCGTGGCAAACGCGCCAGATATCAATACATGTCAATTTCCGGAAGAGAAGGTGCTTTCAAAGGTCCAAACATTACAAAGCACTCGGACATATGTCATCATCGTCAGCTACGAAAGCGTAAAAATGTGAGCATCTGAATAGGTTAATGTGTTGCCTTACGGACACTATAATGCTAAGACTAAAGTGAATTGGTGCATTTAGCGCAAAGAAGAAAAACCAGAACTCAAATTTCGACAAACACACGTGTAGACCGATGACGTGAAGCGCTTTTACATATAATTTTTATTTAGAAATGTGGACACATTTATGCCAAGGCAGGCAAAGCACGCCTGACTATATACCACTAGTATGCTGTTATCCATCTGAAGCCAACATCACCGCACCACAATTCTGCGTCACAAAGACGCGTGGTTTATCTCAAGCATAAAAAAGTGCATTTCTTTCTAAGGAAAGGCTACAGACGCCATGTAACACATTTATTTTTAAGGCGTATCATTTCATCAGCTTGAAATATTTCTGTTGCCCTTCTTTCTTTGTATCAGGCAAGGACCTTAGTTTTACGTAACTTAGGTGTGCAGCCACAGTCTCTGGAATGAATGCCAAAGCGGCCGCTACTAACTCCTTGGACGTTATACTCATGCTTCTCAAACCTTACATACATTGAAGCACCTTCCTGTTTGGTCTATGCGTATCTTTTTCCAGAGGACAGTGGGGTCGAATACACATGTCCCGTGCATCCTACGAGGCTAGGTTTTTGCTTTCTTTGTGGAGATCTATTGCTTGCTAGCGAATTTGTTTACTTACACACATAAAGCGTCGTCTAAAAATTGCCCACGGGTGAGAAATGAACGCGCGGTGCTGAAACGCATGGTGCGCGACAATTCAACGCACAGGGAAGCCACTGCTACTGTCAGGCGACGTCGGCGTCACCACAGAAGATCATCACGCAACGTGACATCTCCCGATAGAGACCCGTCATCTCAAGCAAGAAGAACTGGCCCCCCATCGTCAAGCTCTGTGAAGACGGATACACCGAAAACAGAATCAGGGTCAAGACTCCCACCTCGTGAAGAGTGGCCATCACTTCCACGAACACAGCCTGTTTCAGAGGTGCATCGATCCCCACCAACCTCGATGCCATCACGAACCACTGATGAAAAGGCAACTGAGGATCACCAGGTCATCAACATGTTGCAGACCCTTATGAGCGCAATGCGCATGCTCCTAAGCAATGTGAACACCCCATCAGCGCAGAGCGCACTCCAAGTGCTGGACACTTTGAGTCCGGTGCTTGCAGCTCTAAGGTAAAACAATGGCCCGCAACATGTTATCCATTCGACAGGAGGTCAGGAGCGCATCTGTCCTTCAGTGGAATGCCAGAGGACTTAGGGCGCGTATGTCCGAGTTCCGGCAATATGTATTCACGAACCAGTTCTCCATAATTGTGATTTGTGAACCGAACCTGTCAGCTCAGATGAGACTGTCTGGATATGAGTGCTTTATGTCTTCTACGCACGGAGAGTGCAGCAAGGTCGTTGTGTTCATACGGCGTGACTTAACTTATGTTCATCACCCTGTACTCCTTCACGAAGAAAACCAGTACGTTCACCTAACAGTAAAAAACAAAAAGACTACATTCACCATCACCGGAGCCTACGTACATCCACCAAGTCGTCTAGACCATGAGCGCTTGCGCGGAATTTTAAATTCAACTCTCCAGCCATGGGTGATAACTGGTGACTTCAATGGCCACCACTACTTATGGGGAAGCTCCAGGGTCAACACTAGAGGTAGACAGTTAGTGTCTTTCGCTTCTGAATGTGAACTTATCCTCGTGAATGACGGCAGCCCTACTTATCTGCGCGGATCGGCCTATAGCAGTTGCCTGGACCTCACTTTCGTCTAACGCTATTTCACATGCAGAGTGCACTGGTTTTCGAATTTGGAAACAAGGAGTAGTGACCACATCCCAACATGCCTGAAGATTGACGGCTTTCCAAGTCTCAAGTCCTCCAGAGCCGTCCAGTGCACCGATTGGCAAAAATACAAGTTAATTATGGAAGACTATGTTGGCGCCTCACCTTTCAACCTAGAGGACGCAATAAAGAGTGCCCTACAGTCAACGACGTGTTCGCTTCCGGTGAGCTCATCTCGCACTGATATGGACATTGATCTCGAGAAACTCCGAGCGATTCGCGAGCGATTCGTCGTCGTGCAGAATGACGTTATAGACGCACGAGGTCACTTGATGATCTGAGAGTGGCCAGACGCACACAAAAGAAAATACAGCGTCACATGGACAAGTTGGACAAGCAACGATGGGTATCATTTTGCAAGTCTTTGGATCCCAGAAAGCCTCTGTCACTAATCTGGAGAACTGTCCGGGGTCTTCGTACAACCATTACTCAGCGCTACCCATTAAAATCTCTGGCACTTCACTTATGCTGCGAAGAGATTGATGTCGCAGATTCTTTCTGTCGAAGGATTGCCTGCGGCTCAAATTCAACTGGGACAAAGACGCCCGACTTTTCTGTATCCTCACGTGATCCCCGAATGGAGATATCGTTTTCAATGGACGAACTAAAGGCTCTGCGCTTGCTTTGTGTAGACGTTCTTCAGCGCCAGGACCTGACGACATCACTTACCGCGCTCTATGTCACCTAGGAGATCAAGCTCGGCAGGCACTCTTGCAGCTGTACAACGACTCCTGGCAAACTGGCATGGTTCCACAGGAATGGAAGTCAAGTCACCTGATTCCACTTCTCAAAGCCGGCAAGTCACCCTTGGACATTTCCTCTTACCGCCCGATTGCCCTCGCGAGCTGTGTGGAAAAAGTTATGGAAAGAATGATTTTAACGCGTCTGCAATGGTACTTAGAGTTCTACGAAATATATCCAGATGCCATGTCCGGGTTCCAACGAGGCCGCTCGTCAATTGACAATGTAGTTCACCAGAAGGCCTGCAAACGGTTATCTGCTGCTCTGTTTCTTGACGTTAAAGGGCATACGACAATGTCACCCACAAAGCCATTCTCAGCGCACTGGAAGGAGTGGGGCTCGGTGGCAGGATATATACGTGGGTTCAGAGCTACCTACAGAATAGGTCATTTCACGTGCAGACAGAGAATGGCCCGACACCCGAATATTACTGCAGCCGAGGAGTCCCGCAAGGCGGAGTGCTAAACCCGACGTTGTTCAACCTAACACTCATTGAACTAGTTGGCAAGCAACCAAGCAGTGTACGACTTTCCATTTATGCTGATGACATCTGTGTGTGGACATCAGGTGTGACTCGACTTCAACTTCGCGTTCGACTTCAGAAGGCAGCATCAGTGACATCGTACCACTTACGCAAACAAGGGCTTGAAATCGCAAGTGAGAAGTGTGCAGTCGTGGCTTTCACCAGAAAACCAATGTCCGCTTACGGCATATCAATTAACGGGCAGTTCGTGTCATGCAGCCAGAGTCACAAGTTCTTGGGAGTCGTAATAGACTGAAACCTGTCTTGGACACCCCACGTAAACTACGTGAAAAAGCGGCTGACTGCCATTTGTCACTTATTCAGGTTTCTTGCTGGGAAAAGGTGGGGAATGTCTGTCGAGTCTATGTTACAGATGTACAAGGTATTATTCACTGGATTCCTGCGGTATAGCCTACCTGTTATATCTAACACGTGCAAAACGAACCTGCGCACAATCCAAAATATTCAAGCTCAAGCGCTTAGGCTTAGGATATGCCTTGGTTTACCCCGCTGCGCATCGACAGTGAAGCAATTGCCATTGCACAGGACTACTCGATCATGACGCACATCACCATTGAAACGATGCGTACGTACCTCAGGCAACATGCTAGGAATCCTTCCCACCACTTGGCAACCCTCGCTACTAAGAGGCCCCGCACGAAATTTAGTGCAATTGTCTGTGCTCATCGTGCGTCGTTTACGTCAGGTTTTACGCCTGCTGAGAAACTGGTGTATCCTCCGTGGTGCCTGACACTTCCACAAGTACGTGTTTCAATTCCAAGAATACAGAAAAAATCAAAGTTGCCTTCATCAGCCCTAAACAATTGAGCTTGAGCCATCTGCACGAAATGTACAACAACCACGTGCACATATACACCGATGATTCAACCACCGCGTCTGGTTCTGGTGGTGCGGTGGTGATTCCAGCTAGAAGAATCACTCTGCGAATCAAACTGTCACATGTCACTACGTCCACAGCGGCAGAACTTGCGGCTTTGCGTGGCGCCCTAGAGTACATCAAATCCCAAAGACCGAGTAAATGGGCTGTGTTTTCCGACTCAAAACCAGCCCTACAGAGCATGCAGTCAGTCCTTCGACGAGGTTGCCATGAACAATTAACTTACGAAGTTGTCAAGCTTGTTCACCACGTCACAGAAACAGGCCACGAGGTCAAGTTTCAGTGGCTTCCTGGCCATTGTGGGATCAGTGGCAATGATTCCGCAGACAACGCGGCTCACACATCACACCAAGATGAACACACCCTTCCGACTCCTTTGTCAAGGACTGACACTGCAAAGCAACTTCGTCACCTGGCACGTAGTCTGAGTCTGCAGGAGTGGAACACCCCAAGCATTAGACATACGAGACTATACCAAATAAACCCTCGACTGGAACTTCGACCTCCACCCGGACTTCGTCGACGTGAAGCTTCACTTCTTTGTCGCCTTTGGTTGGGGGTTACCTCACAAAAGCATATAGAATCCTCATCGGATCGACCGACAATGCGGAATGCGACGTCTGCTGCACCTAAGAAGACATCGACCATCTGATATGCCATTGCCCTCGATTTGACTCTGAAAGACAGAAGCTTTCGGACGCATTGCGACAGTTGGACGGTCGGCCACTCTCTGTGCAGATGCTACTGGAACACCGTCATCGCCTTTCGTCGGCTCAAAAAGCAGTCAAAGCTGTCTTATGCTTTTTGAGGACTACAGGGCTATGTGACCACCTTTAATTTTTGTGTAGTGCCACCGCTGCATACGCGCCAGCCGATTGACTGACAATCCTCCTTTTTTCTCTCTATCTCTTTCTCTTCTCTTTCCTCTCTCTCTCTCATTTTTATGCCCCCTTCCTATTCCCCCAGCGTAGGGCAGCAAACCGGTTATGTGCCTGGTTAACCTCCCTGCCTTCCCTCTTGTTGTTTATCCCCCCCTAGTCGATAGCCTTCTCGGCGCAGGGAATAGTACTCTCGCATTGGAATGCTTCCCTATCTTCTTCAAGTTATTCGCGAACTTATGCATATAAGGCACTACAGTAAACATTTGATTAAAATTTTTGGCTATGTGGTGCTGATTTCCTGTCCTAGGTGTTATTTAGCTTTTTCAGTAGTGATTCTGCGACAAAAATCATAAGATGTAGCTTTCTGAAATTAAGTGCCAACGTGATCTCTTTAGTGCCGTAATAAAGCAAGTTGTAGCAATAGATCTCTTGACAAGCGTTTAAAAAAGTTGGTGAAAGGAATTTCTGTCGGAAACAAATGGACTTTTCTATCTTTCAGATGAACCACGCGTGTTTGTGACACAGAATTACGAGTGATGATGTTGACGTCAGATGAATAGCAGCATATTGGTGGTATAGCCAGCAAGTGTTGTGCCTGCCGTCACATTAATGCGTCCACGTTCCAAAATAAAGATCACTTGGAAGTCAGCGCTTGTCGTCGTTCGTCTTCCTGCGTATTTGTCAAACTTTCAGCGCTGTTTCTTCCTTCCTCGCTGGCGTACGCGTAGTGGGCTCATATGAACGGTACTGCAGGCAGTAGACTTTCTAGGATAGTTCGAAAAACCAATGCTACGCGCAGTCGTTCGTTTTCTGGCGGCATGCATGGTTGAAGCATGTACCGAGAACCGAAGACAGGGTAGCAATTGTGAAGGCGAAGCGCACAGTGCCTGATTACACTATCATGCTCTACTCTTGAAGGCGTTGTTGAAGAGGTCTCTACAAGTTTTTTTTTCTTTCACGATTTTCTACAGCCGCAAGCCAATAGGAACATTGTAGAGTTGCAGGGTCGTGAAAGACGTACTGCGCGGAAGTACGGCATGCCCTGCGCTGACTAGACGAAACCACCACCATGCCACCCGGCGAGAGACGGAAGAGAGACGTGAGATGCACGGCTCTCGTATTGCCACAACAACCGCCCAGGGTAGCTTTCTGCGGTTCGCGTGGGGACCCCCCGGTGACACACGGGCGACTGGCCCGTCGTCCGGTGGACGTAAACAACTTGTAGACAGCGCCAGGTCAACGGGTCACGTCAAATTAAGCGGAACAAGGAGCACTCGGAAAAGGAGGAGAGTGGGAAAGAGGATTTCCCCCCGCTGCGCCCTGCAGAGTCCAATCACAGCGCACACGCTGACATGTAGAGTACTTTATAGGATGCTTTAAGGTTCCGCAATCTAAGGAAGATACACTCAATAAACGGTAATAAAGCGTACTCATATCCTAGAAAGTGGCTAATCGAGTGCATTTCGTTCCTTTCTCTACAATGTATTTTCTTTTACACGTATTACAATCATTTCTTTCCCATTCCTTGCATTTTCAAGCAACAGCCTCTGCAGTAGCCCTTCTATCTTCTTCCGCTTTCTTCAACTGTAATGTGTTATTAATATCCTCGCGCTGAGTCAATCTTACCTTTTATTACTAAGTAACTGTCCCCACTTGCTTTGCGAAGTGAAAAGTTCTACAGCGAGATATTTTCAGCCATCGAAATGAAAAACAGTTATGTTCTGCCATCGTCGTCTTCATTCTTCTATGGTTTTTATCTGAAAAAAAAAAAAAGATTCTTCGTTTCATAAGCACAGTATCAGCGCTCTTATGTGGCAAAGCAAACGCTTCAGCCTTAGTAAAACTGTGAACCATTAAACTCTGTTGAATTCAATCGACCGCGCAACTTGTTAGTACTTAAAAACGAAGGGGACATAAAAGTTTGTATATATTCCGCATCCCCGCTTGGTGGATGCGTCATTTTGTCCGGCTTGCCGTATGCGCTTGGCATTCTGTGCCCAATCTTCTTAAGGTGTTTGCAGCTTTCCGGCTCCGTTGACAATCCCGTTGATGTTCCCTTCCTCCGTCCTCGTAGGCGTGTTGCTCTTCGGTTGTTCTGTGAATTTTCGCTACCTTACCATGGTGACTTCACGGCACAAATTGAATGGGCTACTCCGCAGTTGGTGGTTTCATATATTAAATCACTGTGAAATATTCATGACGTCGTATTGATCTCACTTGGCCTCACATAACGTGTAGTTAATATGACGACGTCATCGCATGACATCGTCGCTTTTTGAAATGTGCGCCTATAACGGAGGCAGTGGAAAACGCTCTAGGCGTAGAAAGCTCTAGGCTTGGGGAGAGCGAGGATCAGTACAAGGGCCGAGACAGAACAGCACATGCTTTCGCCTTCGAGGGGTCTTAGGTGAGCACATAGAGATTTGTTGTTGTTGTTGTTGTTGTTGTTGTAGCCCGGCATGTACGAATTTAGCCACCTCGGCGAGCCGAGACAGCTAGCCGCGCATGTGAGCCCATCGCCGACGTTTTTCATGACGCACGCAAAAAGTTCACGGAACTCCATGGCATGCACGTCTTCGCTGTAAAAAGAACTACAAATTGTTGTAAGTGCCTGCGTACACGTCCTAAAAATTCGAAGTGCGTAGACGCATACAGACGACTGTACATTCCGAGCACTTAGGGCCATTTATTAAACACGGAGCCACGTTACACGCGGAACGGGCACTCAAATGAAGCGGAGCCAATAACGTCTCTCGAATTGTGAGCTATTGAATGGGGCCAACGTGATATATCTCTCCTTCGCGTGGAACAGCGCGCTTCGCCGGGAGCGCGCCTGTGGGAGCCGGCCGCCCGCGTTTTTCCGCGAACAAAGACGCGACCAAAACATATGCTCGTCGTCTAACGCAATCTGCAAAAGGATGCGCTCGCTGGTTGCGCGGCTTTGTGCGGCAACGCGTTAATATGACGAGTGCCGCACGCATTGCCGTATCTTCCGGGCTACAGCCCACTCTGGGGGACTCAGTGGTTCAGATTTCCTGTTCGAGATCGTGAGTTCAGTGCTCAGCCCATGATGACCCCACCTCGTTGTTGGCAAAGGGCGTGGACAACCATACGCTTAAGTTTGCCAGCGCGCAGGGGGAAGAAGAAATTTCGAATACGGCGTCCCTTATTTTTAGACGTCATCCCAAGTGTCCTGGCTTCACATGTTTAAAAAGCGCCGAAAATAATATATATTGAAGATAAACGAGAATACGGTGGCTTGGACCTTTACTGTTAGCCATCAGGGCGTAGGAATTAGGTTGATAGTAATAATTATTGTTCGATGTTTACATCCCACAACATAGTCCCACAACATAGATCTGAGTATGAGGGAAGTGCCCCGTGGTGCCGTGGTGGTTCAAGGTACTCGGCTGCTGACCCGCAGGTCGCGGGATGGAAACCCGGCTGCGGCTGCTGCATTTTCGATAGAGGCGGAATGTTGTAGGCCCATGTGCTCAGATTTGGGTTCACGTTAAAGAACCCCAGGTGCTCGAAATTTCCGGAGCCCTCCACTATACGGCGCCTCTCATAATCATATGGTGATTTCGGGACTTTGAACCCCACATATCATCATCATCATCATCATCATCATCATCAGTACGAGGGAAGTGAGGAGCAAGTCGATGTGACCTTATCAAGAAGAGACCCACAGCTACTACCTCGAATTGGTGGACTCCCCAAAGTCGGTTAGGTGGAAGCAATACAGCAATGAAACGGAGAATCGGTGCGTGGTCAGCCCCGATTCTCCAAATGGGAATAGTTCTCCGAATGAAAAAAAAAAATTTCTCAAATGGGAAGAAGAAATGCAGTAGTTTAAATTGAGCCTGCAAGTGATTTGGGTTAGGACGAAGTGCAGGATCTGCTTCAGGAAGGCATGAATATAACGGTGCGCTTTCTGACAGAATGCGACATGGACGTTTCATGAGAGAAATCTGCGAGAATGCCGCCCTGTGGACTGCAATGTGGAACCCACGACACACAGAGAAGACACAGAGAGAGTCTGAAAAAGGACTTCGTATTGGCGCCTCGACCAACTGACGTACCTGCCACCGTGCCGTACAATACACCATGTAAACAACCGGCATAAAAATACACGTTCGCAAAGGACCCGTAGAAATAAACAAAGCAGCAGTATAGAGCGATGTTCAGCGTTCACACTAGAAGGGACACGTGCAAATTTTACCGCGCTTCGTTTTATCCGAAAAACAAACTGCGGACAACAGTAGCGCGACACGCTCGAAAGAAAGTTTCAATCGCGATCGAATGACGCTGTAGAGCAGCGTAAATGGAGGCTCGAAGAAGAAGAAGAAGCACAAGAATAACGAGACAGAAGCAAATAAGTGCACGAGTGAACGCTGCATACAAAACCAGGAGTGTTCGTGTCACTTGTACAATGAGGCCCACACGGATCTTGAAAGCGCCATTACAATTTACACGAGACGCGCTCTGCACGCAATAGGGAAGGGCGCACGACTAATAGGCATACTCGCATCGCGCGACACAAGCTCCGTACGTTTGAAGTGCAAGTTGAGGTCCTAACTGACGTACCTGCCGCGAAGTGAAGAGGGAGATGTTTTTGAAATAAACGCAGCATACGGCATTCTCGGAAGATGCTCCCTCATCGTGACAAGCGAAGCAGACAATTGACGCGACCATATTTCTCGCGCACACATACATGATCGCCGCTACAGAGTTACAAGGCCCCGTGTTTGGAGCCGCATCTCGTTCCCATAGTATTCACGCAAGCAGCGACGGGACCCATTCAAGGGGCCCGTCACATATATCTCATTTTGCGAGATCGGCCCGTCCTGGACAGGAACATTGTGAGTCGACACTTGTTTGCTTGTTCCAGTAGAGCGGGAAAATTGATCACTTTCGAGAAGAAGCATGTATTTATATATTTATTTGAAATACCTTCCATGGCCATATGCACATTGAGTAAGGGGGCTTTACAGAAATTTTATACACAAAAGGTATAAACATAATTCACATGAAGAAGCAAATTAAATTATGCAAGAACAGAGCATGTGAAACGTAAAATTAGTACAATCGAAATTCTCTGAAAGGCGAATGATACAAGAACCAGCAGAAAATGTAACATAAAAAATGGCAGCATATCCACGGGGTGAATGATGGAGAGTGGGGCGAAGGATGCGTCCGTCCGTTCGTTCTTGCTTTCGTCCGTCCATGTGTCTGTGTGACCACCGTGCGTCCATCCGTCCGTCCGTGCGTGCGTCTGTTCGTGCGTGCGTCCGTTCCTGCGTTCGTCCATACATCCGCCCCTGCATCCGTCCATGCGTTCATCCGTCGGTGCAGCCATCCGTGCATACGTCCATGCATCTGTCTGTGTGTCCGTTCGTCCATCTAGTCAACACTCCAAGTACCACGATCCGGTATCTTTTCACCATATATTCCGCATATAGAAGCACCACCATCCAGCGGACATTCCAAGGACTAAAGGAGAGGTGGCACACGCACACTTTCTTACGGCTTGCGCTTCGTGTCTACTTCCCACCTTTACCCACCTCGAGTTCACGGTATTAACTAGTTCACTGTATTCACGGCACTGCAGCCTAACGCTCGCTAAACCTTTCTCAAACCAAGGAGGTTAAGCCCAGCGAGTATAACGTAGCAACCCTTTCTTGTCAGATATATAGTGCTCAATGTACATGCCAAATGCTGCTAATGGGGAATTAGAGACAGGAGAATTCGGCTTTTTGTTAACGTGCATGCTGCGAATTTTTTATTCTTCAACAACGCACAGGAGAAATTTTCCACTGGCACCACCTTGCAGGTCAAAGTGTAAGACATGTTACGTACTACGGCGAGGGACGAATGGGTGCCGCATTAAGGAGTTTCGCCCCTAAAAGTGAGATACAAGTTGTCACGTTGTATATTATAAGGCATGGTAAATTACCTACAAGAATACAAGTGATGGAATAGATAGTTTGTATGAAGAAAAAAAAGGGGGGGGGGGAGAAGACTACAACATGTAAGGCATCGCACATGAAACTGCGCAAGCACTTGAGCAGAAGTACACACGATAAGTTAGGCAGAACGTCGTCTGCCGGAGATATGCGCGTTTAGAGATTGCCTTAATTTTGCCGAGTTAGTTCCCGCGACTATATCATCAGATAAGCTGTTCCATAAGCGTATGGCTCGCGCAAGTGCGGAATAGTGAAAGGTGTCAGTGTAACCGTGAAGTAGCGTGAAACATTGATTATTATGTATTCTACGAGATGTGTGCGGTGATGTATGTAGGCCCAACGCATGCCAGTCGAGCTGGTACACGTACTTATGAAATAATGACAACAAGGCAATATCACGACGATCACTTAACAGCTCGAGGGAAAGAGAGTGTTTTATTTGTGTCACACTTGAACGATAGCTATACTTTTGAGCAATGAAACGAGCGGCTCTGTTTTGGATTGATTCTAATGAAGTTATCGGATATTTTTGATGGGGAGACCAGATAGAAAAGGAAAACTCAAGTTGTGGGCGGAATAATGTTTGGAAAGCAAGCTTGCGAATGGTGGAGGATGAGCTTCCAAGATTGCGGCGTAAGTACCCTAATGACTTAGCAGCATTGGCACTTACGTTGGTAATATGGGTAGTCCAAGAAAGGTTTGAAGTATAAGAGTGATGCCTAGATGTTTAAAAAAAGTGGGATCGGATAATGGGCTGGTTTTTATACTGTATGAAAAGTTGGATTTGGACTGCTTCCTGCTAATCAACATTACTTTGCACTTCTTTCAGTTCAAGTACATAAGCCATATGTCACATCAAACGGTAATTAAGTTGAGGTCATCTTGAAGAGAAATGTGGTCGGTGGAACTGTTAATTGGGCGTTATATAACACAATCATCAGCGAATATGCGCATGTAGGATGATATATTATTGGGCAAGTCGTTGAAATAAATGAAGTTTAATAGGGTACTAAGTACGCTTCCTTGAGGTACACCTGAAGCAACAAAAGAGAAGGGTGAGGAGACATCGTGGACCATGGTTAATTGCTGCCTGTTAGAAAGGAAATTTCGGAGCCAGGATATATAGAGTTACCGAATCCAGTTTTGTTGCGGATAGCTTGATGAAGAGGTGACAATGTGCAACGCGATCAAATGTCTTAGAGAAATGTAGGAAGATACAGTCTGTGGGTAGGTTTGAGTTCATGTTGAAGTGCAAATCTGTTGTTAACTCTAGCAGTCAAGTCTCGCATGACAAGCCTCTACGGAACCCGTGCTGTTTCGCGAAAAAGAAGTTATTAGATTTGAGATGGCTGTAAACATGATATGTGATAATGTGTTCCATAATCTCACAACAGATGCACGTTAATGAAATCGGTCGCTAATTTCTGACTATGTTCTTGACACCATTTTTAAAGATGGGGACAACTTTGCCAGTTTTTCAGTCGCCTGCAATCTGACCAGTGTTTAGAGATATCTGGGAGATGTGGAATAAAACCTTGAGAAAGTGACACCATGTTTTTTTTAGAATTTTGGAGTTGATGTGTGTCGATACCTGATGTAGTGGATAGCTTCAAATTATCAATGAGGTGCGCGATACCTTCGACTGGGATATCTATGGGTGTCGTGTATAGGTAGTCACGATTAGTGACCACTGCCAGATTATCTAAGCGCTCTTTTGTGAAGACGCCCCACCGCGGTGGTCTAGTGGCTAAGGTACTCGGCTGCTGACCCGCACGTCGTGGGTTCGAATCCCGGCTGCGGCGGCTGCATTTCCGATGGAGGCCGAAATGTTGTATGCCAGTGCGCTCAGATTTGGGCCCACGTTAAAGAACCCCAGGTGGTCAAAATTTCCGGAGCCCTCCACTACGGCGTTTCTCATAATCATATGGTGGCTTTGGTACGTTAAACACCACATACCAATCAATCAAATCTTTTGTGAAGATAGATCGAAAGAAATAATTGAAAACAGACGAACACTCATTGTCTGGAAGAGAGCACCGTTATTGTCGTGTAACACAATGCGGTTAACGTGATCATTGGGGCGTAAGATTTGCCAGAATTTCCTGGGATTACATTTGAGCAGGAAAAGGAGATCATGAAAAAAATGTTTGTTTTTACCAGCAGAAAGAGCATAGCAGTAATCTTTTGCACTGCTGTCATATTTTCCCCAAGATGTCTGGTTGTCAGAACGTTTTGCAGCCTTATAAACCTTATAACCTTATAAACATTTTTCTTTATATTTGTATGTGTCGAGTACGAAGGTGTACGCAACTTATTTTCAAGCCAAATTGTGGTCGTGCTGTATTAGCATTAAATCACGCTTCGAGTTTGACATGACATGCATGTCTTTCTTGTTTTATCGCACTGTGATTCGCAAGTCTTTTCGTTCTTCGTTTTTGTTAGCTTTTTTTTACCATGGAAGTGTTTTATGCCGGGTTCCACCAAAACTTTAGTGACTTATTTCTGTCACGGACATGACGTTGACGAAATATACTCCGCCTACTGAGAAAGAAACAATATTTAAAAAAATGTTTTCCCGTCAGTAATCGAATCTCCGACTCCTCAGCCTGCGACACTATGCGCCCGACACTCTACCGACTGAGCTATATCAAGGGAATAGAAGAAACGTTACGAATGCCTTACATCTTTCACACTTATTCTCTCGCTCGAAGCTCTCTGTCGGTGGGGCGGAGTGGTGCCGCCATCTGTGAGAGATAGAGAGAAGTAATGTGGCATGACACTTTTACTAGCACCGATAAAAACGATTTGTCGACGACGCAGTTAAAGAATGGAGTTGGAGATAATGGTTACAGCGTCTCAATAGCAGAAACGTATACTGACCTCTCTAGCATTGGTGAGTCGCCTTGGACGCATTGGTGCGTCATTCTGTGTTCTTTGCCTTTGGCTTCGTGTTAACGTGAGGCGGCTAGTTGTCGGAGTGGTGCGGCCTCCACATGCATTAAGAGTGTTTCGCCGCCGACTACTTCGTGTGTGATAACACCGACTAATTAAACTACTGCAGTAAGTGGTGCAGAAAGGGAATGATGTCGACGGGCGAATGTGGTGCCTCAGAGGAAATAAACGGAAGCCAGGAAGACGTGTAACATCTGCGTGCGTTTGCTGCTCAAGCTATATACGACCTTCCGCCTCCAGTGTTGCTGAAGCGCAGTGTGGTAGTGTATGCATGAGCACAGGTGTGGGTTAGCGTATCACTCACGAGCGCACACTTTTACATTTTCCTCCATAACTGACGACGCTTCGAAGAAGTGTACAGCACCGGCGTCCATGACTTGCTTGTTGCTATCATCTTTGCACACGATTCACGATACGCTGTGTCCAGGTATAGGTTAATAAGTAAAACTACCACAATGGTCAAATCGTGATAATGGGCGTAAGTCGTCGCGACAGATGTCATACGCCACTAGGCGTCACCGATGGAGAATTAGCGTCGAACAGTGCTATAGCTGCCAAGCACTAAGCGGCATTGTACAAACCTTCTTAATCACTATTGCATAAGCACTACCTATGTGACGATACTTTTCGCTTTCGTGCTTGAGCAATTCCCACGACGGAGAAATCAGTAATGTTTTTTTTTTCTTTTTTGTAGCGAGGTGGATGGGAGGATTACGTGCAATACAGATGAAAGTATGGTTAGCAGGGACTTGCATGTATTGATATTTTCAATAATATATACGGCAGAAAGAACTGTACCGGACAACAGCGCTCGTTTCATAAATAAGTGACGTTAAGCAATGTTAAGTTAGTAATTGGTGTATCGGTAAGCGTTGTGAAGTGGAGTATTTAAGCGACCCAAAACTATGAAATTATTATGATGCGCGCAGGAAACCCCGAACTTCTGTGCTGATCACAAGCCACTGGTTTAATTCCAGCCAATTTATTCATTTCATTGCCTCATGGCACATTCGGACTTTGCGCATTCTTGAATTCAAATCACCTTTCCATATCGTTCCTTCGTGCATGCCAAGAGGGTTTAGTCCCGTTACTCTAATTGCTTCAGTATTCTCCCTCTACATCTATAACCCTTTTGGTGTGAATTACGATGCACTGTCTGTAACTGTCAAAATTTCACACAACATAAATCTAAGGCACTCGTTATTATATCCCAAGAAAGAAAATTTAGAAATAAATTGTCTTTTGCGGGATTTCCTAATTAATCATAATTATCATATACTTGAACGCGTAGTTATTTTTCAGTCTGTCATGTTCTATATTTACATAAAAAGAAGAAAACCTTAGGCTCAAAATGCAGATATACTTGGTTTTTGGCTGTGTTCATTTTGAGCAACGAAAAGAGAAAGGAAAACTGTACTCATGAAATTGGTCCTGGAACGCGGTATGAGAGACCTGTCGAACATGTTGAACAAAAGTTAGCGCGACAAAAAGAAAGACGAGAAAGGAAAGACGGAGTACCGCGCTGCTTTGTAGACTGTCTTTAGTTTCTCGCCTCGTATTTGGCGCGCTATTTTTTGTTCAAAATTTAAGTACACCAACTCGTTCAATTGGCCGTTCTGATGCTGTCGAATGTCGTAGTTCTTTCACCAAAGTTATCGGCTGTAGCCATACGCAGCACATTTGAGGTTAAGTCAAGACACATTAGCCACGCCAAGGTTAGATTGATCCTGTGCGCAACTTATGTTGCCCTTTCTTTCGCACTAGTTCTAGGAACTGATAAAAACAAATTGCGCCCATCTATGTGAACGCTGCGCTTCAAGAGGATAAGAGACCCGCAGGTCACGGGTTTGAATCCCGGCTGCGGTGGCTGCATTTCCGAAGAAGGCGGAAATGTTGTAGGCCCGTGTGCTTTGATTTGGGTGCACGTTAAAGAACCCCAGGTGGTCGAAATTTCCGGAGCCCTCCACTATGGACTCTCTCATAATCATATGGTGGTTTTGGGATGTGAAACCCAACATATCAATCAATATCAAGAGGATAAGGTTTCTTCACTTGACATCTACCGCCATGTTGTGTCCCCACCGTCTGCTTATCTATTAGTTACAATAGTCAACTCGTTGCAGCCACAGAAAACTCTGAAAGCATTGCAATTTGTGATTCACAAAGAAAGAAAGTGTACCGGTGGTAATACGACACTTGAGACTATAGTACATGGTTACATGACAACGTGACGATTACCTTTTGCCGAGATTAGGATGGCAGTCTTGTCTACAAATGTATCACGAATGTGGGGTTATTATGGCAGTCCCATGATCACCATTGAATGTGCACCGCTCACTTACGGCGCCGAGATGATAGCGGTAACCATTAAGTTTATTTTGCATTAAATTGAATAGCGAACCAAAAAGATTAGTGACCGACTGCTAGACTGAAAGGCACTGGTTCAATCTCAGGCGCGGTGGTCGTATATAGCTGGATCCGAAACGCTAGATGCCCGTGCTTTGTCGTCAGCATGTCTAACACGAACGCTCCAACGCTGGACCTGGCCTACATTGACGACGGATGCCAGCTACGACGTTCTTGGCGCTTTTGACGACATAATGCCTCGGTACGCTTGGATAGTACATCGGCATGCATGGACAACACGTCAGCAAAAGAACCTAATACTACGTGGTGCTAGCGCTAATAGAGAGTTTTAGTACTGCGGAACGGTGCTACGTACGCATCACACAACCGCCTTGCGTTACGTGGCGTCATTTGCCAATAATCGGTTTTTAGTACGCCGCAGTACCCGCGTACGTCACGAGCGTGAAGCGTGTTGCACCATCTGGTAGATCGAAATAGAAGCACGTGTTGTTGACAGCCAATGTGAGCCAATCCAAGTGTTATAGCCAGATTATGGCCATATTTTAAGCCACAGAGCCGGTCGGTGCTTGCCTTCGATGCCGCCATTTTTCAAAACGAAGTATCGCGCTGTCGCGAACTTGTTCGAGAGCGGCGCGATCATCTCATACGTACGCACGCACGCATCTCATGCGTGCGTACGTAGCGGCTGCGTACGTAGCGCGATACGTGCGTGTTGCGGTCTGCGCGTGCGTACTACGCAGAACGTGGCGTCCTTACGTACGCAACGCCGCCACGTACGCAGTACTAAAACTCTCTAATAAGACTGTCCCAGGCCCCGCTCTGGAGCATTCGTTTTAGGCTTGCTGAATATTTTACTTACGTACATTTAGGTGCACGTTAAAGAACCCTAGTTAAAGTCCACATATCTGGAGCCCTCCCCTACGCCATGCCTCCTATAGTATCGTGCTTTTGGCACGTAAAACATCGGATATTATTTTTAAGTAGTTGTAAGATTAAACAGACACAAAGTTACTGTAGCCCGAAAGTTAACGACAGACTGTGACCACACACAAGGCATCCGATTCTGACGGTATTGAAAATTGGCCACGTATCTGCATGTCTCATTGCAAATGTCGTCGAAAGACGATAGCTTTGCGTGTGGAGAGACTGAACAAAACGTTTATTTGATGTTCTGCGCGAGAAAATTGGTTAATTGTATTCTGCAAGCGCTGCGTTAGAGAGTATCGATCCATGCATCGAAGGCGAACGAGCGCATCTAAGCACGTTAGACACGAGAGATATCTGACAGTTATCTTCGAAAACGAAGGAAGGCGTGCGCGCCGCGGAGACAGATGCGCGCCTGTCTCGGACGCGTAAGGTGTATAACGCAAAGCGACGGGCAAGTGCCACCACCATGTCATCTTAGCAAAGCGTTGTAAACGCTTGCCTTTTTGAGCAACGCATTGCATTGTCAGCGCAGTAAGATAAGCGCTACGGTCCTTAGAGTTACTTGTGTGTGCCTTCTATAGTATAAAGACACACGTAAAAATATCGGCGTGTTGTTAACCTGCCTCAGATATGCGCAATAATTGCTTTTTGGTTGACAATCGCACAAGTATGAACGCTGAAACTTGAGCAATATTTGTGGGCGTTGCGGATGGGGTTGGCCGTTTGAGGGATTGTTAGGTGCCGTTTGGAGTATCAGTACCGCGGACAAACACACAAATGCGCAGACAGACAGACAGACAGACAGACAGACAGACAGACAGACAGACAGACAGACAGACAGACAGACAGACAGACAGACAGACAGACCAAAATTTTGGCGTCGAAGGTCCCCAAGGAAGATTCTTTAATAAATTAAGCGTTGAGCGGCCAACCACGCACAATTGCACGTGAGAACAAATGTGAGCGGATGCTTCGGGGAGGTCGATTGGTGCTACCTCGCTTTCGTTCCAAGTGTGGTCTCCCTCCTTGCTCGGCTAATGCAAGCGCGCGTGGTTTATACCCGTTGGATGATGCGCGATGAAAGAGACGGCGCCGCGATATTGGTTGGGTATTGAGTCACGCGATAGGGCGGATCATACCCCATCAGTTCGAGGGCTGCCGCTCACGTTGCTCGCCATACGCCGTTTCTGCCTTTCGACGCGTCACAAAATCGTTGTTGCACTTCGCGCTACAGAGATCGCCGCCAGCTACATCTTGTATTTCTTGAGCAGATACACGCTGTCGCCCACGGCGGGTCATCTCGTCGCATGCTTCGCGCCCTCGAAGTGAGAGGGTGTGCGTTCTCGTGACATCGGCGAAGATGTCTGATCGCCTAATTTACGACTAGAATTACGGCAACGCAGCTAAAGCAATCTCGATTCTTCGTCAATGGGCGACCGTATTATGAATTAAGAACAAAAAAAGCGACAACGCTTGGGACGAGCGTTGATTAAATTTTCGCCTTCTTTTAGGGGCGAAGCTCCTTATAGCGGCACCCGTTCGTCCCTCAAAGCAGTTGTAGTGTGTGTCAAGTTTAACACTTTGACCTCCAAGGTGGTGCCGTTGAGAGATTTCTTCTGTGCGTTGTTGAACAATAAAAAATAGTGCTCAATGTACATTCCAATGGCTGCTAATGAGGAATGAGAGACAGGAGCATTCGGCTTTTAGTTAACGCGCACGCTGCGATCCCCATTAGCATGGCATGTACATTGAGCACTATCTGACAAGAAAGGGTTGCGTTATACTCGCCGGGTATAACCTTCTTAGTTTTAGAAAGGTTTAGCAAGTGTTGAGCCGCATTGCCATGAATACAATGAACTAGTATTTACCATCAATGAACTCGAGGTGGTTAAAGGTGGGAAGTAGATACGAAGCGCAAGCCGTAAGAAAGTGTGCGTGTGCCACCTCTCGTTTAGTCCTTGGACTGTCCGCTGGATGGTGGTGCTTCTATTAGGGGAATATATGATGAAAAGGTGCGAGATGGTGGTACTTGGAGTGTTGAATAGATGGACGAACGGACACACACACAGATGGATGCATGGATGGACAGAAGCAAGAATGAATGGATGGATGAATGCTTCGCCCCACTCTCCATCATTCACTCCGTGGATATGCTGCCAATTTTTTTCACGCTACCATGTCTTCTGCTCATATGGAGGCTTAGTGGGGGACGTTGAATGTCTAGATATTCAGAAACGTGTTTTTATTTCTCTTCCACAGCTCTACAAAAGTGTTTCTACCTAAGGTGTGCACGGTGGGGCGAAATGTTCGAAAGAGCATACCAGGCCTGGAGGGATCATACCAGGCCTGGAGTGATCAAAGAGCATACGTTGGAAGATCAAAAATTGGCAGATCCCACGTACAATGGGAATCGATGATATGCGAAGCACGAATAAGAAAGGTTTATATGTCACTTTAAAATCAGTTCAACGTTGCAAGGTGAAGGTAAATGATGCCGTACATGACTTCCGTGTCATGATTATCACGTTTAAATGTGTCATTTACCTTCGTCATCTATTCATGTTACGTGATACCAAATTTAGTATATGTAGAGCTAGCGAAACGGCCGCGGGCACGCAATTAGTGTGGTATGCTGCCATGTTCTTACATGACACGCGTGTCAGGATTATTATGTGTGCACCAGTCATATATTTCGTCATCTATTGTTGTCACGTAACACCAAATTTGGTATATGTAGAGCTAGCAAAATGGCCGCGAGCGTATGAAGAAGGTCCCAATATACTCCAATATAGCGTTGACGCGCACGCACGCTGCAGGCAAAGCGACGCTACGTTAGCAAAACGCGAGCACTCTATAGTCTGACGCCAGCCGCGACCGGCGTTACTAGCGTCCGTCGGCGCGGCCCGATGGCAACCGGCACGAAATTGTCGCCGATGAGTTACGCAGACAACACTGCATCTCCCTCTTTTTGTGACGGAGGGACGCCGGACGCGCTGAAAAGCGCATGCGTCAAAGCAACGCAGTGCGGCGCGCACCTGCGAGTGCGCGCCGGCAGGACCGGTGCCTGGCCTATGGAACACCGACGTAACGCGACAAAATGAACGCCAGCGAGCACCGCGTCACGTCGAAATGTATTGACGCCTTGACTGTGGCATGTAGTCATGTTCTCAAATGACATGCATATCATGATTATCATGTTTGCACCAGTCACACACCTTCGTCATCTATTGATGTCACATAATACTAACTTTGGCATGTGGGAAGCTAGCGAAACAACCTCGAGCGCATCATGAGTGTGGCATGTAGTCATGATGTTACATATCACGCAAGTCGTAATTATCATGTTTGGATGAGTCATATACCTATGTCGTCTAAACGCGTCGCATAATACCAAGTTTGATACATGTGAAGCTTGCGAAACTGCCGCGAGCACATAATGATCATAGCGTGTAGTCATGTTGTTACATTACACGCATCTGTTGCTTATTATGTTTGCACCAGTATCATCCCTTCGTCAACCATTGACGTAGCGCAATTCCAAATTTGGTATATGTCACTCTAGCGAAACAGCCGCGAGCGCATCATGAGCGTGCCATGTAGTCAGTCATGTTACATGACAAGCCTGCCATGATTTTTATGTTAGGGTCTGTCGCTTGTGTTCGCCATGCAGTCATGCCATGCCGTACCAGTTTTGCAACATGCCATATACACGAAGCCACCGCAAAAGCTGCAGGACCATGAAATGTAAATCATGACATTCATGACATACATATTGTCACCAATCTTGTCTCACTCAAGGAAACCTTCCGCAGAACTGCTCGTCAAGCTAGGACAAAAAGAAAAACTGCTCCAACCCAACCTCTTCGTCCTCTTCCACACGAAAACCACGCGAATTCATGCGGCATTAGTCCCCCCTTTTAAAAAGCATCGACTCGATGCTTCTAAATAAAAAGAAGAAGAAAAAAAAACCCATAATTAGAACACGCGTTGACGCAGAGAATGACAAAGTGAGTGCCAGGGAAAACAAAGAGGGCGCACAAGCACTTGGACCATGCGCGAACACAACAGCACCAGTGGAAGAGTCAAGAAAAAAAAAAAACACCACATGAGATCACTGTCACGTTTGCGAAGTAACTCGCAAGCACAGAGACTATTGTGTGTAGTACGGCTTGAGTCGTACGACATGCACAGTTTCGGGCCGATGTTGTCGACGTGACGACACTGTGCCGTCCGGAAGTACTTCGTATGTAAGGTCACTCACACGTCGGATAACCTTGTATGGTCCGAAATAACGGCTCAGAAGCTTTTCAGACAAGCCTGGTCGTCGGACAGGAGTCCACACCCACACTCGTTCACCCGGGTGGTATGCGACGTTTCGACGGCGAAGGTTGTAACGTCGTGCATCTGCGTCTTGTTGGTGACCGATGTTCACGCGAGCCAGTTGACGAGCCTCTTCGGCGTACTGCGTGTATTGCTCGGCTTCTGGAGAAAGAGCATCGCTATTATCGTACGGCAGCATAGCGTCAAGCATCGTTTGTACGTTGCGTCCATAAACAAGGTGGAAAGGTGAAAATCGGGTTGTTTCCTGCATTGCCGTATTGTATGCGAACGTGACGTATGGGAGGATATCGTCCCAGGTTTTGTGCTGCACGTCCACGTACATTGACAGCATGTCCGCTATGGTCTTGTTGAGCCTTTCCGTCAGTCCATTACTTTGTGGGTGGTAAGCCGTTGTTTTTCGGTGACTCGTGCAGCTCAGTCTGAAAATGTCCTCTAGCATTTGTGCCGTAAATGATGTTCCTCTATCCGTAATCACACATGACGGCGCGCCGTGCCGGAGGACGATGTGCTGCACGAAGAACTTCGCCACTTCAGACGCCGTGCCGCGGGGTAATGCCTTTGTCTCAGCATACCGGGTCAAGTAATCGGTTGCCACTATAATCCATTTGTTACCAGTGGCCGACAAAGGGAAGGGTCCTAGAAGGTCCATTCCCACGAGGTCGAAAGGTGTCCGTGGTGGTGTAATAGGGTGGAGAAGGCCCGCAGGTTTCACGGGTGGCGTCTTGCGACGCTGGCACTCGCGGCAGCCTTGCACGTAGCGGTGTACACTGGTCGAAAGTCGTGGCCAATAGTACTGCTGGCGCACTCTGGCGAGAGTCCGCGAGTAGCCCAAGTGTCCCGACGTGGGCTCGTCATGGCACGCGAGGAGGATGTCATCCCGCATGTCGGCTGGTACAACGAGGAGGAAGGCTTTGTTGCTACCTCGAGCATTTTTCTTGTAAAGAATGCCCCTCCTTAGACAAAAGGATGACAATTCGCGAGCGATGCGCCGAGGAGTGTGAGAATTTCGGCCTTCTAAGGAATCAATAATAGGGCGCAATTCCTGATCGGCTCTCTGTCTAGACATAAAGTCAGAATCACTGAGGGCTCCGAGAAAACCATCAGCATATTCCGAGTCCATATCAGGATGTCCCACGGGTGCTCGAGAAAGTGCGTCGGCATCTTCGTGCTTGCGCCCAGACCTATACACAATCATGATGTCAAACTCTTGCAAGCGCAAACTCCACCGAGCGAGACGACCAGACGGGTCACGGAGATTGGCCAGCCAACACAGCGAATGGTGATCGGTCACCACCTTGAAGGGACGGCCGTAGAGGTAAGGTCGAAACTTTGCCGTTGCCCACACGACTGCGAGGCATTCCTTCTCTGAAGTGGAGTAGTTGGCCTCGGCTCGAGAGAGAGTACGACTGGCGTAAGCTATGACATGTTCTACGCCGTTGTGCCGTTGTACAAGGACAGCGCCAAGTCCGACGTTGCTTGCATCCGTGTGAACTTCGGTATCAGCGTCCTCATCAAAATGCGCAAGAACAGGTGCCTCTTGCATTCGCTGCCGTAACTCTGTGAAAGCTGCTTCTTGCTCTGTAGTCCAGGCAAACGGTACATCATCTCGGGTGAGTCGCGTGAGCGGTTCGGCTATCGTCGAGAAGTTGGGAATGAATCGGCGATAATAAGCACACAAGCCGAGAAAACGCCGTACCGCTTTTTTGTCTGACGGCACAGGAAAGGTGGCGACTGCTGCAGTTTTTTCTGGGTCAGGCCGCACTCCATCCGCACTCACAACATGTCCCAGAAATTTCAGCTCATCGTAGCCGAAATGGCACTTCTGGGGTTTTAGCGTGAGTTCGGCCGAACGAATAGCTTCCAGAACCATTCTTAGACGCTTCAGATGTTCTTCGAAACTCTCGGCAAAGATGACCACATCATCAAGGTATACAAGGCAGCTTTGCCACTTCAAGCCAGCGAGGACGGTATCCATCATTCGCTGGAATGTTGCGGGAGCCGAACAGAGGCCGAAAGGAAGAACTCTGAATTCATAAAGCCCATCGGGAGTTACAAACGCTGTCTTCTCTCTGTCTCGCTCATCGACCTCTATCTGCCAATAGCCGCTCTTCAAATCTATCGATGAAAAATACTTCGCGTGTCGTAGCCTGTCGAGAGAATCATCAACCCGTGGAAGCGGGTAGACGTCTTTTTTGGTGACGCTATTGAGTTTCCTGTAGTCAACACAGAATCGCAGCGTTCCGTCTTTCTTCTTTACTAGAACGACTGGCGAGGACCACGGGCTGCTCGACGGTTGTATCACCCCGTCGTCAAGCATCTCCTTTACCTGCGTCTGTATAGTCTCGCGTTCTTTAGCCGAAACACGGTAAGGTTGCTGGCGGATTGGGCGAACATCATCGTCGGTAATAATTCGGTGCTTTATGAGGGGTGTTTGACCGACTCTAGATGAAGAGGCGAAGCAAGATTTAAATTCCTTCAGCAGGGTATGCAGTGCGGCCTTCTTCTCGTCCGAAAGCTTCGAACTGACGTCGATGTGGTCCAGAAACTTATCTCCATCAACCATTTCCTCGGATGCGAAGCACTCGGTGACATCCGCTACACGGTCTCCGAAGGCCACGGTGGTGCCGCGGAAAAGATGTCGGTGCTCGAAGTTAAAATTTGTGACGAGTATCTGCGACCGTCCGTCACGCACACGCAGAATGCTTCGCACTGCACACACACCTTGAAGCAGTAAAAGGGATACGTTGCTCTCGGCGACCACGTCACCGTCTTGGAGGTCTTCACAGGTGACTTCTACGAAAGCAGTCGCTCGGGGAGGCAACGTCACGCTTTCGTCGGCAACACGCAGCGCAGGTCTACGACAGCTATCAGCGCCTCGATCGGTTGCAAGTTGCGTCGAGAAAGTCACCATTCGCTCGCGGAGATTTATGATCGCGCCATTCTCTCGAAGGAAGTCCATTCCAAGGATGAGCTGACGAGAACAGTCGCGTAGTACGAGGCAGGTTACCACAAACGTTGACTCGCGTATTTCCACTCTTGCGGTACAGCGACCCAATGGAGTAATAACGTGGCCTCCAGCAGTGCGAATACGCGTCCCATTCCAAGGTGTCATCACTTTCTTAAGACTGGTTGCCAATTTTCCGCTCATAATAGAATAATCTGCACCTGTGTCCACCAATGCGCTGACCTGAAGACCGTCTATCAGCACGGGAATGTCGAGTGAGACTCGGCCACTGGGTTCAGACGCACAATCCGGCATTTCTCTCGCACTGCACTCAGACGTCAATTCAATGTCTGCAGCGTTTTGTGGAAGCGTCGATAGGAGGTCTTCCGCACTTTTAGTCCCAGCGACCTCGCCCCCGAAGGTATCAATTGGAATATGTATGATGCGTATCTTTTTTCGTGTCATACTGTTATGTTTTTTGTTTTTTTTTTCACAAATGAATAATGCCATTCACACTCGTTGCCTATGTTATATTTTACTGAAGTCAGTATATTTTATTCTGTATAATAATAATCTTATGTATTTTGCGACTGTTTATTGTGCATATTTCTTTGGTATTCCGGGCTGCTTATCCGGATTGATTTGATTTAACCTACATGCTATCTTTTTATCATGTATTATTCATCAGATGGTCTGTATACTGCTTATATGATCTTTAATTTCATATGAATTTCTGTGATGAATTTTGTATTGCCATATGTACCGCTGATGCTGAGTGCCAACAGGAGTGGGAGCCCTTTGTCAGGCCTTTGTAGCCTTTTGCTCCTGCTCCTTGTTTCTGTAATGGAAGCAAAATAAACTTCAAACTTCAAACTTCAAACTTCAAACTTCAAGGTCGCTGCCTTCAGTTTTCCCGACGAGGGCTTGGGGAACGTCCCCGTGCCATCGTACTGAGACGTGGTCCAATAGCTGCGGGTCGTCGTGGAGATGGAGACCGCGATTGACGCCGTGGGAAAGGCAGACGTTGCTGCGCGAGGTAGTCCTCAATTTCTCTTGGCCTCTGACCAACTAGGGGACGAGGCGAATGAATAGAGAAACCGCGCAGTCCAAGTTGTCGGTATGGACATTCCCGGTAGATGTGACCGGCTTCACCGCAATGGAAGCAGAGGGGTCTTCTATCCGACGTACGCCAAATATCGGACTTCCGCGGAGGGGCACGGCGACCGTCGATGTCCAAACCAGCATGCGCAGATTGAATTGAAACTGGCGGCATCGTCTGGATTGGGACTGCAGGGCTTGAGACCGGCATGGAAGTGCGCAGAGCTTCGGCATATGTGCGGTTCCCAACATCAGTGGACGCAGGAGGTGGTTCTAGATTTGTAACCGTTGGTTGAGGGCGACGGCTGTGAAGCACCTGCTGGACCTCGTCCCGAATAATATTGGTGATGCTGCTTACCTCCGGCTGTCTCGCCCCGTGTAGTTTCGCGATTTCCTCGCGGACGACGGAGCGGACGATTTCGCGAATCCACTCAATGCTGTTGCTCCCGAAGCTGGCGGAAAATTCAGTAGGTGATGCAGAATTCACTTGCCGGTTGAGTAGGGCTGACCGCTGATGAAGTACCCTCTCCATCGTAGTGGCTTCGGTCAGGAATTCTGCTACACTCTTCGGAGGACTCCGCACTAGACCAGCAAAAAGCTGCTCCTTCACGCCTCGCATCAGATAGCGTAGCTTTTTTTCTTCTGGCATTGCCGGATCCGCTCGCCTGAAAAGCTGCGTCATGTCCTCCACGTACATGGTGACGGTCTCATTAGGCATCTGGATGCGTGAATGCAATGCACGTTCAGCACGATCGCGGCGGTCGGGGCTCCGGTAGGTCTCCAAGAGGCGATGCTGGAACTCGCGCCAGGATGTCAAGACATCACTTCTGTTCATGAACCACGTTCGGGCGCCGTCTTTCAAACACGCGTAGACGTTGCGGAGTTTGGCGGCTTCGTCCCAGTAGTTGATCGCTGCGACGTGTTCGAACTCGCTCAGCCAGTCGTCCACATCCTCAAACAGCTCTCCGTGAAAGGGACTAGGCATCAGCGGGTTCTGGACAGTGCAATAAATTGGTGCCGACGACGTAGGAGTTTCCATGACGCCTTGAGGCGAAGTCATAGTCGCTCTATGGATAAGCTGTGCCGGTGTCTCTGGTGGTAGGCCTCGTTGGCGGCGGCTTGTTCTGTGAACTGGCGTGTCCACGGGCACAGGGCTTGTGTTCCGGCTCCTGGATGGGCTCTTGTGCATGGGGTGCGTCGTCAGTTGTCGTACCCAGCACCTCCACCAATCTTGTCACCAATCTTGTCTCACTCAAGGAAACCTTCCGCAGAACTGCTCGTCAAGCTAGGACAAAAAGAAAAACTGCTCCAACCCAACCTCTTCGTCCTCTTCCACACGAAAACCACGCGAATTCATGCGGCAATATCATGATTTTCATGTTATGACAAGTTAAATATTCTCGTCATAAAGTCATGTTATGCCATACCAAGTTTGGTATCGATATCATTATCCAAACAGCTTGGTGATCTAAAAGTCGTAGGCGGCTAGATAGATAGATAGATAGATAGATAGATAGATAGATAGATAGATAGATAGATAGACAGATAGATAGATAGATAGATAGATAGATAGATAGATAGATAGATAGATAGATAGATAGATACGCTCAAAGTCACCGAAGTTCGTTGAGAAACGCTTCGAATTTAAAATAGGTGATTGTGACTGCCCAAAACACGATCACCTCGCATAGCGTAGCACCTCAGGGTGGGAACAAGGGTTGGGCCTACAACGCCATGCAGCCGCCGCCAGAGACGAGGCGGCAATCACACGCTGGAAGCGTTCACGTAGTTCATGCTGCCAAGCTCGCATCAGGGGAGACGGCGTTCCGGTGCGCAAGGCGATGCATAACTTCGCTGTAGTGCTGTTGCAGTATCAGCCAGCTCCTCAAAAACGCGAAGACGACGTGTGTTTAGAAAAAAATGCCGCCATATCCACGAAGTGAATGATGATGAGTGGGCGAAGCTCCGAAGGTAAACCTGGTAAACCATGAATCCTCCGTACATTTTGCCCACTCGATTTTATTGCAACGCTCCCCCTAGCGTACGTCGCCGCACTATATCGAACGATGACACGCGCCATATGTGGCATCATTCCTATTTTATAACACCTCGCATCTTTCATAATCAACTACACGTACCGCCGTCTAGTTTATAACTTCTTGCATCTTTTGGATGGACAGACGGACGGACGGACGGACGGACGGATGGATGGACGGACGGACGGACGGATGTATAGACGGATGGACGGACGGATGGACGGATGGACGGACGGACGGACGGACGGACGGATGGACGGATGGACGGATGGATGGATGGACGGATGGACGGACGGACGGACGGGGACGGACGGAAGGAAGGACGGAAGGAAGGAAGGACGGACGGACGGACGGACGGACGGACGGATGGATGGATGGATGGATGGATGGACGGGCAGATAGACGGATGGACGGATGGATATGGCTGTACCCTTTAGATCGGGCGGTGGCTAGCGTAATACTTAGAACTGAACGAGAGGTGGCTACATACAGGGGACGCACAGCCCACGCCTTAAGGAGCTTCGCTCCTAAAAGTTGTTAATGATTTAGAGTACCTGGCATTCTACTATGGGAGAGCATAAAGCCGTCCCGTGGAAGTAATCTGGTTTAAGAGAATTTTATTTCCAGATACATCTTACATAGCTTATGTGCACACAGAAAATTGGACAATGGTGATCAATGCGTGTATACAATGCAAGCTGTTATGTACAGCGAAAAGAACTGATTTGCGTATGCAGTGATGTATATTTCAAAAATTGTACAACAAAGACAGGACATTCATGACCACCGAGATGATTAAACTTAAATAAACAGTAAGGTTATAATCGCTTAAGAGAATTTTATTTCCGGATATATCTTACACAGCTTATGTGCACACAGAAAATTGGACAATGGTGATCAATGCGTGTGTGCAATGCAAGCTGTTATATACAGCGAAAAGAACTTATTGCATATGCAGTGACGTACAATGCGAAATTATACAACAAAGACAGGACATTCATGACATCGAGAGGATTAAACTTAAATAAACAGTAAGGCTATGTGAACAAACAAGGGGGGTCATTTCCAGTGTAGGGTGATGGTTTGCATTCACCTGTGAGGACAGTTTGCTCTCACGCTCAAGAACAATATTTCACACTGTGTTTAGAAAAAGTTTATTCCATCATGGGACGCAACAAACCTAAGGAACGAGCGTCTGTACAACAGGCACAATGACAAACAAAAGACAAATCACAACATACATTACACATTTCAACAAAAGTGTCCAAGTCCGTAGGAGTCCATAGTGTATGGTACTAATAACTACACACACTACACATATACACTAATCACAATATGGACGATGTACATGATGATATATGTACAAAATTTACAAGACTTGGTGAAGATGTTAGAAAATATGTACAACAGGTATCAATATTCATAAAATTTACATAACTTACAGCGTTAGAATGAAGTGCATATATAGAAGAGCTCACTCTTATATGGGACATACACAAACACATAGAAATAGTAAACACATACTTATTACATGGACTAATCAGACATTGACAGGTGGCTTGGCTATAGGAACCAGGCCAGGTGGAATACTAATCGAACGCGTCTGTCAACTACGGACAGAAAGCGCACGACCATTGTCGCAGAAATTCTTCCTCCCCAAGGAAGAACAATTCTTCCGACAGAAAAGGTAAGAGTTCAGAGTAGAGGCGTTCCAGAATTGGAAAAAGAGCATGATGACGATGACCTGCCGCAACAGCTTCGCACCTATTACGCCACAAACAAAAAGCTGCCGCAGCTATTAGAAGGCGTGCAAAGCGACTATGCGAGCAGCGACCAGATGTTACAAAGCGATTAACACCTAGGCCACGAAAACTAGTGTTAACTGACTTCCAAAACTCCTTTGAAATGACACATTGCTTCAGCATATGCTGGTTAGACTCCTGTAACGGGCAGTTAGGACAAGTGGAAGATGGGATTATGCCCCACTTCTCCGATCTGTCCCGTGTTGGGAGTACTCTCCATCCAAGACGCCACATAAAGTCACGGAGGTAACAGGGCAAAAACGATGCCGTTATCGCGCTCCACGAGACATGCCTCGATCGTGCTAGATAGGCTGGAGGAATCAGAGGAAGCAGAAGAGCCGCCGTTGTATCTACAATGCGGCTTTCGAGAATGTCCACATCGGGACAAACCTGCTGCGCGTGTCGATAAAATGCTACGGCCGTTGAGTAAAATGCAGGCACGTTAAGTGTTTGCGGAGCTGAATTAAGCCATGCATCTGGTAGTAAATAGCGTCACTTGGTGCCTAAGAAATAGCAGGCAAGATCACGCGCGGGGCACTGATCACCATGCAACAACCGAAGTAAGAATCGTAGGGCAAGCAGCCGGCAGCGAACAGAAACGGGTGGGAATGCGAATCCACCGCAGTTTCTCGGTTGCCCAAGAGCTGCTCGGCAAAGAGCTCTGTTCCACCCAACCAGACAAAAGATCCAATGAGGAATTGCAACGACCTAGTGATTCGTAATGGGGGCTGTACGACATGAGATATGTACCATGCACGGCTCCAAAACACCGTCTGTGCTAAATACCTTCTTTAGAGCATCGGTAAATCGTGCTCTTTGCTTCCCGGACGTGTCGTTTTACATCTTCGACTACTGAATTCCACAAGGAGGCTGATATGCCGTAGCAAATATAATCAAGCCCCAGAATGCGTATGGAGGCACTTTTTTGAAGACCAAAAAAGGGACTTAGGCAGGCGTCTGGGGAACCAATGAATAAATATCGACATTTTGAAAAATTTAACGCAGCACCTGAAATCGTGCCATACGTAGAAAAAGTCGTAGGCTACGGCATAAACTCTCTTCATTCTTCAAATACAACGTGATGTCATCAGGAAATGCTGTCACCGTCACGGTACCACTACCTGGAAGAGGAAGGCCTCTAACGTAATGATCAGCGATTAGCGATTGAAGGAATGGTTCGAGGCTGAATACAAAAGGTGCAGGGAATAAAGGACACCCCTGGCGAACACCACGGGTAATAGGAACTGGCGCACTCTCTAAACCATCAAGAAGCAACGTGCTGCGTATATTTCTGTATGCGTTTCTGAGACGCTCAACGAAGTTTTGCGACAAGCCACATGCTGACATTACGATAAATATAAAGCTATGTTCGAGGCGATCGAATGCCTTTTCCTGGTCAAGTGAAATTAAGAGTCTCCGAGCTGATCTTGTTAACGTGTACGCAACTATATCACGTGTAACAAAGGAGAGACTGTGGATTTCTCTTTCAGGAACCCTTGAACATTTAAAGAAATGATTTTCAGGGTGTCAGCCGTATTGAAATGAAGGTGGGTGACTGCCCTGGTCGTGTTTTTCGATTCGGTACCCCGGGGATCTGTCCGGGGGAACTGGAGTACGTACACTACACAGCACAATTTGATCCTCTAAAAGAGAGTCGAGGTTTCATCGGTAGCTGGGACTGGGAGCGGCTATCTTGGGTGCCGTCCGAGCTGGTGCCAGACTTGTAAGCACGCTTGACCTCTCGCGGGGCTTCCATTTCCACGTCACATCTGTCTAGGCTAGAAGAGAGTCCGATGCTACTCTCGACTTCGAGGCTGAAGCTGCTGTTTGACAAATTAGATGGTGGCAGGGCTGCAGCGTTAACGTTGTCGGCGCCTCCAACGACCTTGATCGAGGATTGCTTGTCGAGACGCGTCAGTAAAGAACTCCCATGACGTCTTGCTACTTGTTCAAGGAAGTCGCGAGTCTGGCTTTCAGAATGAGCCAACGGACTTTGCTCATTCGGTTTCAATTCTGTTCCTGGCGAGACACCAGCGCCCGTAGAACTCGCAACGTTGGCGTCTACTGAGCACTAAGCTGCTAGGTTTAACGATGAGTCCGGTGCCTCGGTGCCTACCAGCGTTTCTTTTTCGGCTTGCGCTGACGTCGAACATGGGACGGCATGTTTGCCTGGGACAGACGCGAGATCAACCGCGGTGGCTGTTCCTATTGCTGAGATTGGCAAACGTGGCGCGCTCGGGTTGGCCAAGCTGCGCACTTCTTCGTCGTTTAATGTAGCTCTCAGAATCGGATTCTGGCGTTATTCTAGTACAGCTCCGGGTTCTCGTTCATCTATTGCCGTTGGTGACACGGACGGTAGGGCAGGAAAGGTGCCCGCAGTAGCATAAGAATATGAACGACGCACAGGGCAGACGGTGGTAGGGTGGTTATCTCCGCAACGTCGGCAGGGGCGGTCGCAACCTTCGCTATCATGTCCGTGCACACCACAGCGACCACAGAATAGTGCTATGCACTGTGCTCGATAATGACCACTAGAGCCACACCGACGACAAACACGTTGCAGACCACGGTAGTCGAAGGTGACTCGACGACCAGAAACGCGGAGATAGTTGGGTACGGGAATTATGGGACTCATTTCCATCCGGAAATAGCGTGTGCCTGTGAGAACTTCGCGTCTTGCGCTCATGAAGCCAGCGGTCACCTCTTCTCTTCTGTCTCTTTAATTCCCATTCCCCCCTTCCCTGCGCTTATTTGTGGAGGTGCCCTCGTTATGAGAGGCAGTAACGGGACAGCGCTTTTCTCTTCCTTTTCCTCTTTCATAGCCACTCAGTCGGTCACAGTCAATACCTTGCCGTACGGGGACAAAGCCTGGACGAGTACCTCGTTGGAGACGAAGGTTGGTAAAAACAGGCAGGCGACGTTAGTTACCTGCGGGCCGACGGGAACGACAGGGATACGCTCGCCACCGATGGTCAGGTAGTCAGCGTCGACGATGAGAGTCATGGAAGCCATGCTCTTGACAGTTACTTGGAAGTTCATGCCTCCCATGTGCTGAACGCAGTGTACCTCTGAGAGGCCTACTATTGAGGCCGTCGCGTCGACGACGGTCTCCGGACTAGTCCCCGCAGGGACGACAACGTCGAAGACCTGCGCCTTCGAAGGCGTCCACGACGTCGATGGCGCCATGGCTAGATGAGGAGGACGTCCCTGAAGTGGAACACGCAGGGACGTCAACTGATGATGATGATAATGAACCTTCAGCTTTGCTGGCACTCGCCCACAAAAGGGGATCGGCCAAGAACCGGACGGCAGGATCATCAAGTGTGCTAAGTCAGGCATTCAGGTAGTCTCGTAGCCATAGATAATAACAATAGGCTAACAGGGTAATTTATTTGTTGCCCTTATGTACTCGCACACAGCAGAGAAAACTTCCCTGCGGCTATAACCTAATGTAATCCCTCCGAAGGACAAAATTAGTTCCACGTTTATTTTTAAACCTAGCTTCTCAATTGGTTTGATCAGGTATCTTTTCCTTTGATAAGCATAACGTTGACAGGATAAAAAGAAATGATGTATTGATTCTGATTCCTTGCAAAAGAGACACAATGGAGATGCTGTTAGTCCAGCTTTATGTAGGTAGTAATTCAGATGCGAAATTTTGCATCGTATCTGGTGATTGTAATTTCTAACTGCCGAGATACACACCACTGTTTGTTCCAGCAATATCTTAGATGTACGAAGTCTCTGACTTTATCCAATGATAACTTTTCTATTTCTTTGTGCAAACAAGAATTTCTATATCTGAGTGCTGTTACGTAGGCGAAATCAGGTAAAATAGGTAAGAGTGGTCAGCTTAAAGATGCTTTGGCTAACGAGTCTGCCATCTCATTTGGATAAATCCCGCAGTGGCCAGGTATCCATAGCAAGTGAAATTTTTTCAGGTTTTCTGGTAATAAACTGCTAATCATACTCAATAATGTCAAACTTTTTTGCTGTAGATAGTGCAGTGCATAATGAGAGAGAATTGGTAAGTATGACCGCTTCTGATTCGCTTGCACGAAGTTTACGAAGCGCTAGAATTATAGCAAATAATTCAGCAATGAATACAGGCGTGTAATCTGGTAATCGAATTGAGAAAGACCAGTCGAGAGAAGTACAAAAGATGCCTATTCCAGCGTTTTCGTTCAATACGGATGCATCCGTCGCAATAATGTTGTTTATGGACAGATGAGTCAAGTAATCTTTTAACCGAGTATTTAAATATTGAAGGGGCAGTTGTTTCGCATTAGAGGGGAAAATATCATCAAATTCAATTTCAAGTTTTGAATTAGGCGTCTTCGTGATGCCAATCTGACAAATATTTACATTGAGAGGCTCTAGCAACGCTTGGACGAACCTAATCTGAGGGGAGTGTAGTCTAGACCATTGTGTTCCAAAGAATGCGATTGGTTCTTGAATAAAAACGTATGAAGCTTGTCGCAGAGGCGAATTGTATATTTTTAAGAAAGTTTGAACTGTAAGTATTCTAAACCGAGTTAACAAAGGTGGAAGGCGCGCTTCCACATACAAAACATTATTTGCCACAAATTTGGGGAGTCCAAGACACAAGCGCAAAGCTTCTCTTTCTAATAATATTGATTTCTCATCTTGTAAGCCGCACTGCCTGAAAATAATACACACCCGAATTCCATAATAGGCCACACATACATCTTGTAAATCATTATCAATGTACTCCTATGCAATCCTATTTTTCTGTTTCCCAATTTGCGTAACCACCCCAGGGCACGTGACGCTTTACAGCCAACCTCCTCTATATGGCTTTTCCAATTTAGCGTCCTATTATATACGATGCCTAGGTATTTCAGGAAATCGACCTGGGGAACGAGCTCGGTACGATCAGGGAAATGTTGACACGATCCTTGAAAGAGAATGGCAGAAGCGCACTTTTTTTGACGTTCAATGACATATGGATATTGTCAAGCCATCCTTCTATCATGTTCATGTAATTCTGTAATGCCTGATACAATGAGTGCAGATCACTGTTTGTTGCGAAGAAAGCAATATCATCTGCATATACGTAAATTTGGATATCCTGATGAGTTGGAATGGAACTTAGTAATATGTTGAATAACACCGGGGATAATACTGAGCCCTGAGGTACACCTCGTGTTTGCTTATATTTTTTAGAAGAGCATCCATTCAAGAAGCAATAAAATTCTCTGTCTTTCACAAACTCTGTAGTCCATGCTGTTATATATTTCGGAAAGCGATAGTCTTGCATCTGCTGGATTAGGATAGGATATTCCACTTTGTCGTACGCTTTAGCTAAGTCTAGAGTGACTAGTGCACAGTATTCGCGGCGATGCCGAGCCAGCTGTATGCGACTATCCAAATCCACATGTGCACACCAAATGGAGTATCCCGATCTAAAGCCAATTTGTCTGGGGTTTAATCTAAAGCCAATTTGTCTGGGGTTTAGTATTGTATGTTCATTGATGTAGTTTATTATACGGGAATTTAAGAGACTCTCTACAAGCTTGACCAGGTTAGATGTCAATGAAATAGGCCTTATGTTATCCAGAGTAAACTCCATTCCCTGTTTCTTAAGCATCGGAATTATTTTGGAAAGCTTCCAATCTGCCGGAATGCAAGAATTTTTCAGTGAATAATTTACTATATTACGGATTTTCGTATAGCACTTTAATCATTGTAGAGGTCACCCCATCAGGTCCGGGAGCAGCGGGCGGTAAGCTCTTCATCACATCCGCCAGTTAAGCTAAAGATACCTCCTGGAAATCACAATCCACCCTTAATTTCACCATGGACTTTGGCATAATTGTCGTAAACCTGGTTTGCAAGCCTTTAGCTATATTTTCCAAGAAATCAGAGAGTTTGCGAGGAGACATAATGTAGGAATGACTGCTTTCTGTCTGTGGAATCATTTTTCTCGCACGTAAAAACCTGAAAAGCATTTTCTTATTTTTAGACTTAGACAGATAACTAAATTTATTCATATCATAGTCTTCTTTCGCTTTGCGCACTAGACGCTTAAAATCGGCGGCCATGAATTTATAATCACTCCAATTTTGGGAGCATTGGTTAATTAACAGCTTTTTTCAAGCTGCTTTTCGCTTTCTGTACCCCCTGACACATTCTAGATTCCACCACGGGCTAAAAAATCCCGCTGTGTTTGAGCTTACAGTAAACGTTGAATTTTTTAATGACCGTTTCAACACCGAACATGAACTCATAGCCCTAAGGTCTTCCTGCATTTCCTCGCAAAAAGTTAACGTAGATTTTAAGTCCTTTTGTAATTTAGCATAATTTACGAATGAGCCAACTTTACCTGCCAAACTAAACCTAGGGAACTTAATTTCAAACGTAATGGGAAGGTGGTCGCTGTTTGTAGCACAATATAATATATTCCACGAGGATATGCTTAAAGTGGAGCTGGAAAATGTTAAATCAATAGTCGATTTAGAGTTACCTCTTACAAATGTAGCAACGTGTGAGTTCAAGCAGGAAAAGTTATTATCAAGCGTCCATTCCCACAAACGTCTTCCACATACATCAGATTTGAAGCCCCAAGACACATGGTGTGAATTGAAATCACCACACTGTACTATTTCTTTTCTGCATGAAGCTGCCATGATATCGAGGCATCTCATGTCTTGAACTTCTGCAGGAAAGTATACATTTGCAAAAGAGAAAGGCGAGCAGTCTGGTAGTGTTATGTCTAACACCAGAATTTCGTAATTCGTATCCATACACTGATACGATATCTTGGCTCTGTGACTAAATTTACTTGATATTAAGAAAGCCAGACCGCCATCTCTACTCGGCCGATCCAGCCGGATTAATCGATAATTTTTCATGCAAAATTTTTTACCGTTAGCAAGCCAGGTTTCCTGAATGGCAATTATGTCGGGAGAAATTTGCGAATAAATATATTGTAAATCTGTAGTTGCCGACCAAATAGACCAGCAGTTTCACTGCAGAATTTTTAGGAAACCTATTTTGATGCTGTACCGGCAGAAGAAACTCCCTAATCCAGAATATCTTTTTTCGAGAAATCATTTTTTGAAAGGTTCTCAAAGAAGTCTTTCTTTGACAAGTATTTCTTGGATTTTGGGTTCTGAGAAGACTTTTTAGAAGGGGGAGATCTGTTGCGTTTCAAAGTTCTTAGAGATTCTGTGTCCATATCTGTAAAGTCTCCTGAATCATCTGTCACAGATTATGACTCAGCCTGAACTCTATTTTTTGAAGGTCCTGCTTTCGGAGAGATAGATCTATGATTGACTGTCTGATTTTCCTCCTCTGTACCCCTTAAATCAACAGAGCGTGCGAATCCCGATTTTGCACACAAACTGTACCAATGATTTGTGTCAGCTGTTGTGTTAACATATCAGGCAAGGCTTCAAAAAGAGTAGCTGCCAGACGCTGCATTGCCTTTTCAGTGGACTTTTCAATAGCCTCAGTTATCGACTTTGCGAACGATGCATCCATTGCCGCTGTGTGCCGGGATGTTATGCCTGCGTAACCTTTCGATCTTTCATGCATTTCTGCTACCGACTCCCTCCTAGAGCCACGCCTGCGTTCTATGATTTCTAGAACACCCATTTCTCTTTCTTTTGCGCCACATTCAGCAGAGTCTGCAGGGTGCGCTCCATTACACAAGCAGCATTTCTGGTCATCAGAGTTGCAATCGCCGCTGTCATGACTCTCTTCGCACAGACGACATCTAGCCTGTGATCAGCATCCTTTCATGCTGTGGCCGAATCGCCAACATTTTGAGCACTGCAAAGGTTTCGGGGAAAGTGGTTCTACTTTGTAGATTAGTGGCCATGCCTTAATTTCTGTTGGCCTAACCCTTCCTGCAAAAGTTACTATAACTGATTCAGTAAGCGATTTTGTTTTATCAGTCGTTCGGGTGCATCGATAGACTGAAACTGCCCCAGCTACAGCAAATAAGTCAAGAATTTCTTGAGGTGCCAGACTCGTATCCACCCCACGGACTATGCCCTTCGTACATGCAAGATGAGCTGGAATAAACGGGCTCACCGGCTGTGCAGCAACTTCAGAGCAATTCAGAAGCTATCGGACGCAATCCTGGTCTGCAGAGCAGCACAGGATACCCCCTCGGCCGAACTGGCGGACCTCAGTAATCTTCTGGAAAAGCGACGAGGCTTTCTGAAGCTCCACGTGTATCACCTTCGGATTCCTCATTAGAATGGAACCCCCATTTGTAGGAACTAGAGCCACAGGGACGTAGCTATCTCCACTGCGCAGCAAGTTCAACTGGATCACTTCCTTTTCGTCTTATTCTTGTCTGAGCTAACCTATACACTATACACTTTCCTATACACTAACGTTAATGGTTGAAAACCTGTAGGGACATGTTTCGTTTAAAAGAATTTTATTTCCGGATATATTATACACAGCTTATGTGCACACATAAAAATGGACAATGGTGAACAGTTTAAAAGAATTTTATTTCCGGATATATCTGACACAGTTTATGTGCACACATAAAAATGAACAATGCGTATGTACTATGCAAGCTGTTATATACAGCGAAAGAACTTATGGTGTATGCAGTGACGTACAATGCAAAAATTGTTCAAGAAAGACAGGACATTCATGCCATCGAGATGATTAAACTTAAATAAACAGTAAGGCTATATGAACAAACAAGGGGAGGTCATTCACAGTGAACGGAGCGTATACACAACAACGCAAAACGGCTCTTTGGCTTCCAATACGTAGGTATTTCATTCTAAAATTCAACTTCAGCGCCCACCAATATTGCTCTGACTTCTGCGTTCATACTTGTGCGTAGTATCGTATAAAAAACAAATTTTGCGCATATCTGAGGCAGAACATCAACACTTCAATATACCGTGGCATGCTCCTTTATGCTCTAACTGTCATACATAAGTAATTCTAAGGACGGTAGCATTTATTACGCTAAGCTGACAATGCAATGCTATGCATAAAAGAAGTGTTTTCTGCGTTTTACTAAGACGATGTAGTGGCGGCACCTACCAAGGAGGATTAAAGAAAAATTGCTGGAGTGGAGGCTCCCGCAGTGCCTTGCCAGCAGAAGTGAAGCCACCTTTTGCCACTGCCAAGATGGCAGAAACATGCTATTCTATGATAGTGCCCACTTAAATATCAAGTGGCTTTGATATGTTATGCAAATGGTATGTTAGTTCTGTAATAAAAAGATAGTTGTTCCCGACGAAATAACACACAAAAACTAGCATGGATGATGGAATTTTCAAAGAACTTTGCCTCTAATTAGAGGCTCACTAAGGAAAACTAGTAACACTAAGACGCACTTGGAGCACTATGTGACCCGAAAAAGTTCTCACAATAAATTCGGTGGGCGTGTGAGAGAAACGCTTCGTTTTTAATCGCTGAACGGTGATAATTTATCGTGACCCTAGTAAGATGGCCGCCACAGCCACCATCTTGCCAGAGGAACAACTTCACTTCTGTGCAATCATTTACACTCCGGACATTTTTTTTTAAATCCTCCTTGGGCACCTACCCGCTCAAATAAAGAAATATAAAAAAATTGGCGGATCCCACGTACAGTGGGAATCGATGACATGCGAAGCACGCATGAAGAAGGTTGATATGTCACTTTAAAATCAGCACGACGTTACGAGGCGGAGGTAAATTATGCCGTATATGACTTCCATGTGATGATTATCACGTTTGGACGTGGCATTTACCTTCGTAATCTATTGACGTCACCTGATACCAGATTTGGTATATGTGAAGCTAGCGAAACGGCCGAAAGCGTGCTATGAGCGTAGCATGTAATGATGTTTTACATGACCCGCTTGTCCTGATTATCATGTTTTGACGTGTCATTTGCATTTGTCGTCCATTGACGTCACGTGATACCAAATTTGGTTGTATGGGTAACCAGTGAAACGGCCGCAAATATGCTATGAGCGTAGCATGTAGTCATGTTCTACGTGACATGCATATCATGATTATCATGTTCGGACGTGCCATTTACCTTCGTCGTCTATTCACGCCATGCAATACGAAATCTGGTATATGTGGAGATAGCGAAACGGCGGCCAACGCACGTAGCGTTGATGCGCGCACACGCTTGGCGCACCGACGCTACGCTATAGCAAACCTCGAGCACTCTATAGTCTGACGCTATGTGCGACCAGCGACTGTCGGCGAGGCCCGGCGGCAACCACCACGAAATGCGACACGCTGCATTTCGCACTGACGACGTTACTTAGACTGCACCGCGTCTGCCCAGCTTCGTGATGAAACGACGCCGGGCGTGCTCAAATGCGCATGCGTCAAAGCAATGCCACGCGGCGCGCGCCTGCGAGCATATGCGAGGCAGATCGGCGCTTGGCGTGGTATTGCCGGCACAATAAATGTTTTAGGGGCGAAGCTCCTTACACCGGCACCCGTTCGTCCCTCGTCCTAGTGGTAGTGCGTAACCAGTCTTACGCTTTGACCTGCAAGGTGGTGCACAGCAAGGTGGGAGATTTCTCCTGTGCGTTGTTGAACAATAAAAAATTCGCAGCGTGCGCGTTCACTAAAATCCGAATTCTCCTGTCTCTCATTCCCAATTAGCAGCCTTTGGCATGTACATTGAGCACTATCTGACAAGAAAAGGTTGCTAGGTTATGCTCCCTGGGCGTGACCTCCTTGGGTTTAGAATGGTTTAGCGAGCGTTGGGCCACAGTGCCGTGGATACAGGGAACTAATATATACCATAAACTCGAGGTGGTTAAAGGTGGGAAGTAGACACGAAGCGCAAGCCTTAAGAAAGTGTGCGTGTGCCACCTCTCGTTTAGTCTTAGAAATGTCCGCTGGATGGCGCTGCTTCTAGAAGCGGAATATACGGTGAAAAGATGCGAGATGGTGGTACTTGGAGTGTTGACTAGATGGACGAATGGACACAAAGAAAGATGCATGGACGGACGCAGGGATGGTTGCATGGACGGATTGACGCATGGACGGACGCATGGACGGACGCAGGGGTGGATGCATGGACGAACGCAGGGACGGACGAATGAATGAACGTGCGGACGAACGAACAGATGCACGCGCGTACGTGCGGATGGACGCATGGACGGTCACACAGATGGACGCGTGGACAAACGGAAGCAAGAACTGATGGACGGACGGATGCTTAGCCCCGCTCTCCATCATTCACCCCGGGGATATGCTGCCATTTTTTTTTTCACCATCACTACCACCGACTGGACGAAACGAACGCCGGCGCGAACGCGCGCCAGGTCACGTCGATATGCATTGGCGCCTTGAGAGTAGCGCGTAGTCATGTTGTTACATGACACGCATGTCATTATTATCATGTTTGGACGTGTAGTTTACATATGTTATCCGTTTGCGTGACGTAATACCTAATTTGGTACATGTGAAGCTAGCGAAACGGCCACGAGTGCGTCATGAACCTAGCATGTAGTCATGTTGTTACATGACCCACATCTTATGAATATTATCATATTTGCACCAGTCACGTACCTTCGTCATGCATTCACGTCCCGTAACACCACACTTAGTATATGAGAAGCTAGCGAAACGACTGCGAGTGTACCATGAGCTGGGCGTGTAGGCATGTTTCATGACTTACATGACATTCATGTCATGATTTCCACGTTAGGATCTGTCACTAGTGTTCACCATGCAGTCATGTCATACCATGCCAATCTTGCAACATGTCTTGAGAACGAAACCACCGCAACAGCAGCAAGACCATGAAATGTAAATCACAACATTCATGACATATATGTCATAATAGTAATGTTATGACTAGTCAATTAGGCTCGCCATACAGTCATGTTATGCCATACCGAATTTGGTATTGATACCATTAGCGAAATGGCCAGGAGAGCTAAAAGTCGTAGGCGGTTAGATAGATGGAGAGGTAGATAGAAACGCTCAAAGTCGCGGAAGTTCGCTAAGAAATGCTTCGCACTTAAAAAGTAACAGCTATGCCGCAAAGGCGAACCAATGAAGGCGATAGCAACAAATTGAAAAGTCATGCGCAGAATGGCTAGCAGATCGGAACGTGTCCCGCGTTATTAGAGAGTTTTAGTACTGCGTACGCTGCGTACGTGGCGGCGTTGCGTACGTAAGGACGCCACGTTCTGCGTAGTGCGCATGCGCAGACCGTAACGCGCACGTATCGTGTTACGTACGCAGCTGCTACGTACGCACGCATGAGATGCGTGCGTGCGTACGTATGAGGTGATCGCGCCGCTCTCGAACAAATCCACGACAGCCCGATACTTCGTTTTGCAAAATGGCGGCATCGAAGGCAAGCACCGACCGGCTCTGTGGCTTAAAATATGGCCATAATCTGGCTATAACACTTGGATTGGCTCACATTGGCTGTCAACAACACGTACTTCTATTTTGATCTACCAGATGGCGCAACACGCTTCAAGCTCGTTACGTACGCGAGTACTACGGCGTACTAAAAGCCGATTAGTGGCAAACGACGCCACGTGACGCAAGGCGCTTGCGTGATGCGTACGTAGCACCATTCCGCAGTACTAAAACTCTCTATTCACACGCAAAGGACGCATGAAACATACTCACAGGTACAGATAACGCGAATAAGCGTCTCAGTTGTTACTTCGCTGTGTCTGAAAAGCGCTCCTTTTTCGAAAACGCAGGCTGTGCAACGATTGCGGTGACCTTTTTGCGCCAGCTAACTACAACAGAATCATTCCAACGAAACTCAAAGGCTAGCCAAGACGTACGATTCTCCCCACTGCATTATAAGAGCGCGCGATCGAGCATACACACCCTTATTCTCTACGCAGGCCAAAGTGCGCGTGAGAGATGAAAGCCGCTGCGCGCTTACTGCGCCATCTTGCTGATAATGCTGAAAACACGGTGCTCTCGTCCTCACCCCCTTAACTTGGCATGAACCAAAATTATCATGGGAGGGTAAGATTGTTTGACGAATATGACGCACTGGTCAAGACATTAATAATGTCACAATCCCGTCGCGTACGTCATGAAACACTTACCGCCAGACACTGGCACATACACACGGGTGGGTATGTGCCACTGGTATGCGGGTATGTGCCACAGGCGATTGACACTTATTATCTACCTAGGAACGACGAGAACACACATAGACAATTTCAACGCGCAAGCGTTAAGAAATAACCGACATTGGTAGCGTCGACTTTAAGAATGCAAAGAATAAATGTAAGGGTCCCAGCTGGAATCGAACCCAAGCATTCTGCGTGGCAATGAAACACTTTACCGCAGAGCTGCGCCAGGTTTCGGAACTATTTTTCAAAAAGACTTTAATCTTAGTGGAACGCCAATAGTGGTTGCAGTGCTGACTACCCATTTTTATGAGCATTACTTATGTACTCCTTTATTACAGCCGTCACGTCGAGTTAACGTCAATTGTGGGTAGTTGCCGTGCCCTGAAGTTGATGTATGTAGCAGCGTACAGGGCCAGCTTCCTCGCGAGCATCAGCGCTTCATATCAGCTTCTGGTGTTGTTGATACGCGTGTTCCAGTTGGCATTGTTGCGCAAGTGCAAACTGGTTATATAAACATTTGCAACTTTTCAACATATGTCTGTGCGTGCAACATTCGTACATATATTTAGCGTCATATCATGACCTGTCGCTGAATAAAAGAATTGCAACACGGTCACCTCCGCATGCTTCGCATAACGTCGATTCCTAGGCATGTGGCACCTGCCGAAATTTTTGTGTATTCACCTTAAAATTAAAAAATACGTCCTTCGTTACAGTTCAACTTTACGTTGACTAAAGTTATGTTGAGACACGAGGTCGTCGCGTGTCGTCTATTGTTCAGGAAACTCGAGCTCTTGAGAGAGTGAAGTTTCTTAACTTTTCTCTAGGCATGTCTGATGCGCTCTCATGCACGCACTAAATACGGAACACGCGATGCGTGTCTATCTGAACAGGCGTCCCACAAAACTGTACTAAGACAGCAGCACAAAGGAAAGCTTACTTGGCTGACAGGTGGACTGCTCTAAGACGTTCAAGAAGAAGACAAAGAAAGAACTGTGCCCCGATTGTCCCTCTGTGGTCAGTCAAGCGGCCAAACTCGATCGGAATTCTCTAAGCCTCCCCGGTCCCTCCTTGCCCGAAGTTTTTGTCAGCCGGCCCTCTTCAATAGGTCTCTTCGTGGGGGTCCCTATCCATAATAAAGCTTGGCACCTTCAATGATGGTCGTGAGCCGTTTTGATTGAATTTCATTAGCAGCGCCTCGCCTCAAAGTCATTCGAAGCGGAGCATTGAACGAATACGACGGGTGCCGTCGTTTCGCTTGATGGATCACTTCGACGAGGGTCTTCTTCGCTTCGAGTAAAGTCTTTTTCCCGTTCGCAGGTGCACTAGCACGCGCGTGGCGCCAAATTCACGGGTACCTGGGAGTGCGAGCGTTGTCCGACTTATCCCCCTTTGTGGCTAGGCTGCCGATTCAGATGACATTTGGCCATGTGGGAAAGAGGAAGAAGGGAAATCAAAAGTCGTACGTAAGAGTGAGACTGATGAAAAGAATACTGCCAAGTTCACTTGAGTTGTCGCCTCGCTCTAGGGAATGTTACAAAGCGAAACAAAATTGATTTCGTGTGATTGACTGCGTGAATACAGGACTGTCTCGTCTACTGAAAATACAATGAGTAGGGTGAATATTGTGAGAACAGGAACACAAATACCCCTGATACTGAGGGGAACAGCACAAAAACAGGACGAAAAAAAATTGAACACACAACACAAGCGCTTGTGTCGTGTGTTCAATCTTTATCCGTCCCATTTTTGTGCTGTTCCCTCCAGTATAGTGTACAAAGTGGCCCTTCAAGAAACCCTTCTACAAGTACTACATTTTGACAATTGTTTACCCCATGACAGCATTTATGTTTGCGCCTTGGTGCTGCTCAGTACCGGTGGAAACAGGAACAAACTTTCCTTGACGTGATCAGCTCCATCCAGTTTCCGTTAATTTCTGCCCTTATAGCTTTTTTGCTGTGGACGATGACAAGGTGGTCAAGATGTCTTAACAGATTCTCTTATAGGATGTTTTCGCCTGAAGTGGGATGTAAATATTCCTGTTTCGTTTATAATTTACAGGTGAATCACAATATTGCTCAGCTGGGCGTCTTGTCATCGCTGAGTATGGCGAAACGCTTGTACGGCCACGACCCTGGCGTTTCTCGCAAACAGTATTTGTCTTATTTTTACGCAATGTGCAGGCACTTAAGACACAAACGACTCTGCGGCAGCTCTTGCCACAGGTGCTTCCCAACAATGTGAAAGACGGAGCCAGAGAGCATATGAATGTTGTTTCAACGTACCTGTGATCGGCGTAGAGGTCGATTACAGGTCATGACACAGGACCAATTATAAACTGTATTATTGGAAAATTTTTGGACACGGATGAATTTCGGTTAATCAAGAGGCATCAGACTGCGTCATGTCACGTCGTTTCCAAGAACATTGTATAGCATGCTTCTAATTATTGCGATCGTCGAGATAACAGATTAAGTTAAGCCACCTATTTCGTTGTGAGTGTAGCACCCTATATTTAGCTGAATAATCTCTCATTCCTAATTTATAAGGCAAGATTGCGTTCGACACTTCTAATCTATCTGTAAGTTAGGTAGACCAATCATCCCTCCTAAGCAGAGTGTTGTAAAGCCATCTTTGTCACCCTACTCTCTGTTTGTAATGTTAGCTATCAAAAAATTGTAAAAGCGACAAAAATCATTGGCTTCTGGTAGTAACATTCGCACGTCGGCGTGCGGTGCCCTGGTGTATTTCTTGGTTACGTGCTCTGCATAACGAGATCACACAGGCCACTTAAAATTATACATGTCATTAAGATTTGCTCCGCCAGGTGCCGCAACCATCTTATTGGCTCACAATCTCTCAATAAGCTCCATCAATCAGTAGTCATTACTGTTCCTGACCATTAGCAGACCCTTATTTTAGGTAATTATATCCACCGATATCATCAATGTCCCATGAAGTAGAACCATCTGCTTCTCTTTCTGGAAAATGTTTTGGAAAATATTCTTTATTCCGCACATGCTTAGAACAAACAAACAAAAGAACAAGACTACCATTAAAACAGGGAAGACTGCCCTTTGTTCCTGACACATTTACCTCAGGTTGTATACAGTAACAACGTCGGATGTTCAACCAATATTGGACCTATTATATATATTGGACTTATTATGGTATATTGTATACCAATATACCTATTGTATAGGTATATTGGACTTATTAAGTCCCTCGGCCTTGAGTGCCAATATCAAAATGTTGAAATGTGCCCACTCCCTCTGGCGACATTTGCAATGTCATTTGTGTTGGAAAGAGAGCGCATGGAGATAACTCTCGCTGCCACAGTTTGATTCGTGAAATGTACCAGCAACGTCTTCAGTCTGTCGAAAAAAGGCACCCCGTGTGAGCATGCATAGTCAGCAGTATTTCGACAAGATAGAATTTCATTAGAAGAAGCTTCGGCCACGTGGTGCATTCTAACAGGCCGATGAAGATACGGAAGAAATAAAATGCCCAATTAAACCACTGCATGGAATATTTTTGCACAGATTTCACAGTAGTCAATGAACAGCTTTTGAAGCCAGGTTCTCTTTAGCTCTTGTTGGGCTCCTGAAAGGACCCTGAAATACTGACTTGAGCATGTTTATCTCAATGCCATTTCGTGTTATCTTTATATATATCAGTAAATTTTTTCTCTCAAATGCTGTTTCTAGTTCTATACGCTCAACACGACTGATGCTATTTCTCGTTGGTGTGTAAAAAATATCGTGAAACACGACGTTGATGCGCTTTGTAATAGCTCGCCCGCTTGCGGAACCTATCACAACACAACAAGAACAACAAGAATAAAAAAGACAGGAATCGAGGTAGTTGGCTTGTTGGAGACAGTGAATAATGGCTCTTTCGTGTAATCGAGTTCGGCCCCGCTGCATTGTCTCCGCCTCGTCTCCCAGCCACAGCCGCGGAAATTTTCTTTCCCCGCCGCGTGTTATAATGGGACCACGGAATGACCCGCAATAGAAGTTGCGCGGAATTTAATTTCCCCCCGACGCGGAGACGGCATTCCTGAAGCCATAAAACATTTCCGTCGTTCATCATCCGTTGCCAGCCGGAGAAAGCGATACTATGCTTCGGCATCGGGGCAGCAAGTGGAAAACACCTGCGTTGGAGATATGCCAAAGACAATAAGACTCCCACTCATTTTTCTTTTTTTACTTCAGAGTGCCTATAGTCTCTGCTACCATAGGGGCACTTCCCAATGCGGGAAGAAAGCCAGCCTTGATTAATTGTCTCGTCCTTGTCCGTCATTTGAGTCTCCCCCTTTTGTTGTCCGCATGACTTGCGGAGCTATGGGCACCATGCTGCGTCGAACCGCGTACCTCGGTGATTAAATCTACATCGTCATCGGGCGCGTTCTTGAACGAGGTAGAATGTTTTGATTAGACCCTTGAGACCATATTTTTCTAGGTTGGAGCCTCAAGATTGCGAATGCGGAAACTTGCCGTTAAAGAATGATTGCCGAGGGGCTCATAATGCAGTGAATCAAGCTTTCTGCGCAGGATTGGTCATCTCTCTCTCTTTCTCTCTCTCTCTCACTGAAGTTATCTTATTCACCTTCGTACGTGTTTCACAAATATTGATCGGAGTTGTTATTTCTTGTAATCGAAGGCCAGTAGTAGAACGTACAACGTAGGTCTTAAATGACAAGCAAATGGAGAAGTAGATGAAAAGAAAAATGCAGGGAGGTTCACCTGGTACAAGTAACTCGTAACTATACCCGAACAAGAAGCAAACGTTTTCACATTAAGGCCCACCTTCCCATTAACTTTTGTGAAATTGTAGGCGTACAAACAATGCAACATTTGTGCGCAGGGATGATTCCGCCTTATTTAGCCCCAGTCAAAAAAGAAAGTGATTGAAAATATCAAATTAATCTGAACGAATTGCTTATGGAAAAAATATTGCATCAATAAAAACAACTCACTGTCAAAATAAATTTTAAAAAGCAGATTGTTATCTTTCCTGTTTTACTGTTGTGTTTTCAATGAGCAACTGAGCTGACAATATTTTTAGCAAGCAAGCGGGAAATGCATTCTTTCTAGCAATATTAAGTATTTATAGTCTCTCTAATGACACTGCACAGATTAGTAGGCGATTCGTTGGTTTTATCTGCAATGTGGTAGTCGTCGAAGATAACGCGTTCATCAGAGGGACCGAACCAACGTACGAATGGTCGTTGGGTGTCAGCGCGATCAGTGCTTTTTTGTGGACTATTGAGAAGTTACAAGGGCTAAATCATGAGGTGTATATTGCCACGTGAATGCCTGTGGCAGTATCGTAAAGGTACTGTGCACTCTTGCCCGATAGTGGTCCAGGCCTATCGCAATTGGTGGCGGCCATGCCGAAAAGCTTCGAATGACAGAGTACACTTAAGCGTTGAGAAGGCTTCGAATATATTGTTGTGTGTAAGAAGAAAGACGATGACGAGGAGCGGACATGGTTCGAAACGGCACCAGCTCGCGCACCATAACGTGAAGCGCAGGGCGTGTGACCCGAGTTGCGATAGGGAAGTGAGCAACGATACGCTGGCATTGTCGACGTCGGCTTGCAAGAAGCAAGGTCGTCTCGCCGGCAAGCGCACCGGCGACGGGAGTGGCAGGACGTCCACCCAGAAGAGCGTGACGCGGGGGTCCAGATAGCCGCCTACATTGACTTTAAAAGGAAGGAAGAAGAGGCGAAAGGGGGCGCATTGTCACCTCCATACATGGACATGATAGGAATGAGGGTGGGGGCGCTGTGGCGACCCTTCGCCCGCACCTGGAGGGGAATGGTGTGCACGTTTATGGTAGTGGAAAGTTTGGACACGCATAGCCATTTATTAGTCGCGTGCTTATTTCTCATTGTTATCTGTGTTTCCTGTTCGTGTTTTGAGTATCGTGCTGTTGCCTGCAACTTATGTGTTGCGGCGTCTATCAGGTCTTGTCACAGTTCTTCACCCATAGCCACCGGAATCCGTGACAGAGGATGACTACGGTTACCCCTGCATCCTGCTTCGCGGTAGGAAAGAGTTGCAGCAACGCGCGTGGCTCCGACCGACTTTTAAGTTTCAGCGAAAACATTCGTCCAAAAGCCGGTAGCGTGCGTAATATATAGCTTTTTGCCTGTCTATAAAGTATTAGGTAATGACACCAAGATTTCAGGTTCATGCGGTTCCTTTTCTTAAAACTGGCTACCGCTCTCTATTTACCTTGTTCTCTCCTTCACCTGGACCCCGAGGCTCGTCGCTCATCGTGTTCGAGCAGACAGTCTTCCGCGAATAGGGTGCACCATCTGGTGAACCCCGGCGTCTCGTAATTACCGGCGCTTCTAGAGGTCAGGCGAGCGACACTGTGGCGCAGTCTTGGTGGGATACGTTTTAATCTAGTTAGAAGCCTGTTCGGTGGAGCGCAAGTATGCGCGGCCCTCACAGGCGGACCTATTAGGCATACACGCACGTGAATACGCGTATCAGTGCGCCTGAGTGGGCACTTACGGGAGGCCTTATGAGCGGTCGCAGCCACGAGATGAGCGAGCCCCCAAACCGGAGTGGAAGTGCGCCCGTTTTCAAAGCCCCAATTACGAAATTTCGGATGAGGGAAACAGCAGTGGGCAATGCGGGTTTGCTATCATGTTGGGCGTTGTGGCCATGACATCAAGCTAAACTGTCAAACGACGCACTTGAAATACTTATTGGGTGGCTTTGTACAAGATCGTTACTTGTGCAATCACTTTTATGAACAAAGATACCTACAAACCTGATTTTGGGTAATATTCGCCACCTTTCGTTTGATAAAGTTTTCGCGATCCTTGTCCTTTGACAGAAACGCACACATTTACAGGAACGAAGCGACAAGCGACGGTCGGAAACTGGCGACCAGCAAGTGCTTGCGACAGTTCTTCTTCTTCCTTCTTTTTTCAGGCTATTCCAGGAAATCGTGATGCAATATACGGAGAATTTATTCCTCCTTTATTATTTTGATGTTATCTATATTCACAGCAACTGCGTTCACTAAAGCAGGTAGCATAACTCAAATGAGCCGTTATATTACCTTCGGTGGCTAATGGTGGGTAACAGATGCGCCAATGAATAATTATCGCCTGAACTTTATTGTTTATGTCGTCATTCACTTACCCGGAAGAAAAGAAATGCATTCAGGTAGAGTCAGCTCAGGCTGTTATATGAAAATACTAATGGACTGCCATTGAAAAGAATGGGGCAGCTCATAGCCTTCATTAGCCGGCATTGGCCAGCCGTAAATAGTGCTAATGAGTGATGGCAGTACACGAGTGAATACAGTACAACAGAGCGGCGCTCACAAATTGCGAGGAGGAGAGAGCTGCCGTTAGACATGTTCACGCATATACAAAGTGAGTACTATATGCTTAACTGAAGGACGTGGTACTATCCACACCAACATCGCGCACACACTGCCATAGCCGGTCGTGAGACTTCCGGTCCAGTGGCGGCCGAGGTGCAACCTCCTTCGGCGTTCGGCCACAACCGGCGCGCACAGGGGACCGGCGTTTTCTCGGAGCTTTGACCGGGCCTCGTGCGGTGGCAAAGATGGATCATCGGGCCGTAATTGCCCGAGCTTCTTTTCTACCGCAGCGAGGTCGGGCCGGACGGGAGAGCCGACGCCCGCCTTCGCCCAGATCGCCCGGGATAGCGTCTTAATAACCTCGGCTCGGTCGAAACACGACTCCGGTAATGCAGACCTTGGACAAGAGCCGATTGTGAGTGTGTTGTCTATACCGCCACGATGGGTAGATCGAGGCCACCTGGTTATGTCGGGGAAATGGTCCGTTCGGGGCCACGACTTCCCGCCGCCGCCGACGAGTGCATTGAGTGGCTGCTTTTCGCGGAGGTCTCCTTTCTCCGACGACCATCAATAGAGAACTGCATATAGCTTGTAGAATTGTAACTGGTTGCTTAATTGTCAGCCCAATGAATCGTATCCTGGCTTCGTGTATGCTCCGTGTCAGGGGGCCACCACCCTAGCCTACGGGTAACGTAGCACCTCACTCATCAAAGCATTAATTCTAGTCGGGAACAATTTCCATCGGTGTAGATCAGCGTGTCCCGAAGCGTTGAACGCTATTACTGCGTAGAGATAATCTGCTGATAAGGAGCTCGATGCTTGATGTTGTCTGACTTTGTCCCCCTGTCGCAGCGAAACAAACAAAAAGCAAAAACGTATGTCAGTGTAATTCTTCTTCAATAACGTGGTGGCTGATTCCTCGAGAGGGCGTCAAAACCTGGTGTGACCTCCAGTGTGCTACAGGCTTGGGTGCGTCGTCGAAGCTGGTTTCAGCGCTCGTGGGTTTCAAGTGGATTTTGGTGTCTTTCAAGTGGGTTTTAGCGCTCTCTTTAATTCGCTGTGTCACTGTTCTTTTCGTATAACAATGGGAGTGCACTGTCAACTCTATAAAATGGAGTAGAGGCTGTCGTAGGGTATGTTTCATGTTACAAGATGAATTCATACCAACTGGCCCGATAAAATTGTTTATTGAGTTACATTTCTAGTTCGGCGGTCTCATCAACAAATAAGCGCTTGTGTTGTGTGTTCCATGTAATAGTTGCTGCGCTTCCTACCAAGATGGATTCATGCTAGAAAGTTGTGATGCCAAGGAAGGAAGGAAGGACAAGAAAAACAAGAACGATGGCAGGGAGGTTAACCAGAAACATGCCTGGTTTGCTACCCTACGTTGGGGGAATGAAAAGGAGGAGTATAGAGATGGCAAAAAGAGGGAAAACGACGAGAAATAAATCGAAAAAGTGCCGGTGAATGGACTGACGTGTAAGTAGCGGTTGCTCTACACAAACGTTAAAGGCGTTCGCATTGGCCAAAGTGTAAACAAAGAAAGCGAAGCGCATAGATCCTGCTACCTCTTGGTGTATAGTTCCTGCGATTGGTTCTGCATTACCAAAAACCATTTCTGGGCAACCAGTTCAGTAGAAGAAATGGTTGCCCAGAAATATTTTTGCGGTAATGTTGGTGTTGGGCCCTTGGCCAGACACCAACAGTGCAACTGCGGTCACAAGAGCAGTTATAACCTTTTGGGACACAACTGGACTATATGCGCGGCTATGAAATCTGTCTCAGCTAGAAAGAACACTACATACTCACCTCTCTATCTCACCATCGTCATCCATTAATCTTTATTTTCCCCTTTCCCTTCCCCCAGTGTAGAGTAGCAGGCTAGAGCAAGCTATCGCTCAGGCCGACCTCTCTGCCTTTCTGTAAATAACCTTATATCTCTCTCTCGCTCTGGGCAACCAGCTTTCCGAACTTCCCGACCTTCGATTATCACACAAGTTTTCGTCAGCGACATCTGAATTAATTAGTGGCTATTTTTGAAGCATTTAAAGCTACCTGCGATAATTATGGGACACGACCCTGCGTAGCATGTATGGATAGCAAGCCCGACCTTACAAAAATGACGAAATGCACCAGTGTATTGCAGAAACTGTCACATGCATCAGCGCAGGGTCACAACATCATAGGAGGACCCGTGGGTTGGTAAGTTAGTTGCTACATTTATTTATATATTGAGTATGTGTGAAGCAATGGAAACGAAGGAAAGAAAAGACAAATGAACCACATAGACTGCCACTGATTTCCAATGTATTTACTGAAAAGCATGAAGCCCACTTTTAAACATGCACTTTTAATCAAGACTGAGCCCCAAAATATTGCATCTCTTTGTCACTTCGATACGCATTTCACGTACTTACACACTTGATACCAGAATTCCCATTGTGAGCTCCCTCTGTTATCTCTCGTTCAGTCTTTGTTCTTGCACATTTTGACAAATATTGCGTGGTAAAAGTGCGGTATGCCTTTACACTTGTTAAACTTATCTGCAAGTCGTCCGCCTGAACTGTTCTTACAAACATCGTGCATTTTACATACATAATCACTGCTTCATACAATAGGTGCACATTCCAACAATGAAGAAAGAAAAGGTAGACAGACTCGCCAAGAAAAGCCTTGAACGGATGAGACTGCGCAATCTCTATGCGGCTATGCCTACAGTACACGGCAGATATTCGAAACGTTACGACGCAAGGAGTTAACCGCTGTTCTATGGAGTGGTGGTTTAGTAGTACTAAGGTGAAGCAAGCATTACGATATGAAGTGTATCCACAAAAAAAAAATAATCAGTAGTTGCAGATATCCAACCACACATAGAAAGCGTTACTTCACAGACTTCGACTAGTAATAGCGTACACAGACATTTACCAGCACAGAATACACCACTTCATCTCGCCGTATAACTGCCTTGGTCATGCGTGTAAGAATGTTCACCGAACTCTTCTGAAATGCGCATGTCAAAGGAAAACGTTTGGGGAAAAGCTAGCGTGTCTGGATAGATACCTCTTGAAATTACAAATATTATTTTGACAGTTGCTTGAATAGCATCTTCTGCGTAAAGCGAACATCTTCCTAAAACACCTCTTAGTCGACATTGAACTAAATACCTGTGATGGGCAGATATATGTGGAGCTATTATACGAAGTGATGTGTTCGTTAGTATGCTAGAAATGTGTGCATGTGAACTTCTATTGCAATGGGAACTGCACATTAGCATGTGTAATTTTTTACTTCTTTGAGCTTGCTCAAGTTTCTTTCTCATTTTTGTTTTTTCAGTTACCACATCTGATAATTTTCACTGCATAACTTTTAGAAGTGGTGTAGTAGAAGAGATATAAAGCTTCACCTCCCCATGGCAATACAAGTTGAAACAGAACTGTGAAACAGGGGATTAAAACCACATTATTCGGCAAATCATCTTATGCAAGCTATCTTTAAATTATGTATATATATATTGTCGCGAGAGGAAACGATGGGCAGAAACTCGAAGTGGAGGAATGTTTACTCAGCCACAGATGCCATTCACTTCTTCGCTCTCTTCTTCTGCCACCAACACAGCGTGGCATTACCCTCTCCCCAAAGAAAAACAAAAGAAGAAGAATAAGCATCGCATGAATACCACGGCTCCGAAAAACAACGAAAGGTAGTCAGAAATGTCTGTGTTTTTGAAAAGAAAAAAGGACGAGATGAAAAATAAAGAAGCAAGAAAGTAATGCACAATTGTCTTGAAGGCTATTGCCACATCACAAACTTCTTGACTTGAAGTCGACGCGAATAGTACGGCTTCATCCTGGAGACGTGAACCACATCCGAGAAGCGTGGTCTGCGAGAACGGTGTGACGTGTCTGCTAGGACAACTTCGTAGTTCACTTCGCCGAGGCGATGAAGAACTCGGTAGGGTCCGAAGTACCGACATAACAATTTTTCTGAGCGTCCCCGTTGACGTATAGGAGTCCAAACCCAAGCTAGGTCACCGGGTTCGTATATTACTGCTCTGTGGTGGGTGTTGTATTGGCGAGCATCTTGAATTTGCCGCCATAAAATGCGAAAGCGCGCTAGCTGCCGGGCGTCTTCGGCACGCTGAACAAATACATCTGCATCCGGGGTAATCGTGTCCGGCAGAGTTGGTTGCAGCATGGTGTCAAGCATTGTGGTCACGTCGCGGCCGTAAACCAGACGAACTGGAGCAAAGCCGGTGGTTTCCTGCAAAGCCTTATTGTAGGCAAATGTTATATACGGGAGGATTTCGACCCAATTCTTCTGATCTTGGACGGCATACATCGAAAGCATATCTGCAATCGTTTTGTTAAGGCGTTCGGTTAACCAGTTAGTCTGCGGGTGGTACGCAGTTGCTGTTCGGTGCGTCGTGCCGCTGAGCAACAGGATCTGTCTGAGCAACTGTGCCATAAAAGCAGTACCACGATCTGTGATGACGACAGCGGGAGCACCGTGACGGAGAACGATGTTCTTGATGAAAAAGTCAGCCACCTCGGAAGCAGTTGCTCGCTGGGCGGCTTGTGTTTCGCAGTATCTGGTCAAGTAGTCGGTGGCAACCACAATCCAGCAGTTACCAGCCGTAGACTTCGGAAATGGGCCGAGTAAATTCATCCCGACCTTTTCAAAAAGTGCGTGAGGGGGTCGCAAAGGCTTAAGCAGACCAGCTGGTTTCGTCGTTGGAGTTTTGCGGCGCTGGCAGGCTGTGCATGTCTTGACGTACTGCCGGACGGTTTTCGTAAGTTTCCGCCAGTAGTATTTGTCTTTGATCCGCGCCAGAGTATGCGCGAAGCCAAGATGCC